>NC_059227.1:2172500-2527500 GCF_020615455.1 Coregonus clupeaformis
TGCAGTATTTCTCAAGTAAAAGAAATTGCGACGTGTTGTCTTATGCAGTACTTAATTTGTAAATCAGGAGGTGCCGGAACAAAAAGTGAGCGTGACAGGGGGGTTACCTGGGGGGCTCTGAGGTATCGGAAAATCACCTTTAGAATAAAGCATTGCATGCATATCCTCACATTTGCGTAGTGGCGTAGAGCAGTAGAGTAGAGGTGCTTGCAGAAGTTGCACACATGGAGATTTGTTTTTGCAGCCTACGGTCAGGGAAAAATGTAGCCTTTTATAAATGCAATTATATGTCATTTTACACGACTGGAGACTTTAGTTGAATCTTTTTTAGTAATGCACAAATGATCGAAATGACCGGCTACTTTGACACTGAGAAGCTGGAAAAAGCTTTCCAGTTTCACTGACTCACCCAATGATGCACAGCTCACTCACCGGCAATGGCCGATGCGCTCGTGCCAAAAGCCTATCTCGCTCTTGTTTTACTTTGTAAAACAATACTGTTCGCCTATTTGGAAGTTGATAAAATATTTTGGTAGCCTACAGACAGATTAGAGAATTCTCTTTTTAGCAGGAGCCATTTGCTTTCCAACCTGTGTTTTCCCATGATTGTATTTGAAATATTGCGAAAGGCCTGTTTTGGCTGCATGCTGTTCACTGACAGATTTGCCGCACGTTCCCGACTGTCGGCTATGCCTTGTGATCGGGCTTAACAATCCACAGCTAGGCAATTTTTTTTTAAATAAGCTATTGATCCTCTGTGGCTAAAATATAGGCCTACTCCTGGTGTAGTGTTGTGAATTATTTCATTTATTTCTTAACAAACAGCAGTAATTCTATAACTTTGGCACATTTGTTTCAATTTATCAGGGATGCTGCAGCACCTCCAGCACCCGTCCCGCGGCTATGATTCTATAAGTAAATAAATGATGAAGTGTAACGCTGAAGGCTCATGTCTATCAGAGCAGAGAGCGGGAGAGAGATCATAGAAAGTTAATCTCATTCTAGTTCTGTGAGAGATACAGGCACGCTTCTCTCTCATCACAGCAATGCGTTGGTCCCTAGGCTACAATGTTGCGCAAACCATAAACTCGGCCAGCCCAACATGAATCAATTCTTAGAATGTCCAGCACGTTTTCACATTAAGTTTTTTTGGGGGAATGAACTCTGATCGCGTTTATTAGAATCTGTACATTGCAAACAGTGACAATAATTGTTTATTACATGAGAGGTACCAGATCCTGGCAAATAGGTTCCGGAAAGAAACAGTCCAAAACTAAAAGGTGCAGGGTCCTGTTCCGTCAGGATCCGGCTCAGATTAAGCACTGGTCTTATGTTAAAAAAGTCTGATCTGTTGCGCTGCTGGGCAGGTCGGTCTCACTGTCAATGTGTCCTGCGGTACGATTGGATAGAGTGCAATCACCGCAGCTGTTTATCCCGTATTAGTGGGCAAGTGGGCATTGTCGAAATCAAAACTCAGACCTCAAGTCCTGACGAACTCTTGTATTTAAATCTCAAAACTTCACCGCATCAAAGGGATGATGAACGGGGCCATGTACCGTCAAATCTTGGGTGAGAACCTCCTTCCCTCAGCCAGGGCATTGAAAATGGGTCGAGGATGGGTATTCCAGCATGACAATGACCCAAAACACACGGCTAAGGCAACAAAGGAGTGGCTCAATAATTTTTCAATTAAAATTATTATGCAAAACTTGCTACCAATAGAATGTTATTTATATGGGGGATACAATCTTCCCAGCCCTGCAGATTTTGCTGCGAAGAGACAGAATCATTAGATCATTTGTTTTGGTACTGTCCATTTGTAGCTTGTTTTTGGTCACAGGTCCAGGAATGGCTGAAGGATTGCAGTATTTACCTGGAGCTAACCCTGCAGATAGAACTACTGGGTGATCTGAAAAGTCATAGTCAATCGATCAATAATATAATAATACTTTTAGCAAAAACAATTATTTTCAATTTACAATCTGTAGAAACAATGAGAATAGAAGGGTTCAGAACTTTTGTGAAACAGTACAGTTGAAAATACAGTGAGGGGAAGAAAGTATTTGATCCCCTGCTGGTTGTGTACGTTTGCCCACTGACAAAGAAATGATCAGTCTATAATTTTAATGGTAGGTTTATTTGAACAGTGAGAGACAGAATAACAACAACAAAAAAATTGAATGAGGGAAATAAGTATTTGACCCCCTCTCAATCAGAAAGATGTCTGCCTCCCAGGTGTCTTTTATACAGGTAACGAGCTGAGATTAGGAGCACACTCTTAAAGGGAGTGTTCCTAATCTCAGTTTGTTACCTGTATAAAAGACATCTGTCCACAGAAGCAATCAATCAATCAGATTCCAAACCCTCCAACATGGCCAAGACCAAAGAGCTCTCCAAGGATGTCAGGGACAAGATTGTAGAACTACACAAGGCTGGAATGGGCTACAAGACCATCGCCAAGCAGCTTGGTGAGAAGGTGACAACAGTTGGTGCGATTATTCGCAAATGGAAGAAACACAAAAGAACTGTCAATCTCCCTCAGCCTGGGGCTCCTTGCAAGATCTCACCTTGTGGAGTTGCAATGATCATGAGAACGGTGAGGAATCAGCCCAGAACTACACGGGAGGATCCTGTCAATGATCTCTAGGCAGCTGGGACCATAGTCACCAAGAAAACAATTGGTAACACACTACGCCGTGAAGGACTGAAATCATGCAGTGCCCGCAAGGTCCCCATGCTCAAGAAAGCACATATACAGGCCTGTCTGAAGTTTGCCAATGAACATCTGAATGATTCAGAGGAGAACTGGGTGAAAGTGTTGTGGTCAGATGAGACCAAAATTGAGGTCTTTGGCATCAACTCAACTCGCCGTGTTTGGAGGAGGAGGAATGCTGCCTATGACCCCAAGAACACCATCTCCACCGTCAAACATGGAGGTGGAAACATTATGCTTTGGGGGTGTTTTTCTGCTAAGGGGACAGGACAACTTCACCGCATCAAAGGGATGATGAACGGGGCCATGTACCGTCAAATCTTGGATGAGAACCTCCTTCCCTCAGCCAGGGCATTGAAAATGGGTCGTGGATGGGTATTCCAGCATGACAATGACCCAAAACACACGGCTAAGGCAACAAAGGAGTGGCTCAAGAAGAAGCACATTAAGGACATCTGTGGAGGGAGCTGAAGGTTCGAGTTGCCAAACGTCAGCCTCGAAACCTTAATGACTTGGAGATGATCTGCAAAGAGGAGTGGGACAAAATCCCTCCTGAGATGTGTGCAAACCTGGTGGCCAACTACAAGAAACGTCTGACCTCTGTGATTGCCAACAAGGGTTTTGCCACCAAGTACTAAGTCATGTTTTGCAGAGGGGTCAAATACTTATTTCCCTCATTAAAATGCAAATCAATTAATAACATTTTTTACATGCGTTTTTCTGGATTTTGTTGTTGTTATTCTGTCTCTCACTGTTCAAAAAAACCTACCTTTAAAATTATAGACTGATCATGTCATTGTCAGTGTGCAAACATACAAAATCAGCAGGGGATCAAATACTTTTATCCCTCACTACTATATTGATGGGGTTAAGAGATAGATGGGAGGTGTTGAATGGCGCTGAAGGTTGGGACTAATAACAACTAAATAACTAATGTAAAACATACTGTGTCCATTATAAGTATATACAGTTGAAGTCGGAAGTTTACATACACTTAGGTTGGAGTTTTGGCAAGTCGGTTAGGACATCTACTTTGTGCATGACACAAGTAATTTTTCCAACAATTGTTTACAGACATATTATTTCACTTATAATTCACTCTATCCCAATTCCAGTGGGTCAGCATTTTACATACAGTAAGTTGACTGTGCCTTTTAAACAGCTTGGAAAATTCTAGAAAATGATTTCATGGCTTTAGAAGCTTCTGATAGGCTAATTAACATTATTTGAGTCAATTGGAGGTGTACCTGTGGATGTATTTCATGGCCTACCTTCAAACTCAGTGCCTCTTTGCTTGACATCATGGGAAAATCAAAAGAAATCAGCCAAGACCTCTAAAAACAATTTGCAGACCTCCACAAGTATGGTTCATCCTTGGGAGCAATTTCCAAACGCCTGAAGGTACCACGTTCATCTTTACAAACAATACTACGCAAGTATAAACACCATGGGACCACGCAGCCGTAATACCGCTCAGGAAGGAGACACATTCTGTCTCCTAGAGATGAACGTACTTTGGTGAGAAAAGTGCAAATCAATCCCAGAACCACAGCAAAGGACCCTGTGAAGATGCTGGAGGAAACAGGTACAAAAGTATCTATATCCACAGTAAAACGAGTCCTATATCGACATAACCTGAAAGGCCGCTCAGCAAGGAAGAAGCCACTGCTCCAAAACCGCCATAAAAAAGCCAGACTACGGTTTGCAACTGCACATGGGGACAAAGATCGTACTTTTTGGAGAAATGTCCTCTGGTCTGATTAAACAAAAATAGAACTGTTTGGCCATAATGACCATCGTTATGTTTGGAGGAAAAAGGGGATAACTTGCAAGCCGAAAAACACCATCCCAACCGTGAAGCACGGGGGTGGCAGCATCATGCTGTGGTGATGCTTTGCTGCAGGAGGGACTGGTGCACTTCACAAAATAGATGGCATCATGAGGAAGGAAAATTATGTGGATATATTGAAGCAACATCTCAAGACATCAGTCAGGAAGTTAAAGCTTGGTCGCAAATTGGTCTTCCAAATGGACAATAACCCCAAGCATACTTCCAAAGTTGTGGCAAAATGGCTTAAGAACAACAAAGTCAAGGTATTGGAGTGGCCATCACAAAGCCCTGACCTCAATCCTATTGAAAATGTGTGGGCAGAACTGAAAAAGCGTGTGCGAGCAAGGAGGCCTACAAACCTGACTCAGTTACACCAGCTCTGTAAGGAGGAATGGGCCAAAATTCACCCAACTTATTGTGGGAAGCTTGTGGAAGGCTACCCAAAACGTTTGACCCAAGTTAAACAATTTAAAGGCAATGCTACCAAATACTAATTGAGTGTATGTAAACTTCTGACCAACTGGGAATGTGATGAAAGAAATAAAAGCTGAAATAAATCATTCTCTCCTAATATAATTCTGACATTTCACATTCTTAAAATGAAGTTGTGATCCTAACTGACCTAAGACAGGGAATATTTACTAGGATTAAATGTCAGGAATTGTGAAAAACTGAGTGTAAATGTATTTGGCTAACGTGTATGTAAACTTCCGACTTCAATTTATGTGTATATATATTTATTTATTTATTTGCGAAAAAAAACATATTGGGGATTGGAAGGGATGCAGCAATTACATTGTGTGACGAGTACTGAGGATACGAAGAGGCATGACGCAGACGCAGGAATCAACAATGTAAAGGTTTACTTAACACTGGGCAAGAGAACAACAAAGAGAGAGTACACGACATGACACTAACAATCACACACAACAAAACACTGAACAGTCCAGGGCTATATAAGGGTGGTGATGAGATGATGAGGTGCAGGTGCACTGGAGGTGATTAGGGTGCGTTGGGTTTCCATTCCGGTGTTTTGCTTAGGTGGTGCTCTCAGACCAGTGGCTCAGTAGACCGGCGAATCAGAGCGCCGGTGTGGAGCAACGGGAGGAGACGTGAAACATTGATGGAAGTTCCAATCTATCTGCAATATTAAAGCTGATCTACCCCCTAAAAAATAAAAATAATAATAATTTTAATATATTAATAAAACAATATATAATTGGAAGATACTGACTTTATGACCAAAAGTTACGTACTTGCACTTTTAGTCAATTTTGGCACTGGAATAAATGTTTCTGACTAATATCGATGTCACATATGCCATTTTCAACGAGAGAAGTTGGTTCTCGAGTTCAGTTCTGCCTTAAGCCTTTTTAATCGTGCAGAAGAAGTGGGTGGGCTTGTCCTCATGGCAACGATAAGGACCAACCAACATTGAGTCAATGTCGTCCTTACTCTCCCATAATGATTACAATCTCGGATGGAATGATAGTAATCAGGGCCTAGTGGAAAATGGATGTACGTTGGAAGTCAGCGTGAAACCTGGGCCTCGCCCGCCCCCTCTGGCCCAGAATAGCTGCCTTCCTCTGGGCTTCTCTGATGCCAGGGACAGGATGATTACAACTATAGGGTGGTAATGGAGTAAGTAAGCCAGCACCTTTTGCCTAGGATTTAGACATCCTGAAGTTGGTTCTCGAGTTCAGTTCTGCCTTAAGCCTTTTTAATCGTGCAGAAGAAGTGGGTGGGCTTGTCCTCATGGCAACGATAAGGACCAACCAACATTGAGTCAATGTCGTCCTTACTCTCCCATAATGATTACAATCTCGGATGGAATGATAGTAATCAGGGCCTAGTGGAAAATGGATGTACGTTGGAAGTCAGCGTGAAACCTGGGCCTCGCCCGCCCCCTCTGGCCCAGAATAGCTGCCTTCCTCTGGGCTTCTCTGATGCCAGGGACAGGATGATTACAACTATAGGGTGGTAATGGAGTAAGTAAGCCAGCACCTTTTGCCTAGGATTTAGACATCCTGAGAGAAGGGCCACCTACCTCACTGGTTCACTAGAGGGGGAGGTGAGAAAGAAAATGAATAATGGGGGGATAGTCCAACAAGGGTATTACCCTTTTAGAGAATTGGATTATGTGACAATGTTCATAGTCTTAAAGACTAGAGAGTAACCCTTCGGCTCACGCGCTTCCTAGTGGAATGTGACTGTGGGGAGTCATGTGGTTTAGTTATGGTCTTTGTTTTCCAGCTTCTCCTTTGCCACTCACTCAGCATGTTGCAAACTTCGATTGGCTCTAGCTGTCTCGTAATGACCACCACATTTACTGTATCTCCACCAGAGAAAAGTTAGGCTATCATTTGAATGGAGTTCTGTGGAGGTTGGTTCACAGCCCCAAGCCTCTTAACAACTGACTGGTGAGACTGCCAGTGCCTCTGTTGCCGCTGCCACGTCTAGCTTGGACAGTTTCCATGGTAACCCGCCCACAGATAGCATCTCGACAGAGACCGTAGAGGAAACTCGGGTTGCTAGGGCACAGGATGATGAAGAGTTTCTCTCTTTCTCAGTGTTTCTGTCTTTCTTTATCGGTTCTTCCCTTTTTCATAGACAACTCCCACAAGGACCATGGAGAAGAGAGATGGACACTAACCAATATGTGTCTGTAGAAAATGACTTTCCCTCACTGAATAGCAATATGGATAGCTGTACACTAAATGCATTTAAAATGTATTCAATGAAAGTCATTGGTACTTGGAGTAGAAATTGCAAAAGTTCTTTGATAGTTGTCTCACAGGATCTTAAGTAATACTATTTTATTTTGCTTGGGGTTTTATATTAATATCCAGCATCTTGTGGAATTTTTCCCAAACAATGCAGTTTCAGTTGTAAATCTACTGAAATTCCCTAATGATCGTCTCTCCTCCCTGTTTGTTTTTGTAAATATTCCAATATTACAGACTTGGCATTCCACTTCAGGAAGTGATTAGAAAACTATATGAGAATATCTCACACTCTCTCACACACACACACACACACACAAACACACAAAAACAACCAGTAAAAGGCCGACCTGTCTTGACTCCATATTGTCATTACAGTCTCCGGCTCATTATTGTAGCCTGCACTGCGAGACACTCATACCCATCGCCTGTCGGAAGGCTAATTAGGTTAGCATTAGACACAGAATTTCTCAATTACAGCACATGACTCGTATTTCTTCCCATAAGCTCACTGTGTTATCCTGTTCTTCCTTAACAATGTTGAATCGCTGCCTACATCGAGGTTGTGCCATTGGGGGTTAGACCTTTTTCCAAGACTGGCTTGGAGGTTACAGTAGAATAGATAACAAGCCATCTGTTGTCTAACCATTGAACCTCATCATGGCTCTAATGGCCGAACACCTCAGCACAAACCACAATCATCACTATGGTGTGCGTGTGCGCCTGTGTGTGTGCACGCTGACGTGTGTGTGTGTGTGTGTGTACTGGGTTTATTGATCCGTTTAATCAATCTCTATGGCTGCGTTTACACAGGCAGACAAATTCTGATATTTTTTTCACTAATTGGTATTTTGACCATTCAGATCAGCTCTGAAAAAGATTTGATGTGATGTGATTGGTCGAAAGACTAATTAGTGGAAAAAAGATCAGAATTGAGCTGCCTGTGTTAAGCGCAGCCTAAGAAGCGTTTCGACTAGTTCTGTTTCCCCTGGGAAGGTGAGGGCTACTCCTACAGCATAGCAACGCTTACTTATCGATCACACACCATCTGAGTGGCACAGAATATTCAGCCAGGTGTTGAACGAAACAAGTAAAATTGGCTTCTGACATGTCCTCATCCCCTAAGCTCCCAATCTTATTTTATGAGGTAATTGACGAGATCAAATTCCAATGGCTGCCAATAAAGTGGAGCTTATTAAGTCTACCAGTGAAATCAATGGCTAACACAACCTTATAGCCTAGCTACTTATTAGTTTCATTACCACAAAGTTACTCCTATCCAGAGTAACTCCAGAGTCAACATAATCAGTACATGTGGCCCATGCGGGAAATGGACCAACAACAACCTTAGTTTTGCCAGCATTGTGTTGATTATAATGAAAACAGACTTTTAAAGTTCGGTACACTACCGTTCAAAAGTTTTGGGTCACTTAGAAATGTCCTTGTTTTCGAAAGAAAAGCAATTGTTTTGTCCAATAAAATAACATCAAATTGATCAGAAATACAGTGTAGACATTGTTAATGTTGTAAATGGCTATTGAAGCTGGAAACAGCTGATTTTTTTTTAATGGAATATCTACATAGGCGTACAGAGGCCCATTATCAGCAACCATCAGTCCTGTGTTCCAATGGCACGTTGTGTTTGCTAACCCTTTGCAATTATGTTAGCACAGCTGAAAACTGTTGTGCTGATTTAAAGAAGCAATAAAACTGGCCTTCTTGAGACTAGTTGAGTATCTGGAGCATTAGCCTTAGGCGAAAAAGCCATATCTCAGACTGGCCTATAAAAAAATGTAAATGTAAAATGTAATAAAAAGAAAAGATGAAGTCTGAGATATGGCTTTTTCTTTGCAACTCTGCATAGAAGGTCAGCATCCCGGAGTCGCTATTTCACTGTTGACGTTGAGACTGGTGTTTTGAAGCTTCCAGTTGAGGACCTGTGAGGCGCCTGTTTCTCAAACTAGACACTCTAATGTATTTGTCCTCTTGCTCAGTTGTGCACCGGGGCCTCCCACTCCTCTTTCTATTCTGGTTAGAGCCAGTTTGCGCTGTTCTGTGAAGGGAGTAGTACACAGCGTTGTACGAGATCTTCAGTTTCTTGGAAATTTCTCGCAAGGAATAGCCTTCATTTCTCAGAACAAGAATAGAATGACGAGTTTCAGAAGAAAGTTATTTGTTTCTGGCCATTTTGAGCCTGTAATCGAACCCACAATTGCTAATGCTCCAGATACTCAACTAGTCTCAACCGTTTTCAGCTGTGCTAACATAATTGCAAAAGGGTTTTCTAATGATCAATTAGCCTTTTAAAATGATAAACTTGGATTAGCAAACACAACGTGCCATTGGAACACAGGACTGATGGTTGCTGATAATGGGCCTCTGTACGCCTATGTACAGTGAGGGGAAAAAAGTATTTGATCCCCTGCTGATTTTGTACGTTTGCCCACTGACAAAGAAATGATCAGTCTATCATTTTAATGGTAGGTTTATTTGAACAGTGAGAGACAGAATAACAACAACAAAAAATCTGAAAAATTCATGTCAAAAATGTTATAAATTGATTTGCATTTTAATGAGGGAAATAAGTATTTGACCCCCTCTCAATCAGAAAGATTTCTGCCTCCCAGGTGTCTTTTATACAGGTAACGAGCTGAGATTAGGAGCACACTCTTAAAGGGAGTGTGCTCACCTGTCCACAGAAGTAATCAATCAATCAGATTCCAAACTCTCCACCATGGCAAGACCAAAGACTTCTCCAAGGATGTCAGGGACAAGATTGTAGACCTACACAAGGCTGGAATGGGCTACAAGACCATCGCCAAGCAGCTTGGTGAGAAGGTGACAACAGTTGGTGCGATTATTCGCAAATGGAAGAAACACAAAATAACTGTCAATCTCCCTCGGCCTTGGGCTCCATGCAAGATCTCACCTCGTGGAGTTGCAATGATCATGAG
Organism: Coregonus clupeaformis; assembly: GCF_020615455.1. NCBI lineage: Eukaryota > Metazoa > Chordata > Actinopteri > Salmoniformes > Salmonidae > Coregonus > Coregonus clupeaformis. The sequence continues at coordinate 2,182,722 of NC_059227.1, forward strand.
AACGGTGAGGAATCAGCCTAGAACTACACGGGAGGATCTTGTCAATGATCTCAAGGCAGCTGGGACCATAGGAACCAAGAAAACAATTGGTAACACACTACGCCGAGAAAGACTGAAATCCTGCAGCGCCCGCTGCTCAAGAAAGCACATATACATGCCCGTCTGATGTTTGCCAATGAACATCTGAATGATTCAGAGGAGAACTGGGTGAAAGTGTTGTGGTCAGATGAGACCAAAATCGAGCTCTTTGGCATCAACTCAACTCGCCGTGTTTGGAGGAGGTGGAATGCTGCCTATGACCCAAAGAACACCATCCCCACCATCAAACATGGAGGTGGAAACATTAAGCTTTGGGGGTGTTTTTCTGCTAAGGGGACAGGACAACTTCACCGCATCAAAGGGACGATGGACGGGGCCATGTACCATCAAATATTGGGTGAGAACCTCGTTCCCACAGCCAGGGCATTGAAAATGGGTCGTGGATGGTTATTCCAGCATGACAATGACCCAAAACACACGGCCAAGGCAACAAAGGAGTGCCTCAAGAAGAGGCACATTAAGGTCCTGGAGTGGCCTAGCCAGTCTCCAGACCTTAATCCCATAGAAAATCTGTGGAGGGAGCTGAAGGTTTGAGTTGCCAAACGTCAGCCTCGAAACCTTAATGACTTGGAGAAGATCTGCAAAGAGGAGTGGGACAAAATCCCTCCTGAGATGTGTGCAAACCTGTCTCTCACTGTTCAGATAAACCTACCATTAAAATTATAGACTGATCATTTCTTTGTCAGTGGGCAAACGTACAAAATCAGCAGGGGATCAAATACTTTTTCCCTCACTGTAGATATTCCATAAAAAATCAGCCGTTTCCAGCTACAATAGCCATTTACAACATTAACAATGTCTACATTGTATTTCGGATCAATTTGATGTTATTGTAATGGACAAAAAATTTGCTTTTCTTTCGAAAACAATAACATATCTAAGTGACCCCAAACCTTTGAACGGTAGTGTATGTACAGTATGTCAGTTACGATGTTATGGAACTCATAACTGAATAATGTTCCCAACTGGCCTGGTCTCTTTCTATTCACTGTAGTCAGACTAGAGTGCCGTTCACAAAGCGGTAAACCACATAATTTATTGCCTTCAGAAGCTTTTCAGAAAATCTTCATTTACCATTCCTCTTTTGTCTCTCATCAACAAATAGCTGACATTTAGAAAATATCAGAGCACTTGTTCTGTCAATATTTGACTCCATTGACTACCCAGTTCATTCGATTCATACTGGAAACCATTTTCCCACAAAGGTCAGACTGAGCCTGAGCCTTCAGTGTTTCTGTGTGGAGCCTGTTGATTGAAAGGCAAGAAATATGTCTGGAAAACATTTTTAAGTTAGGTTATTTTTTCTGGGGTTTTATTTCTTTATTCTTCTTCTAAGGCTTCTTCGATTGAATCTCTGGGCACCAAAAGGCCTGGAAATGAAAGCCTTATTTCAACCGATCGTCTCTCGTTCCTACTGTGCCGTGTCCCCAGTGAATTCACCTGGGGTTAAACCGACTAAATTTAGATCCTCAATAATGAGCAATTACTGAGCAGGCCTGTAGGCTCCTCAGTGTATTCACTCCCTCACTTACCTCGCGTACCTATAATGGACTAAAACTGCAGAGGGAGAAACTGCCATCACAGTTCCTGAAACAGTTCTCTGTATTTAACTTGGCTGCAGTGTATATCAGTGCTGTGAGGTGAGCTACTCCTAATTTAGTTTTCTTTAATTGGATGAAGTGTGCTGCAACAACAATGTCCATTTCTGTTGTGAGTAACGGAAAGCCTCTCGGTGGAAAAGTAAAGTGATTTGTCTAGAAGGCTTTTTCGACAGGAATGTGGACGACAGTGCCTTGAAGCAATCTAGGAAACATTCCTGAACGATAGAGAGACGCTTAATGTGGACTTAAGCTTGCAGATCGAAATCCTATCTGTGCAAATTCTTAATCAATGCAGCAGGCACTTGTTTGGCGGTTCAATATCAGTAAAGAGCTTTCCATCAAACCTTTTTATGCGAGTAAAGTACGTCAGGCCTGATGAAAAAAGGCACATTTGTCGGTAAACATTCCAGATGTCCACAAATAAAAATACATTAGATAGTGGGATGTTTTGGTGTCAGTAAAATTAATTTTGCGATAAATGGTGGTGGAAACGCCTTTATGCGAACATTGATATAGTAACCATCATATCGAAGTAAACTTGGAGTCACACGATCATATGTTGTGTGGTCCTCCCACTACGACTCGGGAAAGCATGCAGTTTTATTAGGCTACAGATTAAAATTAATTGTTATGAACATCACAGGGGGGTGAAAGTGCACAATGATGAGCTTGATGCTCCTTTTCATTTAATATCGAGGGTCTTATTTAGGTGACTTGATGCTTGGCTGCCATTTGACATCATGTAGGCTATACCCGCACTGTATCTGCGAGCTGTTGGCTACAGTGCATGTGCCAAGACCAGAGTGGGCACATTCACTATATAAAGGGCAATTCAACGGTAAAGTCTCAGATTTCTCAATTAAAATATATGCCAAACAAAAACCATTGATTTCAAAGTTTAACAAACCATACAACTATATGCACAAGGACTACTCTACTTTTAACAATTTACACAGAACATTTTACGAAAACACATCTATTGGAAGAACTGTGCAGATGCAAAGTTTGGTAATAGGATTTTGGTAACATCTCCCTCAGTTTTTTTTATGTGTCACGTTTTCCGCATTAAGATTCAACGATGTATGCAGAAAGAATGGGGGCTCCGCTATGATATGACACATTGACTTTGAAAAAATCTATTTTGGTTATTGAACTACAGTAAGTGAAGTGGATTTACACCCGGTAACAGAATTGCGGTAATGGAATTTCATCATGGGTCCCTGATCTGTACTACACAGACATGAATATGAAAGTAATTCTCTTCATGGGGATGTAACCTAAATAGGTACACAAAGGTATAAATATGCAATAACCTCCTTTGCATATTTGGGTATTATTCTATGTTAGTCTATTATTCTACACACAGGCTATTATTTTAATGAGCTCTGACCCCAAACAAGACTAAATTTGGTTGGACCGGACCAAATCTGAACCTATCATACATTTTAGGCATTTAACAGACGCTCTTATCAAGAGCTACTTACAATTAGTGAGTGCGTACATTTTTCGTGGGCCATACTGTATTTTGGGCATCAAAGTACAGCACATTAGAGCTCAGTAGAGCACAGAACGGTAGAGTACAGTGGAGTACATTATAGTGTATTATAGTGTACTGTACAGAACTCTACTGTACATTACAGTACTGAACTATACTCTACGTTTCTTCACTGTGCTGTACTGTACTGAACTATACTCTACTTTTCTGTACTGGACTCTACTGTACTGTGCTGTCCAAACTTGTGAACCCAACTGTGGTTTGTGACTGATTTCCCATTGTAGCCAATTAAATAGCCAAAATTCTGGTCGTTTTTTTGGGGTGGGGGGGAATTCCGTTACCAATTTTGTAACAACATTTTTGGTTGATAGTGGCACCCCAGATCCCAGTGGTAATTCCCCTTGCTTTGACTTCAAAGCATCACTCAAGATTTCTAGAGAGAATGGGTTCATTATCGAGGAGGCAGATTTCTTTCTTGGCTGTCTCTTTGGATTAGAGTCATGACAAATGAGAAAAAGTGGGTCAAGATCCGTTTTCATCATATTTGGTGGGGAAGGGGAACCACAATGAAGGGAAAAATACCACTCTTACACTCTAAATGCTGTATTAAGACTTCTCTTTGACTTGAGACTTTTGCCTTCCTTTGTCAAACGCTGTGGAGAACCCTCAATCAGTTTGATATCCATGTCTAAATTATTAACACATTCTTTGTAAACTGGGCTAATTCTCCCCAAACTGGCACCTTTAAATGTCTCAAATGTGAGTCTGGTGAGTTATTTAGTGGAGTAATCTCAGAAGCTGTCCTTGTTGTGGTGTGCTCACTGCGCTGGCTAATCGGGCCGGTGGAATGTCCTCTCACAGATCTGTCTGTGTGAGTACGGAGGGAACATGCCCTGCTTTGATGTCCCATTAGCAACACTCAAAGGCTTACTTGCTGTCACCCCTCTCCTATAGGCCTACTTCGACGTTTTGTACATCAAGATGTCTTGTTTTTCCTTGTACCCTTGCTGATGTCCACTTTTTGGGCTGTAACTGAACATCTACATTGTGTCCCTCATTGAGCATTTCAACCAAAAGCCTTATGTTTATGAACTCCATAGATACTACTAGGCCTACTAGGTTGCATTGTGTACTGTACCATTGAGTTACTGATCACATTCGTTTTATGTCCCCCATGCAGGTCAGGAGCGATTTGGGAACATGACGCGGGTGTATTACAAGGAGGCGGTGGGGGCATTCGTGGTGTTTGACGTGACGAGGGGCTCCACTTTTGAGGCCGTGTCCAAATGGAAGCACGACTTGGACAGCAAGGTGAAACTGGCCAATGGGAGCCCTATACCCTCGGTGCTGCTTGCCAATAAGTGTGACCAGAAGAAAGAGAGCTTCAACAACACTTCCCTCATGGACAACTTCTGTAAAGAGACTGGCTTCCTGGGCTGGTTCGAGACCTCAGCCATGGTGAGAGAGAGAGACACACACACACAAATACGCTAGGCCTACACCATAAGACTACAACAGTGTTTTGCTATTAGCTCTCCCCTAATCATAAAGCCTTAGCTACAGCCATACTACAAATAATAGTATAGCTAGTGTGTGCATTAGGCTTTTCTATCAGCTTGAACTGAAGGTAAATGTAGGTTTTTGTTTGTGAGGTTGTTTCCTAATGTTTTACAGGTTGCTTTTCAGTAAATAAAAAAACACTTGGATTGTCAACAAACAATGACAAACCTTTTTACTCTATTACTCGGATCAGTTCAGAGTAGCATGAAGTTGCCCATTTTAAGCCACATGTTTAAGATGGCTGACATACCTCAGCGTATCAAGGATAAACCGGTGCTTTCAGGTCTGTAGTTGCATGGTTGATTCACCGTGGCTTAAATGACATTTCACACACGTTACATTTCTGTTTTTCTGGTCATTTTTTTGCGCTACGTCAAACACTGAATAGATTAATGACTGGAAAACAAAACAAGGGCAAGAATAGCATAAAAAGGTAATGTAATAAAAGTGTAAAGGCCTGACTTGGGGGAGTTGAATCAGAACATTAGGTAGCAGTACTCCTCGTGCTGACAAATCAAATTATTTGTGCTGTGGGTCATTGTGCTGTTGAAATTAGCAGAGTGTGAAAACACAAGCGTACCCCACTGTGTCACTCAGAGCAGTATTAGTTAGGAAAGACAGAAGCATGCTAGCCAAGCAATTCCAGCCAGAGTCACAATCACAATGATAATGGCTGCTGTCTTCATTGCCATTCCAAGATATGTTAAATGCCTTCAGTTGAATGCTTATCCTAATCTGAAAACACTCTGCTTTGTTTACAGGCAATTTTATTGAACAGTTTTGAGCTTTTATTGGAGGTTGTTTGGCGAGAAATTCAGAATGACATTTATAATATTAGGGATCATAGACACAGGAAGTAGTTTGGGGGTGGGGGTGCTGCGATTGTTTTTATTCAACGGGGGGATTTGCCTGCGCTGCAGACGGCTGTATCGGTCCACTAATACAGGACTATTAAAGGCCCAGTGAACTACTTCTGTGATTATTTATTCAGAATAGTAAAAAAAGGGTGCTGCAGCACCCCTACTTCCTGTGGCTATGTTAGGGATCACTGAGCTGGATCTCGTTTAAGTGGCAGTTCTGTTTCATAGAGAGACATGTGGAGACACCACAGGAATATGTATTACAATACATATGCACTAGAGCTGACCCCATTTAGTCGACTGATTGATTGTTTGGTCGATAGGCTGTTGGTCGACCGAGATTTCTTTAGTCGAGTATTCACAATTATTATAATTTTTCTTCATGGTGCACCAGACACCTGTCTGATTCGCTCATGTCTGAGTGGACTAATCCATTGCAGAGACCACAGGGATACCACAGTCCATCACTCTAATAAGACGTGATACGGAAATTGTTTATGGTTATATTATGTAAAAGTAATGGTCCAACACTAGTAAATCTAATATTATTTTATAACAAATGCGCTTTCTCCTGCATTGGATATGGTCGCTGTCGCGGTTCTGAAACATAATCTTCAGTGCGCCGTAGAATTGGCGCCTTTCCCTATGTAGATATGTGCATAATAGCAAAGTTAACCAGCATATTGGGATTGAGAACAATGTGGCGGAGGCAGCAGTGGCAGAAACGAGGAAACAGTCCTTGCCTAAGCCTAATTGTCTAAGAAAATTGAGGAGAGGGGAAACCCCAACTTAATTAGGTCTATAATCAATAGCCTAACTATTAAATGTGCCTGGCTTTATAAATCATCCATATATATACAGTGGGGGAAAAAAGTATTTAGTCAGCCACCAATTGTGCAAGTCCTCCCACTTAAAAAGATGAGAGAGGCCTGTAATTTTCATCATAGGTACACGTCAACTATGACAGACAAATTGAGAAAAAAAAATCCAGAAAATCACATTGTAGGATTTTTAATGAATTTATTTGCAAATTATGGTGGAAAATAAGTATTTGGTCAATAACAAAAGTTTCTCAATACTTTGTTATATACCCTTTGTTGGTAATGACACAGGTCAAATGTTTTCTGTAAGTCTTCACAAGGTTTTCACACAATGTTGCTGGTATTTTGGCCCATTCCTCCATGCAGATCTCCACTAGAGCAGTGATGTTGTGGGGCTGTTGCTGGGCAACACAGACTTTCAACTCCCTCCAAAGATTTTCTATGGGGTTGAGATCTGGAGACTGGCTAGGCCACTCCAGGACCTTGAAATGCTTCTCACTCCTTCGTTGCCCGGGCGGTGTGTTTGGGATCATTGTCATGCTGAAAGACCCAGCCACGTTTCATCTTCAATGCCCTTGCTGATGGAAGGAGGTTTTCACTCAAAATCTCACGATACATGGCCCCATTCATTCTTTCCTTTACACGGATCAGTCGTCCTGGTCCCTTTGCAGATAAACAGCCCCAAAGCATGATGTTTCCACCCCCATGCTTCACAGTAGGTATGGTGTTCTTTGGATGCAACTCAGCATTCTTTGTCCTCCAAACACGACGAGTTGAGTTATTACCAAAAAAGTTATATTTTGGTTTCATCTGACCATATGACATTCTCCCAATCCTCTTCTGGATCATCCAAATGCACTCTAGCAAACTTCAGACGGGCCTGGACATGTACTGGCTTAAGCAGGGGGACACGTCTGGCACTGCAGGATTTGAGTCCCTGGCGGCGTAGTGTGTTACTGATGATAGGCTTTGTTACTTTGGTCCCAGCTCTCTGCTGGTCATTCACTAGGTCCCCCCGTGTGGTTCTGGGATTTTTGCTCACCGTTCTTGTGATCATTTTGACCCCACGGGGTGAGATCTTGCGTGAAGCCCCAGATCGAGGGAGATTATCAGTGGTCTTGTATGTCTTCCATTTCCTAATAATTGCTCCCACAGTTGATTTCTTCAAACCAAGCTGCTTACCTATTGCAGATTCAGTCTTCCCAGCCTGGTGCAGGTCTACAATTTTGTTTCTGGTGTCCTTTGACAGCTCTTTGGTCTTGGCCATAGTGGAGTTTGGAGTGTGACTGTTTGAGGTTGTGGACAGGTGTCTTTTATACTGATAAGAAGTTCAAACAGGTGCCATTAATACAGGTAACGAGTGGAGGACAGAGGAGCCTCTTAAAGAAGAAGTTACAGGTCTGTGAGAGCCAGAAGTCTTGCTTGTTTGTAGGTGACCAAATACTTATTTTCCACCATAATTTGCAAATAAATTCATTAAAAATCCTACAATGTGATTTTCTGGAAAAAAAATTCTCAATTTGTCTGTCATAGTTGACGTGTACCTATGATGAAAATTACAGGCCTCTCTCATCTTTTTAAGTGGGAGAACTTGCACAATTGGTGGCTGTCTAAATACTTTTTTCCCCCACTGTATCTACATAAATAAGACAGATCTTGCTTCTGTTGTCTGTTTGAGTGTTTGTTTAATTTCACAGAATCGGTTGTTTTTAATCTTTGCTATGCTGTAATAAAGTTTTTTTTTTTAATACTTAGAACAGACTGGTATTACTTATAATTTATTTAGTGTTGTTTACACTATTCCAAACAGGCAGAAAAATAATATTGTAATCTAAAAGCACCTGTTTGTCACACATAACATGCACACAGCTCTCGCTCCTATACCATCCTTTTTCTTAATCTCCTTCTTATTGTTATTATTAAAAATATTATTATGATCATCATTATAATAATAAGTAATGTCTTTATCATTAGTAGGCTTTGTATATAAGCCTTTTACAGTGCCTTCGGAAAGTATTCAGATCCCTTGACTTTTTCCACATTTTGTTACGTCACAGCCTTATTCTAAAATGGATTAAATAAAAACATTTCCTCAGCAATCTACACCCAATACCCCATAATGACAAAGCAAAAACAGGTTTTTTGAAAATGTAGCAAATGTATATGAAAAAAAACAAAACAGAAATGTCTTATTTACATAAGTATTCAGACCATTTGCTATGAGACTCGAAATTGAGCTCAGGTGCATCCTGTTTCCATTGATCATCCTTGAGATGTTTTTACATGTTGATTGGAGTCCACCTGTGGTAAATTCAATTGATTGGACATGATTTGGAAAGGAACACACCTGTCTATATAAGGTCCCACAGTTGACAGTGCATGTCAGAGCAAAAACCAAGCCATGAGGTCGAAGGAATTGTCCGTAGCGCTCCGAGACAGGATTGTGTCGAGGCACAGATCTGGGGGTGGGTACCAAAAAATTTCTGCAGCATTGAAGGTCCCCAAGAACACCGTGGCCTCCATCATTCTTAAATGGAAGATGTTTGGAACCATCAAGACTCTTCCTAGAGCTGACTGCCCGGCCAAACTGAGCAATCGGGGGAGAAGGGCCTTGGTCAGGGAGGTGACCAAGAACCCGATGGTAACTCTGACAGAGCTCAAGAGTTCCTCTGTAGAGATGGGAGAACCTTCCAGAAGGACAACCATCTCTGTAGCACTCCACCAATCAGGCCTTTATGGTAGAGTGGCCAGACGGAAGCCACTCCTCAGTAAAACTGAGTAAAACTCACATGACATGATTCTCTGGTCTGATGAAACCAAGATTGAACTCTTTGGCCTGAATGCCAAGCGTCACGTCTGGAGGAAACCTGGCATCATCCCTACGGTGAAGCATGGTGGTGGCAGCGTCATGCTGTGGGGATGTGTGTCAGCTGCAGGGACTGGGAGACTAGTCAGGATCGAGGCAAAGATGAACGGAGCAAAGTACAGAGAGATCCTTGATGAAAACCTGCTCCAGAGCGCTCAGGACCTCAAACTGGGGCAAAGGTTTACCTTCCAACAGGAGAGACCTGAAAATAGCTGTGCAGCAATGCTCCCCATCCAACCTGACAGAGCTTGAGAGGATCTGCAGAGAAGAATGGGAGAAAATCCCCAAATACAGGTGTGCCAAGCTTGTAGCGCCATACCCAACAAGACTCGATGATTTAATCGCTGCCAAAGGTGCTGAGTTAAAGGGTCTGAATACTTATTTAAATGTGATATTTCAGTTCTTTATTAAAAAAATTCTAACAACCTGTTTTTGCTTTGTCATTATGGGGTATTGTGTGTAGACTGAGTTATTTATTTTTTTAATCAATTTTAGAACGTAGCAAAATGCGGAAAAAGTCAATGGGTCTGAATACTTTCAGAAGGCACTGTATAACCACCATTGAGCTGTAGGCCTAAGAGCACGTCCTGTTTAGTCTTAATACCGTAACTAACTTAAGCCTATGTTTCAATATATAGGCTAATGTTTCAATCAATCAATCATTCATTCGTTTATGCCATCACACAGCATACAATATATTCATGCTTTGAAATGCAATCAAGCATTTTAGTTTTAAAATTAAATAACAAAGGGAGCTTTGAATAATTAGCCTAAACAATAAATAAACCACAATTCACGAATGCATTCAACAATTTTTTGTCAGCTGTAATAAAGGCTTTATAATATATGTTTTTCCATTGGAACAGACTCTCTGGTACACTTATTTAGTGTCATTAACACTGTTCGATATGGTCAGAGAAAATTATAATATTGTAATCTAACAACTGTTTGGCACACATAATACTCACACAACGCTTGCTCCTATGCCCTTCTTTTTCTTGATCTCCAGTAGTTTCCACAACTAAGTCAAATATCTTCCACAGATCTGACTTCCCCTTTCCCTCCTGAGCAACCAGTAAACATTTGCCCATTTCGAGTTTCTTTTTCATGTTCTCCGCATCCATTTTACTATCATGTGTTACTGTGTTCGGAGTCTGTTATAACCAATTTATTGATGTGATTATGATAGGGCCTGACCTATAGCCTATTGGTCACATGCATGCGATTTCCTAAACAAATGTGGGATTTCGGTAACAGAACTTTTCAGTCAGAAACAGGTAAGAAACTAAATGGCTGAAATGATGTTGCAGCTTCAGCACGGACAACGTGCAATAAACACTTGCTGTGCTGTGGTGCCGTTTCGCTGCAGTTGGGAGGAGAGCGAGACAACGTGCGCCAGTCACACATGCACTTGCTGTAATTGTTTTTTACACAGTGTGACCATCGTGCTGTGAACAATGAGTAATTTGTGTGTCTTAATTATTTAATCAAACAGTGTGCATAAAGCATCAGACAAGCTCAGTGCATATGTAGTTGTTTTTATTAAAACACAGGGTGTATCTGTCTATATATATATATATATATATATATCACACACACACACACACACACACAGTGGGGAGAACAAGTATTTGATACACTGCCGATTTTGCAGGTTGTCCTACTTACAAAGCATGTAGAGGTCTGTAATTTGTATCATAGGTACACTTCAACTGTGAGAGACGGAATCTAAAACAAAAATCCAGAAAATCACATTGTATGATTTTTAAGTAATTAATTTGCATTTTATTGCATGACATAAGTATTTGATCACCTACCAACCAGTAAGAATTACGGCTCTCACAGACCTGTTAGTTTTTCTTGAAGAAGCCCTCCTGTTCTCCACTCATTACCTGTATTAACTGCACCTGTTTGAACTCGTTACCTGTATAAAAGACACCTGTCCACACACTCAATTAAACAGACTCCAACCTCTCCACAATGGCCAAGACCATTGAGCTGTGTAAGGACATCAGGGATAAAATTGTAGACCTGCACAAGGCTGGGATGGGCTACAGGACAATAGGCAAGCAGCTTGGTGAGAAGGCAACAACTGTTGGCGCAATTATTAGAAAATGGAAGAAGTTCAAGATGACGGTCAATCACCCTCGGTCTGGGGCTCCATGCAAGATCTCACCTCGTGGGGCATCAATGATCCTGAGGAAGGTGACGGATCAGCCCAGAACTACACGGCAGGACCTGGTCAATGACCTAAAGAGAACTGGGACCACAGTCTCAAAGAGAACCATTAGTAACACACTACGCCGTCATGGATTAAAATCCTGCAGCGCACGCAAGGTCCCCCTGCTCAAGCCAGCTTATGTCCAGGCCCGTCTGAAGTTTGCCAATGACCATCTGGATGATCCAGAGGAGGAATGGGAGAAGGTCATGTGGTCTGATGAGACAAAAATAGAGCTTTTTGGTCTAAACTCCACTCGCCGTGTTTGGAGGAAGAAGAAGGATGAGTACAACCCCAAGAACACCATCCCAACCGTGAAGCATGGAGGTGGAAACATCATTCTTTGGGGATGCTTTTCTGCAAAGGGGACAGGACGACTGCACCGTATTGAGGGGAGGATGGATGGGGCCATGTATTGCGAGATCTTGGCCAACAACCTCCTTCCCTCCGTAAGAGCATTGAAGATGGGTCGTGGCTGAGTCTTCCAGCATGACAACGACCCGAAACACACAGCCAGGGCAACTAAGGAGTGGCTCCGTAAGAAGCATCTCAAGGTCCTGGAGTGGCCTAGCCAGTCTCCAGACCTGAACCCAATAGAAAATCTTTGGAGGGAGCTGAAAGTCCGTATTGCCCAGCGACAGCCCCGAAACCTGAAGGATCTGGAGAAGGTCTGTATGGAGGAGTGGGCCAAAATCCCTGCTGCAGTGTGTGCAACCTGGTCAAGACCTACAGGAAACGTATGATCTCTGTAATTGCAAACAAAGTTTCTGTACCAAATATTAAGTTCTGCTTTTCTGATGTATCAAATACTTATGTCATGCTATAAAATGCAAATTAATTACTTAAAAATCATACAATGTGATTTTCTGGATTTTTGTTTTAGATTCCGTCTCTCACAGTTGAAGTGTACCTATGATAAAAATTACAGACCTCTACATGCTTTGCAGGTTTTCCTACTTACAAAATCGGCAGTGTATCAAATACTTGTTCTCCCCACTGTGTATATGTATGTATGTGTATATATATATATGTATATATGTATATATATATATATATATATATGGAAAAATAAGTTTAGTTGAAATCCCATCTGCATTTATAATGGACTTTGTGTTTGATGACGTGCTCCATCATATTTCACCCCTCATTTCTGTTTGAAACACTTGTGTTGTCCAGTCATACTCACCCTGAGTTTCACTGCTCCCAAGGTGCCCTGGCTGTTTCTCTGAAGTGTCCCTTTGTGAATGTCTTAGCAGCAGTCGAGGCCTGGAGAAGATACATTAATATTCATAACCTCTCCAAAGCGAAGGATGACAGCTTTATGCTGTGATGCATTTGTCTGCCGAGGTGCGAAAAGACAAAATGAGGGATGACTGCTGTTTTCAAGGCCCGCTCTTTGATGCCTCTCAGCTGCCTATATGAAGTAGACTAAAGAGCTTTAGCAGAGTCATGAAAGAATATTAGCCAGACTGCCAATGTTGGAAGCCTAGTCACGGGCCATGGCTATAGGAAAGGTCCTCTTGAGTTGACAGCTGAGGATAACACAACCTCTGGTGCTTGCATAGAGGAGAGCGGTGGAGGAAATACTGTGGTTGATCTTTTTTATAGACTATTGTTCTGTGTGACAAATGGATGCGCCCAAACTTGTTTCACCAATGTTGCTCCTCATTAGGTAACTGCCTAAACTAATATCCCCCAGCAACTATATTCATGTTGAATTGATGTGACTTTAAGCCTGTTGTTGTTTGACCTTTCCCAGGACAACATCAACGTGGACGAGGCAGTTCGGTTCCTGGTGGAGAACATCCTGCTGAACGACAAGGGCCTGCGGTACGAGGAGAGCAACAGAGACCGCATCAAACTGGACCAGGAGACGGTGGCTGCTGAGAGCAAGCCAGGCTGCTGCTAGCACTGAGGACTCCTACTGCATCCACCATCCACCCTCCTCCCCCCGGATTGCACCTCAGCCCAGCTCACACAGAGGGCCTAGAGGTCAAGGACTGGGTCTCCGAGCACCAACCACCCCTCCCCTATGTCCGTTAACTCTGGACCCCCTCAACACCCTTCCAAACGTAGCCCCCTTCTTCTGTATCTACTATCACAACAGGGGCTGCTGTTCAGGAAGGGTGTGACCCTGAACCCCATAACCCACCCCAAGCTGTCATTACACTGGACTTCCTAACTTCCAACCCAATGCCCTCTGCCATACCCCGTCCCATGACCCTGCGGGAAGGGCTACTGTCCAGGGAGTGGGTCTCGGCACACCCCAGCCCACTGACAATTACACATCTAACTGTCATGTTTCATAATGGTGCGAAGAGTTCTCTTTTTTTCCATAGTTTTCGCTGAAGGCCTGAACGAAGGTGGGACTAAGGATGTGCCATAGGAACTCAGCGAGAAATCCCTGAGAGACTTGATGTCTTATTAATAGTATGAAAGAGTACATCTGAGATGTGTATTTTTTTAAACATTTCTGTTTGATCATGTACTGTACAATTCTTGGTGAGGTACATCAGGTGGGTGAGTGAACCCTCCCTCTACCCAAGAAGTTGAGAATCATAGGCAAGTGTAAATGATTTTTTAAACACAGTGCGTATTAAGTTTACATGTGAAAATATACTTTGAAACTACTACAAGAACAAAAAGTAATAAACATTTTAATTGATAATACTTTGTGTGTTGTCTTGGCTTAATTCTTTATTAGTGACACAATTGAATTGTCTGTATTGAGTGGAATTGAAAGAATGTGTGTGTTGGTATTACATTTTAGTCATTTAGCAGACGCTCTTTTCCAGAGCAATTTACAGGAGCAATCAGTGTTAAGTGCCTTGGAGTTGATCCCTGAGGCTCAACATGTGAGGAGAAACTGAAAATGGGATCAGAGAAATGGGAATTCACATTATAAAATGTATCACAACATAATTCCTTGGGCTATTGATGTGTATCAGGCATGACCATGCTGTACCACTTAGGGGAGGCTGTGTGTGTGTGTGATAGTCATCAGAATATTCTGCTCGTGCTCTCCCATGCTCCCATTATTACCAGAGAAGAAACCGACGTCACACTAGCCTCCAGGACACACACTCATGTCTACTATTGCAGCAATGTCTACTACTGCCCATTCACTTTGTCTCCACTGACTTCATTTAGACTGATATAAAAGGAAGTATGCCTATGCAATTTGAGCCATGGTCTATTAGAGCCAGTTTAACAGAACTAAGCCACTGAAATAAAGTGGACTTTTATAAAGAAGGCTGAATGTAATTAAATAATTTGTCTGTCTGTCATAAATGGCTTAAAATGATTATAAATCGAAAAATTTATCAGTTTCACTTAAAGTCAAAAGGTTTGACGGCAATACCATATCAAATTCAAGTCAGTTGGGAACAGCTTTTTGATGGCCCAATACCTTGTCATCAGGTCTATGAACTGACACAAAACAACAATTTACACATCAATCGTTTCAATTTAAGCTATTACATTATATAAGATACTTGTTACAAAAAGAATGCTCAATATATGGGGCATTGAACAGTCAGCCTTGTGCAGACTCTGCCACAAGAAAACAGAAACCATAGAACATATTTTCTGGTACTGTCCATCGGTGGCTCACTTTTGGAGTCCGGTTCAGGAATGGTTGTTATGTCATAAAATCAGGATTCAGATGGACCTGCAAAAAACACAGAAAATCTGAACACTGGATCTGGAAAAACACAATCGGTCAATGGGAAAATATCATTATACTCTTGGATAAAGTGTTTATTTTTAGGGCAATATCGGTAGAAATGTTACAAATAGGGAGGTTCAGGACCCTTGTAAGACATCACAGTAAAATGGAGGGATGTATTGTAAAAGGAAATAGCAAAATGGCATTATACTGGGAAAAATGGGTTAATCTGTGGACATCGGAGGGTTAGAGTTAACATCAGAATGAATGGTGGATTGGCCGCCCTGGTTGAAAATCCAGTACAGTACTTGAAGAAAGAGGAAATTAGGAATATATGTATAATTATTTAACTACAGGTACTGTAGTTGTGAGTGAAATAGCTGTAAGTAGCAGTAGAAGTATTGTTGTCCATTAGTTTACTCCAATTAGGGTAGGGATGGTATGGGGGGAAAAGTATAGAGAAAAAAAGAAAGAAAAGGGGATTAGAAATGATGCAAACAATTAAAAGAAGGCTGCTACTTCCCCTTTGAAATCTGTTTTCACATTAGGCCAAGCAGTCTGATACTAATAAACACACTTCCGTGTCTCTTGATTTAGTGTAATAACAGTAAATACTTCAACTCTTACAGTCCCACCGTGACGCTGGCGCGTTTTGGACTTCTAACCCCTTTTAAACATTGTGTTGGTTTGTTGCATTGGATTCATCAATTTTTAGTATGTGTGATTAACGGTACTGAGGTAAAGCAGTGTTTGTGAGACAAGGGCGTATCCCGAAAACCTTTCTCACAAAAAGGTCTGTAAAGTCCACAAACTATTATGACCTCTCTATGAAAAGCTGAGACTCACATGAACACGCACATGTTTTACTCTATGACACTCACAAGCTGCGCAAGAGTCATTAGATGGTAAGGGGTTCTTCTACATAGAAGATCATAGGAAATCCCAGGACATATTGTATAATACTGTAGCTCACATACTTGCTGTCACAAACTCCAACAGTTGTCAATGACTAGTTTGATATACATTCCCCACTGAGCAAACAATTCCTGTACTTAAAGCATTCTTATGAATGTATTTTTTGGGAAAAAATGTATTGACATTTGTCAATAAAACTCATCAACCCAACTGTTTATGTCAAATTGTTTTGTGTTCTACTTGTCGCCCTGGATGTCCTAAAGATGATAAAACACTTCAATGTGAGGCTAAATACAGTATATGTACATATATACATATACATATATGTACAGTGCATTCGGAAAGTATTCAGACCCCTTGACTTTTTCCACATATTGTTACGTTACAGCCTTATTCTAAAAGTGATTAAATCAATAAAAATCCTCATCAATCCACACATAATACCCCATAATGACAAAGCGAAAACAGGTTTTTAGAAAGTTTTGCAAATTTATAAAAAATAAAAAACAGAAATACCTTATTAATATACAGTGAGGGAAAAAGTATTTGATCCCCTGCTGATTTTGTACGTTTGCCCACTGACAAAGAAATTATCAGTCTATAATTTGAATGGAAGGTTTATTTGAACAGTGAGAGACAGAATAACAACAAAATCCAGAAAAACGCATGTCAAAAATGTTATAAATTGATTTGCATTTTAATGATGGAAATAAGTATTTGACCCCCTCTCAATCAGAAAGATTTCTGGCTCCCAGGTGTCTTTTATACAGGTAACGAGCTGAGATCAGGAGCACACTCTTAAAGGGAGTGCTCCTAATCTCAGCTTGTTACCTGTATAAAAGACACCTGTCCACAGAAGCAATCAATCAATCAGATTCCAAACTCTCCACCATGCCCAAGACCAAAGAGCTCTCCAAGGATGTCAGGGACAAGATTGTAGACCTACACAAGGCTGGAATGGGCTACAAGACCATCGCCAAGCAGCTTGGTGAGAAGGTGACAACAGTTGGTGCGATTATTCGCAAATGGAAGAAACACAAAATAACTGTCAATCTCCCTCAGCCTGGGGCTCCATGCAAGATCTCACCTCGTGGAGTTGCAATGATCATGAGAATGGTGAGGAATCAGCCCAGAACTACATGGGAGGATCTTGTCAATGATCTCAAGGCAGCTGGGACCATAGTCACCAAGAAAACAATTGGTAACACACTACGCCGTGAAGGACTGAAATCCTGCAGCGCCCGCAAGGTCCCCCTGCTCAAGAAAGCACATATACAGGCCCGTCTGAAGTTTGCCAATGAACATCTGAATGATTCAGAGGAGAACTGGGTGAAAGTGTTGTGGTCAGATGAGACCAAAATTGAGGTCTTTGGCATCAACTCAACTCGCCGTGTTTGGAGGAGGAGGAATGCTGCCTATGACCCCAAGAACCCCATCACCACCGTCAAACATGGAGGTGGAAACATTATGCTTTGGGGGTGTTTTTCTGCTAAGGGGACAGTACAACTTCACCGCATCAAATGGACGATGGACGGGGCCATGTACCGTCAAATCCTGGGTGAGAACCTCCCCTCAGCCAGGGCATTGAAAATGGGTCGTGGATGGGTATTCCAGCATGACAATGACCCAAAACACACGGCCAAGGCAACAAAGGAGTGGCTCAAGAAGAAGCACATTAAGGTCCTAGAGTGGCCTAGCCAATCTCCAGACCTTAATCCCATAGAAAATCTGTGGAGGGAGCTGAAGATTCGAGTTGCCAAACGTCAGCCTCGAAACCTTAATGACTTGGAGAAGATCTGCAAAGAGTGGAACAAAATCCCTCCTGAGATGTGTGCAAACCTGGTGGCCAACTACAAGAATCGTCTGACCTCTGTGATTGCCAACAAGGGTTTTGCCACCAAGTACTAGGTCATGTTTTGCAGAGGGGTCAAATACTTATTTCTCATTAAAATGCAAATCAATTTATAACTAAAATTTTTGACATGCGTTTTTCTGGATTTTTTTGTTGTTACTCTGTCTCTCACTGTTCAAAAAAACCTACCATTAAAATTATAGACTGATCATGTCTTTGTCAGTGGACAAGCGTACAAAATCAGCAGGGGATCAAATACTTTTTCCCCTCACTGTAAGTATTCAGATCCTTTGCTATGAAACTCGAAATTGAGCTCAGGTGCATCCTGTTCACATTGATCATCCTTGAGATGTTTCTACATCTTGATTGGAGTCCACCTGTGGTAAATTCAAGTGATTGGACATGATTTGGAAAGGCACACACCTGTCTATATAAGGTCCCACAGTTGACAGTGCATGTCAGAGCAAAAACCAAGCCATGTGGTCGAAGGAATTGTCCGTAGAGCCCCGGGACAGGATTGTGTCGAGGCACAGATCTGGGGAAGGGTACCAAAACGTTTCTGCAGCATTGAAGGTCCCCAAGAACACAGCGGCCTCCATCATTCTTAAATGAAAGAGGTTTTTGTATCACCAAGACTAACCGCCCGGCCAAACTGAGCAATCGGGGGAGAAGGGCCTTGGTCAGGGAGGTGACCAAGAACCCGATGGTCACTCTGACAGAGCTCCAGAGTTCCTCTGTGGTAATGGGAGAACCTTCCAGAAGGACAACCATCTCTGCAGCACTCCACCAATCAGGACTTTGTGGTAGAGCGGCCAGACAGAAAGCCACTCCTCAGTAAAAGACACGACAGCCCGCTTGAAGTTTGCCAAAAGGCACCTAAAGGACTCTCAGACCATGAGAAACAAGATTATCTGGTCTGATGAAACCAAGATCGAACTCTTTGGCCTGAATGCCAAGCGTCACGTCTGGAGGATACCTGGCACCATCTCTACGGTGAAGCATGGTTGTGGCAGCATCATGTAGTGGGGATGTTATTCAGGGACTGGGAGACTAGTCAGGATCAAGGGAAAGATGAACGGAGCAAGTATAGAGAGATCCTTGATGAAAACCTGCTCCAGAGTGCTCATGACCTTAGACTGGGGCGAAGGTTCACCTTCCAACAGGACAACGACCCTAAGCCCACAGCCAAGACAACGCAGGAGTGGCTTCGGGACAACTCTCTGAATGTCCTTGAGTGTCCCAGCCAAAGCCCGGACTTGAACCGGTTCCAACATCTCTGGAGAGACCTGAAAATAGCTGTGCAGCGACGCTCCCCATCCAACCTGACAGAGCTTGAGAGGATCTGCACAGAAGAATGGGAGAAACTCCCCAAATACAGATGTGCCAAGCTTGTAGCGTCATACCCAAGAAAACTCGAGGCCAAAGGTGCTTCAACAAAGTACTGAGTAAAGGGTCTGAATACTTATGTAAATGAGATATTTCTGTTTTTGCAAACATTAAAAAAAAACGGTTTTTGCTTTGTCATTATGGGGTATTGTGTGTAGATTGATGAGGGAAAAAAACAATTCAATCAATTTTAGAATAAGGCTGTAACCTAACAAAATGTGGAAAAAGTCAAGGGGTCTGAATACTTTCCGAATGCACAATATGAAGGCAGAGCAAGCAGATGAATGAAAGTAGTGAATTAAAGCTTTTTCACTGTGGTATTTCCTGGGACATACAGTGCCTTGCAAAAGTATTCATCCCCCTTGGCGTTTTTCCTAATTTGTTGCATTACAACCTATAATTTAAATTGATTTTTATTTGGATTTCATGTAATGGACATACACAAAATAGTCCAAATTGGTGAAATGAAATGATATATATATTTTTTTCAAAAATGTCTAAAAAATAAATCACGGAAAAGTAGTGCGTGCATATGTATTCACCCCCTTTGCTATGAAGCCCCTAAATAAGATATGGTGCAACCAATTACCTTCAGAATTCACATAATTAGTTAAATAAAGTCCACCTGTGTGCAATCTAAGTGTCACATGATCTGTCACATGATCTCAGTATACATACACCTGTTCTGAAAGGCCCCAGAGTCTGCAACACCACCAAGCAAGCGGCACCACCAAGCAAGCGGCACCATGAAGAACAAGGAGCTCTCCAAACAGGTCAGGGACAAAGTTGTGGAGAAGTACAGATCAGGGTTGGGATATAAAAAAATATCAGAAACTTTGAACATCCCATGGAGCACCATTAAATCCATTATAAAAAAATTGAAAGAATATGGCACCACAACAAACCTGCCAAGAGAGGGCCGCCCACCAAAACTCATGGACCAGGCAAGGAGGACATTAATCAGAGAGTCAACAAAGAGACCAAATATAACCCTTGTCACGAACCGGCTCAAGTTCGTAACAAAAGGGAGACACGTGGAGACAAGGAATACTCAAAGTATATATTTATTAACTAAAGTAAACTAAATCAAATAACAATGGTGTGTGTAATCAGTAATCAGTAGTGTAAGTGAGTGTTTGCATGCATAAATGTAATATGGAAAAGTGTCCCCCCATAAGACCGGGGACCAACAAGGACCCCGGACCAACGTACCAGCCCCTGCGTCCCAAACCGACAAATTGTACATGTTCACACCTCCACTTGCCCCACCCATCATCCTCCTCTCCAGACCTCAGCAACCTTTACACAGGAAGCAACCTTTAAGAGGAAAGAAGAACACAAGACTAGGAGGGGACAAACAGGAAAGATAGAACATGACAAAATCAAACAATGGTCGGTCACATCAACATTCATGAACAGGGCGCACGAGAGAGCGCATCAGCAATCACGTTATCAGTCCCCCGGATGTGCCGCACATCTAGATGGAAGGATTGCAAAAATAAACACCATCTCACCATCCTCTGATTAGGACACCTCATGGACCTCAAAAAGGTGAGAGGGCCATGGTCAGTGTAGACCACAATAGGCACCACACCCGACCCGACATACACTTCAAAGTGCTGCAGCGCCCATATAAGTGCCAATGCCTCTTTTTCAATGACCGAATAGTTCAACTGATAATGGCCAAACCCTTTGGAAAAGAAATCAACAGGCCTCTCAACCCCAGCCACATCTGCCTGCAGCAAAACTGCACCCGCCCCCACATGACTAGCATCCACCTGCAAGGTAAGGTAGGGTCACCCGCAACTCTTCTAATGTAGGGTCAGTCCATTGCGCCTCGATTAAATCGGAGCGAGATACAGATAACGGGATAACAGGGAAAACAGTAACAGACTTCTTTATGGTATTCTCGTTAGCCAGTTCCGTGACCAAGTCGTCAGGGATCATAGAACGCGTCACTGCACACGCAGAAAACACCTCTGGGAAATTCTGCGCACTCTCATCAGGAATCCCTACAATTGAAGGCTTAGTGGAAACCACTAAAGTTGTAAACACGATAGGCCACACACGCTCCCCAGCCAAGTTATTTCCAAGGATCACGTCAATACCCTCAATAGGCAATGAAGGACGCACCCCCACAACAACCTCACCTTTCACCAGTCCACAATCCAACATCAGTTTATGCAATGGAACTGACAGAGTGTTCAAACCTATTCCCCTAATTAGAACACTATTCCCCAAATCAGTCTCCGCAGAGAAGGGTAACACAGATTCCAACACAAATGATTCAGAGGCACCTGTGTCTCTTAGGATCTTTACTGGCACTAGGTTCTTACTTCCTAACATAGACACAAAACCCTCCGTAACGAAAGGTAAATAGTCGGGATCAATATAGCCCTTCACATGGCTCTGGGCATGAGACAATGCGTCAGGAGTGAACGGATGTGGAACAGGCGCTGCTAACGCTGTAGGCCTCAATTTACCATAAGCACCTGTACTGAATTTACCCCTAGACCTAAGAATCGGACATTCATTTTTCCAATGACCTAATTCTCGACAGTAGTGACACTCTTGACCAAAGTCAGTTTTACCACGGGTATCAGGCTCAACCCCAGTTGAATGAAACTCTGCCCGGGAACCGAAGTATCTCGGCGAGCGAGGCCCAAATCTCTGCGAACGCCCCCACTCACTCCGAATACGGGGTTCTGCAAAAAAATGTGTGTGAGTCAACACATATTCATCTGCCAAAACCGCAGCTTCAGCGACAGTCTTTATTTTTCGTTCGTTAATGTACGTCGCTATACGATCGGGGATTGTGTCCTTAAATTGTTCTAACATAATCAGATCACACAGCCCTTGGAAAGTCATAACTGCAGAGGCGGAACACCAGCGATTAAACTGTGAAGATATATTCGCGCAAACTCAACATGAGTCTGCTGATCATCCCTTTTTAAAGTTCTAAATCGTTGGCGGTAAGCCTCAGGGACCAATTCGTAACTCTGTAACACAGCCGTTTTAACCTTATCATAACTGACACTGTCGGCTACACTAAGAGCTGAATATGCTTCTTGCGCTTTACCAGTCAGCACACACTGCAACATCAAAGTGCGATCAGAATCAGGCCAACTCCTAGCGTCAGCAACACGCTCAAACAACGAAAAGAATGTCTCCGGGTCCTTTTCATTAAACTGGGGCAACAACCGTAAATTCCCAACAATATCAAATGTGTCTGGATTACGACCAAAAGAGGAACGACCCCTAGGTAACTCTGGATCACCTTCCCAGAGCAATCTCTCCCCTGAGAGCTTTCCTTCCCTAACCAACTCTAGTCGCTCTTGTTGCAGCTTGATTTTAGCACGCTCCATATCCTGTTTAAATTCCAATTCCCTTTCATATTTTACACGATCATGCTCCATTTTAGCTCTTTGTCCATTTTGTTCATGCTCTAGCTGTAACAGAAGCAGTTCTTTCTGCTGTTCAAAAAGAAGACTACTATGACTAACCGATGGAGCGGTCATTGTAACATATCGGGAAGACAACGTGTCCTCAGCAGAGGCTGCCCCAGTGGTAACATCCAGAATACCACTCTCCATCAAATTGGCCTTCAATATTAACCTAATAGAATTTTTTAGACGTTTATCACTAATTTCAACCTTGTAGTGTTCAGCAACCTTCAACAGCTGTTCTTTAGTACATACTTCTAACAGTTCTTCTGATGGATAGCGAATGAACTCGTCTACATTAGACGCCATAATCAGGGAAAAAATATATATATATATATATATATCATAATAATCTTGCTCAACCCCTCTGCTGAGCACACCAGACACAAGAGAAATGACAATCACACCGAGCACCACAGAAGAGAGCTGGGATAAGGAGCTTCCCCAAAACCTACAATAACTCAACCCTAGTCTTCGTGCAGATTCGCGGTGGGTAATTACGCACTGTAGCCCGCTGGCAAGGAATTAAACCCCCCAGCACGCTGGTAGATTCCCCCAAGCCACGGATGTGCCCCCGAGACAACTGCTCAGTCCACAGACACCACACAAAAATAACAAACATTTAACCATGCCCAACGTATCCCAAAACAAAACACGTCACTAAGCCTATCAGGGGAAAAGCTATAGCTCCGGGTAGCAAATGTCACTACCCTACCCAATCTCCCACTGAGGTACACAGCCGATTGTACTCACCTCCTCAGACCGATGTCCCAACAGCGAGTAGAGCAAGAGTTTCCAGGCTGGGCAGGGACTGGAAACTAACCAATGTACTCTCTCCAACGCAGTACACAACCCAAAGGCAACCAATACTGGGCCTATCAAACTCAAACAAACTAACAAAATTTACAAAGAAAGACCCTACAGAATTGGACATTAACTCCACGTTCTCCCAAACACAACCAGTTCAAGATCCCGGACGAGCCCCCACTTGTCACGAACCGGCTCAAGTTCGTAACAAAAGGGAGACACGTGGAGACAAGGAATACTCAAAGTATATATTTATTAACTAAAGTAAACTAAATCAAATAACAATGGTGTGTGTAATCAGTAATCAGTAGTGTAAGTGAGTGTTTGCATGCATAAATGTAATATGGAAAAGTGTTGAGAGGTGCCAAAGCAAACAACCAAAAAGGCCACAAAAATACCACAACCAAAGTCAAAGTATCTGCCTGGAGAGAGTCTCCTCCATGAATGTGGAAGAGGTCCATTTATGCTGGGACACACCCGGCCCAGGTGTTTCCCATGTAGCTGACGACCCTCCCAACTCCGCCCACCGGCATCCTAATAAGGAAACAAGAGCAAAGAGAGAATACGGCAGACAGAGTGGGAGGGTCGTCACACCCTGAAGGAGATGCAAAGCGCCACAGCGTGGATTGGAGTATCTGTCCATATGACCACTTTAAGCCGTACACTCCACAGAGCTGGGCTTTACGGAAGAGTGGCCAGAAAAAAAGACATTGTTAAAGAATAAAAAAAGCAAACACGTTTGGTGTTCGCCAAAAGCCATGTGGGAGACTCCCCAAACATATGGAAGAAGGTACTCTGGTCAGATGAGACTAAAATTGAGCTTTTTGGCCATCAAGGAAAACGCTATGTCTGGTGCAAACCCAACACCTCTCATCACCCCCGAGAACAACATCCCCACAGTGAAGCATGGTGGTGGCAGCATCATGCTGTGGGGATGTTTTTCATCGGCAGGGACTGGGAAACTGGTCAGAATTGAAGGAATGATGGATGGCGCTAAATACAGGGAAATTCTTGAGGGTAACCTGTTTCAGTCTTCCAGAGATTTAAGATTGGGACGGAGGTTCACCTTCCAGCAGGACAATAACCCCAAGTATTGACTTTGGGGTGGGGGGGTGAATAGTTATGTATGCTCAAGTTTTCTGTTTTTTTTTTGTCTTATTTCTTGTTTGTTTCACAAGAAAAAATATTTTGCATCTTCAAAGTGGTAGGCATGTTGTGGAAATGAAATGATACAAACCTCCCAAAAAATCCATTTTAATTCCAGGTTGTAAGGCAACAAAATAACAAAAATGCCAAGGGGGGTGAGTACTTTCGCAAGCCAATGTACTACCCAACCCAATGTATACAAATGGACTTGTTATTCACTTAATGAAAAGTCAATTTGGCTACATTCCCTGCTGTTGGGATCATTTGAATGCATAGATTTGGCTACTCATATAGTGAAGGTCATAGTTGTAGGATATGTTTGAGTAGCAAATTAACGTTTTATTTGAGAAATAGCAACAGTCAAATTAATCTCAATACCCAGAGATACACTTAGCTAGGAAACCGTATTTTGAACAGTGCAATTAATTTTGTCAGCATAAGCCAAACGTAAATGGAGAATAAGATGAGGCCTACACACAGGTGGAATCCATAAAACTGATCCAATTCCACAATTGAAGGAAGAAAAACTGGGTATGACCATTCTAATGTAGCCTATACCTTGTTTGTTGTGGTTTTCTCCTCAGTGTTTGAGAAGTAAAGTTCCGTGGTAAAGAGAAGAAAGAGATTTTGCTAAGTTGTATAATAATGTAGATGTGTATGAGGGCAGATGCAGTTCATTTGACGGGTGCAGTGCAATGATTTAAATGTACAGTGGATTATATACATCATTGGTGCAGTGAGAGCAGTAGGTTGTACCTTTGATAACCGACAGGCTTAGAGGCCTGGGAGGCTCGAGGAGGCAATTATCTCCTGCGGCTTGGGCTTTGTCGCTTAGCAACATATCAAACTTTCTCCAGCTGAGCTTCCAGTCAAAACAAACGCGCTAGCAAGCTAGCTAACACTGTCACTTATTTCAGCTAATAGTTCAGGTGAATCAACGTCTACGACACAGCCCGAATGTCAAAAGCTCCAGCAAAGAAAAAGGAGTTGTCCTCCAGCCGTGTCACTTCATCACAAGGACAGACACCAAATAAAGAGTAAGACTGGTTGATGGTCAAGCTAGCGTAGTATCTATGCTATAATGGTCGTTATTTATCATGTCAAGCAACACTTAAATACTCTGATTTCAAATTAACGTATATTTGCCATGGTGTTACATGTTATTTGTGGTTATCACTGTCATAGGTAGCTAGTCAGCTAATTACAAAGTAACGTTACACAGCAACGTTAGCTAGCTAAATGTCTGAACTTGTTGGCAAGGTACGACAGGTGTCAATCAATCATAATGCCCCCCCCCATTCTCTTTGGTGGGCCTTCCTATAGTACAGTAAATAGTATTATATACCGCCTTTGCCTACTTCAAACCATACTTCCTTCAGATTGAAATACTGTCAAAAATACTGTCAGACTGATTTGTAATAGACTGCCATAGGCCAAATTTAAAAAAGTAAAAATTGGCTGCTTTTTTTTACATGGTGGGGTCGCAAAAAGAAATCTATATCAAAATGGGGTCACAGGCTGACCTCTGACGTCACCTACTAAGGAAATGACCTCGATAACAGCATTTTCGACAGTTAAATGCAACAACAAAACATGATTTATTAAAATGCAATTTTTGAACCCTATAATGTCTTTACATGCCCTGATAGCTTTACCTTTAGTTTAGGGTTGACGCAGCTTGTTGGCCATTTGCCAAGTTCAAAGCACATGAATGCATCCAATTGGTATTTACCACCTCCCACTTGGTTATGAACGCAGCATTATGTAGCGTGGCCAGGGAGTTGTCTGACAGGGGCTAGCTAGCCTACTGCGTTTTGTGATTTGTCACTTCTGTCTACTTTGCTTGAGCCCACGAAATGTAAAACTCTGCCAGAAAAAAGTAGCTAGTCACCTAATTTTAAACACCACAGGGTTTAAACGCCCATTTTCAGCATCCTACTCACTAGCTAGTTCTAAAAGCACTGCTTCTTGATATTGTGGACCTTGATGTAGCTAGCCTGCAAGCTGGCATTATTTATCTGTAGCTTCAGGGCTCTTGCTCTGCTCTCACTTTACAAAAGCGCCCAACCACTGAGTTTCATGAACAAGCTGTACACGGGGCAATTTGCCAGGGTTCTGCTTTGAAATCCCTGCCCCTCGGCTCTTCCAATCCAAGTTACTGACTGTGTGCGGAAGGGAGTCAGTACATGATTGTGTCGATAGCACCACCAACTAAAATGCATCAGTTGTAATAATAATGTATAGCCTAAACATGTTTATGAATACCACAGCATCATGGCTGGTGTGGCACTACAACACACACCTGTTTATAGGTGTCAAACCTGAATCATGCTTGTTTGTGGTTACCCCCCCAGAGCATCGTCCCTGGTGGCTAGTGCCTCAGAGGGCCCAGGAGAGCTGAGGAGATGCCGCTACCCCATCTGGCCGGAGTGGAGTGAGGCAGAGGTCAACACAGAGAAATGGGATGCGGCCAAGGGCGCTAAGGATGGGAAGATGGGGAAGAGTCCATTTTTGGTTAGTATTGATGGATTAGGCCTAGTGAAATTCCTATAGGATCTAGGCTATCCATCTATGGATGGATTTCTTAGATACTGCAGCCTGCAGTGCCTCATGTTTCTTTGGCAGGTTAGCGTTTTTTGTCATGAATCTTGTTCTGGAGGCAGCACTGCAGAGTCGGTACTAACTGGCACAGCCACAAAGTCATAAACTCAGATTTTAAACCACACTGCTAACCCTAATGCCTAACCCTAACCTTAAAGTAAGACCAAAAAGCTCATTTTTGTTAGATTTTTTACAATATAATCAATTTTGACTTTGCAGCTGGCCTTTCTAAGGGAAACTCGCTCAGTTCTGCCTCCAGAACAAGACTCATGACAATGAAGGTCAACCTGAGTTTCTTTGGCTCTTTTGTTTTTTATTTGGGGGTGGGTAGATCAGCGTTAATACTGCAGATAGATTGTAGCTTCCATCAATGTAATTGTCTGCATAATTTCCAATCCCTCATATATATTTTTTGTAAATATATACACTACCGGTCAAAAGTTTTAGCACACCTACTCATTCAAGGGTTTTTCTTTATTTTTACTATTTTCTAATTGTAGAATAGTAGTGAAGACACCAAAACTATGAAATAACACATATGGAATCATGTAGTGACCAAAAAAGTGTAAAACAAATCAAAATATATTTTATATTTGAGATTCTTCAAATAGCCACTCTTTGCCTTGATGACAACTTTGCACACTCTTGGCATTCTCTCAACCAGCTTCATGAGGTAGTCACCTGGAATGCATTTCAATTAACAGGTGTGCCTTCTTAAAAGTTAATTTGTGGAATTTCTTTCCATCTTAATGCGTTTGAGCCATTCAGTTGTGTAGTGACAAGGTGTGTGTGTGTGTGTGTGTGTGTGTGTGTGGGGGGGGTATACACAAGATAGCCCTATTTGGTAAAAGACCAAGTCCATATTACGGCTCAAATAAGCAAAGAGAAACGACAGTCCATCATTACTTTAAGACATGAAGGTCAGTCAATATGGAACATTTCAAGAACTTTAAACGTTTCTTCAAGTGCAGTCACAAAAACCATCAAGCACTATGATGAAACTGGCTCTCATGAGGACCGTGAGAGGAATGGAAGACCCAGAGTTTCCTCTGTTGCAGAGGATTAGTTAATTTGAGTTACCAGCCTCAGAAATTGCATCCCAAATAAATGCTTCACAGAGTTCAAGTCACAGCAACATCTCAACATCAACTGTTCAGAGGAGACTGTGTGAATCAAGCCTTCATGGTCGAATTGCTGCAAAGAAACTACTACTAAAGGACACCAATAATAAGAAGAGACTTGCTTGGGCCAAGAAACACCAGCAATGGACATTAGACCGGTGGAAATTTGTCCTTTGGTTCGAACCGCATTGTCTTTGTGAGACGCGATGTGGGTGAACGGATGATCTCTGCTTGTGTATGAAAATGTATTTAAGATAAGAGTGTCTGCTAAATGACTAAAATGTAAATGTAAATGTGTATTTCCCACCGTAAAGCATGGAGGAGGAGGTGTTATGGTGTGGGGGTGTCTGCAGCGATACGCCATCCCATCTGGTTTGGGCTTAGTGGGACTATCATTTGTTTTTCAACAGGACAATGACCCAACACACCTCCAGGCTGTGTAAGGGCTATTTGACCAAGAAGGAGGGTGATGGAGTGCTGCATCAGATGACCTGGCCTCCACAATCCCCCGACCTCAACCAAATTGAGATTGTTTGGGATGAGTCGACCGCAGAGTGAAGGAAAAGCAGCCAACAAGTGCTCAGCATATGTGGGAACTCCTTCAAGACTGTTGGAAAAGCATTTCATTTGAAGCTGGTTGAGAGAATGCCAAGAGTGTGCAAAGCTGTCATCAAGGCAAAGGGGTGGCTATTTGAAGAATCTCAAATATAAAATATATTTTGATTTGTTTAACACTTTTTTGGTAACGACATGATTCCATATGTGGTATTTCATAGTTTTGGTGTCTTCACTATTATTCTACAATGTAGAAAATAGCAAAAATAAAGAAAAACCCTTGAATGAGTAGGTGTTTTAAAACTTTTGACCGGTAGTGTACATATACACAGTGCATTCGGAAAGTATTCAGACCTCTTGACTTTTTCCACATTTTGTTACGTTACAGCCTTATTCTAAAATTGATTAAATTGTTTTTTCCCCTCATCTATCTACACACAATACCCCATAATGACAAAGCAAAAACAGGTTTTTAGAAAAACTGAAATATCACATTTACATAAGTATTCAGACCCTTTACTCAGTACTTTGTTGAAGCACCGTTGGCAGCGATTACAGCCTCGAGTCTTCTTGGGTATGACGCTTCAAGCTTGGCACACCTGTATTTGGGGAGTTTCTCCCATTCTTCTCTGCAGATCCTCTCAAGGTATGTCAGGTTGGATGGGGAGCATTGCTGCACAGCTATTTTCAGGTCTCTCCAGAGATGTTCTATCGCATTCAAGTCCGGGCCACTCAAGGACATTCAGAGACTTGTCCCGAAGCCACTCCTGCATTGTCTTGGCTGTGTGCTTAGGGTCGTTGTCCTGTTGGGAAGTGAGCCGTCGCCCCAGTCTGAGGTAGTGAGCGCACTGGAGCAGGTTTTCATCAAGGATGTCTCTGTACTTTGTTCCGTTCATCTTTGTCTCGATCCTGACTAGTCTCCCAGTCCCTGCCGCTGAAAAACATCCCCACAAAATGATGCTTCCACCACCATGCTTCACCGTAGGGCTGGTGCCAGGTTTCCTCCAGACGTGACGCTTGGCATTCAGGCCAAAGAGTTCAATCTTGGTTTCATCAGACCAGAGAATCTTGTTTCTCATGGTCTAAGAGTCTTTAGGTGCCTTTTGGCAAACTCCAAGTGGGCTGTCATGTGCCTTTTACTGAGGAGTGGCTTCCGTCTGGCCACTACCATAAAGGCTTGATTGGTGCAGAGATGGTTGTCCTTCTGGAAGGTTCTCCCATCTCCACAGAGGAACTATATAGCTCTGTCAGAGTGACCATCGGGTTCTTGGTCACCTCCCTGACCCTTCTCCCCTTATTGCTCAGATTGGCCGGGCGGCCAGCTCTCAGAAGTGTTTTGGTGGTTTCAAACTTCTTCCATTTAAGAATGATGCAGGCAATTGTGTTCTTGGGGACCTTCAATGCTGCAGAAATGAATAGGTACCCTTCCCCAGATCCTGTGTCGGAGCTCTACGGACAATTCCTTCGACCTCATGGCTTGGTTTTTGCTCTGACATGCACTGTTAACTGTGGGACCTTATATAGACAGGTGTGTGTCTTTCCAAATAAGTCCAATCAATTGAATTTACCACAGGTAGACTCCAATCAAGTTGTTGAAACATCTCAAGGATGATGAATGGAAACAGGATGCACCTGAGCTCAATTTCGAGTCTCATAGCAAAGGGTCTGAATACTTACATAAATAAGGTATTTCTATTTTAGTTTTTTTATGAATTTGCAAACATTTCTAAAAACCTGTTTTCGCTTTATCATAATGGGGTATTATGTGTTGGTTTTTATTTAATAATAATAATATAATATGCCATTTAGCAGACGCTTTTATCCAAAGCGACTTACAGTCATGCGTGCATAATTTTTTTTTGTGTATGGGTGGTCCCGGGGATCGAACCCACTACCTTGGCGTTACAAGCGCCGTGCTCTACCAGCTAAGCTACAGAGGACCACATTTTAGGACCATCCATTTTAGAATAAGGATGTAACGTAACAAAATGTGGAAGAAGTCAAGTGGTCTGAATAATTTCCGAAGTCACTGTGTATATATATATATATATATATATATATATATATATATATACAATGGGGAAAAAAGTATTTAGTCAGCCACGAATTGTGCAAGTTCTCCCACTTAAAAAGATGAGAGAGGCCTGTAATTTTCACCATAGGTACACTTCAACTATGACAGACAAAATGAGAAAAAACAATCCAGAAAATCACATTGTAGGATTTTTAATGAATTTATTTGCAAATTATGGTGGAAAATAAGTATTTGTTCAATAACAAAAGTTTCTCAATACTTTGTTATATACCCTTTGTTGGCAATGACACAGGTCAAACGTTTTCTGTAAGTCTTCACAAGGTTTTCACACACTGTTGCTGGTATTTTGGCCCATTCCTCCATGCAGATCTCCTCTAGAGCAGTGATGTATTGGGGCTGTCGCTGGGCAACACAGACTTTCAACTCCCTCCAAAGATTTTCTATGGGGTTGAGATCTGGAGACTGGCTAGGCCACTCCAGGACCTTGAAATGCTTCTTACGAAGCCACTCCTTCGTTGCCCGGGTGGTGTGTTTGGGATCATTGTCACGCTGAAAGACCCAGCCACGTTTCATCTTCAATGCCCTTGCTGATGGAAGGAGGTTTTCACTCAAAATCTCACGATACATGGCCCCATTCATTCTTTCCTTTACACGTATCAGTCGTCCTGGTCCCTTCGCAGAAAAACAGCCCCAAAGCATGATGTTTCCACCCCCATGCTTCACAGTAGGTATGGTGTTCTTTGGATGCAACTCAGCATTCATTGTCCTCCACACACGACGAGTTGAGTTTTTACCAAAAAGTTATATTTTGGTTTCATCTGACCATATGACATTCTCCCAATTCTCTTCTGGATCATCCAAATGCACTCTCGCAAACTTCAGACGGGCCTGGACATGTACTGGCTTAAGCAGGGGGACACGTCTGTCACTGCAGGATTTGAGTCCCTGGCGGCGTAGTGTGTTACTGATGGTAGGCTTTGTTACTTTGGTCCCAGCTCTCTGCAGGTCATTCACTAGGTCCCCCCGTGTGGTTCTGGGATTTTTGCTCACCGTTCTTGTGATCATTTTGACCCCACGGGGTGAGATCTTGCGTGGAGCCCCAGATCGAGGGAGATTATCAGTGGTCTTTTATGTCTTCCATTTCCTAATAATTGCTCCCACAGTTGATTTCTTCAAACCAAGCTGCTTACCTATTGCAGATTCAGTCTTCCCAGCCTGCTGCAGGTCTACAATTTTGTTTCTGGTGTCTTTTGACAGCTCTTTGGTCTTGGCCATAGTGGAGTTTGGAGTGTGACTGTTTGAAGTTGTGGACAGGTGTCTTTTATACTGATAACAAGTTCAAACAGGTGCCATTAATACAGGTAACGAGTGGAGGACAGAGGAGCCTCTTAAAGAAGAAGTTACAGGTCTGTGAGAGCCAGAAATCTTGCTTGTTTGTAGGTGACCAAATACTTATTTTCCACCATAATTTGCAAATAAATTCATAAAAAATCCTACAATGTGATTTTCTGGAAAAAAAATTCTCAATTTGTCTGTCATAGTTGACGTGTACCTATGATGAAAATTACAGGCCTCTCTCATCTTTGTAAGTGGGAGAACTTGCACAATTGGTGGCTGACTAAATACTTTTTTTCCCCACTGTATATATATATATATATATTTAAAATGTATTTTCCCCTAACCCTACCACCCCTCCCCTAATTGGAGTAAACTAATGGACAACAACACTTATGCTTCTACTTCCAGCTTATACATAATATATACATTTTACGGACACAATGTATTTTACAATACTTATCTTTGTTTGTTTTTAATCCTATCCTTCAGCTACCATCAACCCCTCCCATCTCTCTCTGAAGACCATCCAGTTTGATTTCTATTTTGCCATGTATTTTTAACTGTGCTGTTTCACAAAAGTTCTGAACCTATATACATTTTACGGACAGTATATTTTACATGAGTTATCTTGTTGTTTTTAATCCCACCCTTCAGCTCCACTCAACCCCTCCAATCTGTCACTTAACACCATCCATATTATTGATCGATTGACTATGACTTTTCAAATCACCCAGTACTGCTATCTGCAGAGTTAGCTCCAGGTAAATGTTGCACTTCTTCAACCATTCCTGGACCTGCGACCAAAAACAAGCTACATATGGACAGTACCAAACAAATGATCTAATGTTTCGGTCTCTTCGTAGCGAAAACTGCAGAGCTGGGATGGTTGTATCACCCATATATATAACATTATATTGGTGGCAAGAATTTTGTATAATAAATTAAATAGAAAATTCAAAGTTTTAAATCCAGCGTTGTTTTGCGTATCAGTTCATAAACCATGTGCCATGGAATCGGTACATCGAAAATCTCTTCCCAACTATTTTGCAAGATATAGGCACAGCTGTACATTTTTTGGTCCTTAAATGAAACTGGTATACTTTTTTATTTATCACAACTTTCTTTAACGTTTCTTTGGTTCTTTGTCCACAGCCATTCTTTGAGGATCCAGAGGGAAAGGTCGAGCTGCCTCTGTCGCTGAAAGTGCACTCATGGAAGCGCCCTTCAGAGCACATACTCACCAAGGTAAGGGTACTTCAGGGCATGGCCTTGGATTGTGCATCACACAGTCTGCATCCAACATAGAGGACACATATGATGCACAGTACTAGATATACTCAGGGCCAGTGGTGTAAAGTACTTAAGTAAAAATACTTTAAAGTACCACATAAATACACTGCTCAAAAAAATAAAGGGAACACTTAAACAACACAATGTAACTTCAAGTCAATCAAACTGTCCACTTAGGAAGCAACACTGATTGACAATAAATTTCACATGCTGTTGTGCAAATGGAATAGACAACAGGTGGAAATTATAGGCAATTAGCAAGACACCCCCAATAAAGAAGTGGTTCTGCAGGTGGTAAACACAGACCACTTCTCAGTTCCTATGTTTCCTGGCTGATGTTTTGGTCACTTTTGAATGCTGGCGGTGCTTTCACTCTAGTGGTAGCATGAGACGGAGTCTACAACCCACACAAGTGGCTCAGGTAGTGCAGCTCATCCAGGATGGCACATCAATGCGAGCTGTGGGAAGAAGGTTTGCTGTGTCTGTCAGCGTAGTGTCCAGAGCATGGAGGCGCTACCAGGAGACAGGCCAGTACATCAGGAGACGTGGAGGAGGCCATAGGAGGGCAACAACCCAGCAGCAGGACCGCTACCTCCGCCTTTGTGCAGGGAGGAGCAGGAGGAGCACTGCCAGAGCCCTGCAAAATGACCTCCAGCAGGCCACAAATGTGCATGTGTCTGCTCAAACGGTCAGAAACACACTCCATGAGGGTGGTATGAGGGCCCGACGTCCACAGGTGGGGGTTGTGCTTACAGCCCAACACTGTGCAGGACGTTTGGCATTTTCCAGAGAACACCAAGATTGGCAAATTCGCCACTGGCACCCTGTGCTCTTCACAGATGAAAGCAGGTTCACACTGAGCACATGTGACAGACGTGACAGAGTCTGGAGACGCCGTGGAGAACGTTCTACTGCCTGCAACATCCTCCAGCATGACTGGTTTGGCGGTGGGTCAGTCATGGTGTGGGGTGGCATTTCTTTGGGGGGCCGCACAGCCCTCCATGTGCTCGCCAGAGGAAGCCTGACTGCCATTAGGTACCGAGATGAGATCCTCAGACCCCTTGTGAGACCATATGCTGGTGCGGTTGGCCCTGGGTTCCTCCTAATGCAAGACAATGCTAGACCTCATGTGGCTGGAGTGTGTCAGCAGTTCCTGCAAGAGGAAGGCATTGATGCTATGAACTGGCCCGCCCATTCCCCAGACCTGAATCCAATTGAGCACATCTGGGACATCATGTCTCGCTCCATCCACGCCACGTTGCACCACAGACTGTCCAGGAGTTGTAGGGCGGTCATACAGGCACACGTGGAGGCCACACACACTACTGAGCCTCATTTTGACTTGTTTTAAGGACATTACATCAAAGTTGGATTAGCCTGTAGTTTGGTTTTCCACTTTAATTTTGAGGGTGACTCCAAATCCAGACCTCCATGGGTTGATACATTTGATTTCCATTGATAATTTTTGTGTGATTTTGTTGTCAGCACATTCAACTATGTAAAGCAAAACGTTTTTAATAAGATTATTTCATTCATTCAGATCTAGGATGTGTTGTTTAAGTGTTCCCTTAATTTTTTTGAGCAGTGTAGTTTTGGGGTGTATCTGTACTTTACTATTTATATTATTTTACTCCACTATATTCCTAAATAAAATTATGTACTTTTTACTTCATACATTTTCCCTGACACCCAAAAGTACTTATTACATTTCGAATGGTTAGCAGGACAGGTAAAACCAGAGAAAATCGCTGGTCGTACATACTGCCTCTGATCTGGCCGACTCACTAAACACAGATTATTTGTTTTTTAAATTATTGTCTAAGTGTTGGAGTGTGCCCCTGGCTATCCGCAAATTAAAACAACAAGAAAATGATGGTGTCTGGTTTGCTTAATTTTTTATTTAATTTTACCTTTATTTAACTATGCAAATCAGTTAAGAACAAATTCTTATTTACAATGACAGCCTACTCCGGCCAAACCCAGAAGACGCTAGACCAATTGTGCGCCGCCCTATGGGACTCCCAATCACGGCCGGATGTGATACAGCCTGGAATCGAACCAGGGTCTGTAGTGACGCCTCTAGCACTGAGATGCAGTGCCTTAGACTGCTGCGCCACTCGGGAGCCCATATATAATATAAGGAATGTGAAATTATTTATACTTTTGATTCTTAAGTATATTTTAGCAAATATATTTACTTTTGATACTGAAGTGTATTTAAAACCAAATACTTTTTTACTTTTATTTGGTGACTTTTACTTTAGTCATTATCTATGAAGGTATCTTTACTTTTACTAAAGTATGACAGTTGTGTACTTTTTCCACTGCTCAGGGCCAGGGCATTCAAGTCGACACACTGCAAAGAGACTGCACAAGAACAGAATGTTCCACTAAACTAGGCTACATGTACAGTATTTCACAAAGTTCAACAGAGTGCTATAGATAGCCAGGTCACTCAGGGCCATCTTATCATGTAGTGTGCAGAAATGTATGGCTGTTATGTCTCTGTCTCTGTCTCTGTCTCTGTCTCTGTCTCTGTCTCTGTCTGTCTGTCTGTCTGTCTGTCTGTCTGTCTGTCTGTCTGTCTGTCTGTCTGTCTGTCTGTCTGTCTGTCTGTCTGTCTGTCTGTGTGTGTGTGCAACACTAAGCAATTAAGCTTCCTCTTATTTGTATTAGTGCTTACCAGCACAGGTCATGGGGCGTCTTCCGCTCAACAATGTGAAGAACGTTTAATTCATTCTGTATAAAATGAAACGCACAGGAATACGCAATCAAGCACAGATGTGGCACTGCTGTTCTGTCTCTTCCTTCCGCTCTTCACCATCCTATTCTAGAACCCCTTCATTGACGGAATGAGTTGAGGTTTTGGTTTTTATGTACGGTTGCCATGGCAGTGGAAGGGCTCTCCTTGGAGGGAGGGAAAGAGAGAGTGAGAGATCTTGAAGGCTATCTCTCTATGATCGGTGGAGTCTTTAATTCGTATTTGATTAGTGGGCTGGTGGAGTCTCTTAACTCTCTAATCCAATTTTGGTTGCAAACATGTCCTCTTGAGGAATCCTGGAAAAACTATGGTGGACTCTTTTAGCTAAGCATATTTGAAAAGTAAAATAATTGTTTCATGAATATTTCAATTTTACATGGGTAACCTGTTTTTCAGAGGGTAATCTAGTAAACTTCCCAATGCCGTTTTACAAAATGTGTCTGTGTAATGTTTCATTTTGCAGTTCAGTAACTTTCAGAACATCATTGACTGCACAGAGCCCAGGCGTCCATCACTTTAGAAGTGGGAAAGGGGGTTGTTTGATGCATCATAGAAAAGCATTGTTTCCATTCCATTATTTTGTTCCCATGTTAAAAACATATCATGCATTTTATACTAGCCTCCGGTAATAGTGGAGAACGAATCATCATTTGACCTGACCGCAGCCAATGAGCACCTGCTCTGCAGTGAGGTAAGCGCTCTCCACACACTTTACTTGACTTACCTTTTCGTAAAGGCTTATCACACTGTTGTCATCTAACAGTGATTTCTGATGGACAGTAATGAATTACATAGGGACACTTATAGATTAAGTGATTGATTGAATTGGTTCATTAAAGTAATTTAGTCATTGATCAATAGATTGTTTAGTTTTTTCCATTATGTCCCTCTCCCCAGCTCTTCAGGTGGATAGTGAGTGAGATCTACATAGTGTGGAAGATCTGTAATGGGACGTCAGTAGAGCAGGGATCTGACGTCTGGAAGCCTTGGGAACACATCTACTCCCTGTGTAAGGTGGTCAAGGGCCACATGCCTCTCTATAACGTCTATGGGAAGTACGTGGTCAAACTCTACTGGATGGTGAGTGATAGGTGTAGTCAAAACAGATTATAGGCCTAGTTTCTCTGACCCAGTTTAACCCTGCAGTACCCCTGGATTCAGTCTTCATTGAGAGCACTTTTTAGTCCAGGAATATAGGCTTAATCTGGGTCTGTTAATCTGGGACTGTGGAACTGGTCTGCCCTATGGAGTATAGTATTATTAGCATGAAATATTTTCCACTTTACAAGATACAGTAAATGCTACTCTATTTGTAGCTTCCAAGTGTTTTAATTTACCCTCATGTTCTTACCATGTTAAATCATGTCTGAACGTCCCGCATACCCTGAGGTTGTTAAGACACAAACATATTGTTGTATCCAAACTCCACCGGTCAGCTAATTTCCACCTGTTCACCTAGGAGAAAAAGACAATCCATCATTAATTTCAGAGGGCTACACAGAGAATAGAGGATGCAGCCCAGCCTCATCCACTCAGGCACGAATCAATCAGTCTCGCTGCTGTGTTAATGTGAGGAGGCTTTGCACATCGTCTGATGAATTGATAGGGTATAACAGGAGTCATCTGCCTCAGGATATCAGTCAGTGGGACACTTTTATGACAGCAAGGCGGTGGCACTCAGTCATGCTATGGGTCTTCCTGTATTGTGGGGTAATTCCAAAGCAATGTCAGTAGTCGGTATGAGGTATGATGATACATACAGTGCAGGCTGGTGGGAGGAGTTGTAGGAGGACCGGCTCATTGTAATGGCTGGAATGGAATAATGGAACAGAGTCAAACATGTGGTTTCCATATGTTTGATACCGTTCAATTGATTCCATTCCAGCCATTACAATTAGCATGTCCTCCTATAGCTCCTCCCACCAGCCTCCACTGATACAGTGCCTGCAGAAAGTATTCAAACTCCTTGGCTTTTTCCACATTTTGTTGTGTTACAGCCTGAATTTTAAAGGGATTACATTGAGATTTTTTGTCACTCGCCTACACACAATACCCCATAATGTCGAAGTAGAATTATGTTTTTCGTAATTTTTTACAAATTAATTAAAAATTAAAAGCTGAAATGTCTTGAGTCAATAAGTATTCAACCCCTTTTTTATGGCAAGCATAAATAAGTTCAGGAGTAAAAATTTGCTTAACAGGTCACATAATAAGTTGCATGGACTCACTCTGTGTGCAATAATAGTGTTTAACATGATTTTTGAATGACTACCTCATCTCTGTACCCCACACATACAATTATCTGTAAGGTCCCTTAGTCGAGCAGTGAAGGTTTTCCAATGCATCGCAAAGAAGGGCACCTATTGGTAGATGGGTTAAAACAGTTTTTTTTATTAATTACACTTTGGATGGTGTATCAATACACCCTGTCACTACAAAGATACAGGCGTCCTTCCTAACTCAGTTGCCGGAGAGGAATGAAACCGCTCAGGGATTTCACCATGAGGCCAATGGTGACATTAAAACAGTTACAGAGTTTAATGGCTATGATAGGAGAAAACTGAGGCTGGATCAACAACATTGTAGTTACTCCACAATACGATCCTAAGTGACAGAATGAAAAGAAGGAAGCCTGTACAGAATCAAAGGCATTAAAGTAATACTGCAAAAAATGTGGCAAAGCAATTAACTTTTTGTCCTGAATACAAAGTGTTATGTTTGGGGCAAATCCAATACAACACATTACTGAGTACCACTCTCCATATTTTCAAGCAGAGTTGTGGCTGCATCATGTTATGGGTATGCTTGTAATCATTAAGGACTGGGGAATTTTTCAGGATAAAATAGAAACAGAATGGAGCTAAACATAGGCAAAACCCTAGAGAAAAACCTGGTTCAGTCTGCTTTCCACCAGACACTGGGAGATGAATTCACCTTTCAGCAGGGAAATAACCTAAAACACAAGGCCAAATCTACACTGGAGTTGCTTGAACCGTGAATGTTCCTGAGTGGCCAAGTTACAGTTTTGACTTAAATCTACTTGAAAATATATGGCAAAACCTGAAAATGGTTGTCTAGCAATGAACAACAACCAACTTGACAGAGCTTGAAGAATTTTGAAAAGAATAATGGGCAAATGTTGTACAATCCAGGTGTGGAAAGCTCTTGAGACTTACCCAGAAACAATCACAGCTGTAATCACTGACAAAGGTGCTTCTACAAAGTATTAACTCAGGGGTGTGAAAACCTATGTAAATTAGATATTTCTGTATTTCATTTTCAATACATTTGCAACATTTTCTTGGGTGGTGAAGATAGGCCTATTACATTTTTATCAAATTGTTGGATTTTCAATGTCAAAAATATAAGTTTTTGAACATAAGCGTATCAAACACAGCAATACGAAAGGGATTGTGAGGTATAGGAGGAAGAGAGAGTGTAACAGTTAAACTCACTGGCATGCATGACAAGATTGGAGGCAGCAGCTCCCGTGCCAACACTAGCATGCTAACAGATGGATATGGAGACATAATACGCCATCCCCTCGCTTCCTTTCTCTCTTCCCCTCTCTCGACTCTCGCTTTCTCTCATCACCTCTCGCTCTCTCGCTCTTCCCCTCTCTCTCCTTGTTTATCTCTCTGTCTCTTTTCCTCTTCCTCCCGCCCTTTCTCTCACATACTCCTCTGCATCTCTCCCTCTCTCTTCATGAAGTTAGCTCCTTCACACCCTGTCCAGTCTCATCTGCAGAAAGGTTGAGCAGCTCCTGAGGGGGATGATTAGGATGGGGGAGGACAATGAGACCGAGAGAGAGGCACAGCTGTGATCAGTCAGTCAGATTACACTGTGCGTCTAAAGACTGATGCTGCACGTCACTATATTTCACTGTGTAACTCCCACAGACAGCCAGTGGACATAGAGAACACTGATAGGCTGCCTGTCTGCCACTGGGTAGAAGAGAGAATATGGATTCCTAGAAGGAGAGAGGCAGGGTAAATGGAATGGTAGGTGTAGGAATGTCCATCTTCAATAGCTAAATAGGTTAGCTATATGAATGAAAAATAAATGGGTTTCCTAGGAAGATTTTCACTTAGCAACTGTGCTGTGTGAAAGTGTCCCAGCTCACCACTTCTCCATCTCTTCCCATCTGTATTTAATAACTGTAGTGATGCTCTCTGGTGTTTGTGAATCATACTCAAGGGTGCTGCAATCAAATACAGTACCTACATGACAAATGGACAATAGATGTAATAAGGACCACTTATATAGTAGAGCTCCATTTCAAATAGCATTGCCTACACAGTGCTAGTACAGACCAGTCACTATTGGATTAGTCCCTGATGTTTCAAACAGCAAATCGATTGAAGTCAACACTCCCATATTCTACAGTTTTCTCAACATTGACTGCCTGGTCAGTGGAAATTGGATTATATCCAGCCTATTAAACAAATCTAAAGAATAAAGAACGATACACTGAAAGTATTGATACTGTAATGGGCTGGTAAATGAAACTCACTGTTTCCTCTGTCAATTTCCAATTTCTATCGCTCTCTCTCTTACTTGCCCTCTTGCTCCCCACCTCCCCTCGCTCTATTGTTCCCTCCTCATCTGTTGGCTCTTTTTTTCTCTCCCCCATCTGTCAGGGCTGCTGGAGGAAGATCACGGTGGACGATGCGTTGCCATTTGATGAGGACAACAACCTGCTGCTTCCTGCCACCACCAACCAATCAGAGCTGTGGCCCATGCTGCTGGCCAAGGCCATCATTAAACTGGCCAACACAGAGTGAGTTCAACCATAGTTAAATCCTACTGAAACCTCAAAACCATCCTAAAGAGGGGACACAAACCAACAATCAACTTCAATTACAGGGGGGGCACAAACCAATGACTGTTTATATGAATGGACAAAGCAATCGATCATATGACACCAGCCACATGAAAAAATAAATACTATAGTATTAACTGTAGTGTTTTTGTGGACTTTACTGTAGTATTCACTGTAGGGTTTTTGCAGACTGAAGTCTGCAGAAACACTACAGTGAATACTGTAGCATTTACTTTAGTAAACTGTAGTATACTGTAGTATTTACAGTTGAAGTTGCACTATGCAGAAACCGCTCCACCATTTCCTGGTTGCTAAAATGCTAATAATTTGCCTAATTTCAGTTTATGTGACAAAATAAGAGAGTATAGTGTAGAGAATAATTGTACCATCTAAACCGCTGTGAAATATATTTTATATTTTCCATAACCAAAAATATTGTTGTTTCAGAGGTTTGAAGCTGGTGTATAAAACCGAAAGAAAAGACGCAAAAACAAAACTTAAGAACGGGAAGCATAGAAATAGTGGACATAGAAAATATCTACTGCTTCTTAGACTTGCTTTCAAGTAGAATGATAGATCTATACTTATATGTGAATTTGATCGGGTCTCACAAAAAGTTTAATGTAGTGTTTTTACAGATTGTAGTATACTGTAGTATTTACTGTAGTGTTTTTGTGGACTGTAATATACTGTAGTATTTACAGTAGTGTTTTTTCTGACATTACTGTAGTATTTACTATAGTGTTTTTATTTTATTATCTTTGACATAGAAGTAGAAGCTTTCTCCTTGAGGAAACCTACTGGAAAAATACTAAAAGAGAAAATATTCCATAACCTGTAGGTAGGTAGGACTATCCATTTAGAGCTTCTGCTCTTTTCTATAACGTTTAAGGAACACAATATATGGTCTATACTTGGCATGTAGGTTTCTTACTTATGGGTGGCACAAATTGGGATATGTGGGAGGGGAATGGGCAGGGTATATGTGGCGCAGTGGTCTAAGGCACTGCATCGCAGTGCCAACTGTGTCACTAGAGATCCTGGTTCGAATCCAGGCTCTGTCGCAGCCGGCCGCGACCGGGAGACTCATGGGCGGCGCACAATTGGCCCAGCGTCGTCCAGGGTAGGGGAGGGAATGGCCGGCAGGGATGTAGCTCAGTTGATAGAGCATGGCGTTTGCAACGCCAGGGTTGTGGGTTCGATTCCCACAGGGGGCCAGTATAAAAAAAATAAATAAAAAATATATATATATATATATGTAAGTCGCTCTGGATAAGAGCGTCTGCTAAATGACTAAAATGTAAATGTAAATGTATATGCAAATGAAATACTATAGTATTTAATATAGTAAAAAAATTAGTGTTTTTGAGAAAATGACTAGTGTTTACTTATAGTATTCTACAGTATACTACAAAATGCTATAGTAAGTACTACACATAATCGAGGGATACTACAGAGTGTGGTATAGTATTCTACAGTTTAATACAGAATTGTAACAATAAGTACTGTAGTGTTCTATAGTAAACTGTAGTATTTATTTCATTCCTATGTGAAGACTCAATGGTGCATTGAAGCCAAGTTAAGTCGGTTAAGACGGCGTCTCATGGAGACAGAACATGCGCTGTTTGAGCTACTCCAGGAAGTGACATTGCAGTGCTGTCCCCTCTCATTGAGTAACTCAAATTGAATGCCAAATGGGGTACAGGAGGCTGCCATCAGCAACTAAATTATCCTTAACTTCTTCTGTGTGCGATTTTAAAATAATCGGTTCAAGGACATACATCTGGTGTATTAGAAGCAATTATTGGCACCATGATTGTCTTAAAAAATATATATTTACACAACGATTGACCACGAAGATTGCCATTTTTCAATTCACTATAATAGGGGATCCTGTTATCTGCAAACAATGCCTGCAGTACCAAGGTCGGCATTGAACTTCCGTGGCTTCAATGAGAGGTGGAAGCCGTTCTCCCCTGGCACACACCCTATTATCAGTCCTTAGTACTAC
This sequence comes from Coregonus clupeaformis, assembly GCF_020615455.1. Taxonomy (NCBI): domain Eukaryota; kingdom Metazoa; phylum Chordata; class Actinopteri; order Salmoniformes; family Salmonidae; genus Coregonus; species Coregonus clupeaformis. Next base: position 2,225,992 of record NC_059227.1, read on the forward strand.
CACGGTGCTTAGAAAGTACAACTCACATGTATTTTTTGTATAAAAATAAATAAATAATAATAATATAATAATAATAAACAATTATTATTGGATAGGACAGAAGTTGAGAGGGAAGGAGAGTGTGCTGAAATTCCAGTAGGCCGGAATTGAACCCATGCTGCAGCGATATATGTGCACCCAGTGTTTCACCTACATTCGTTTAGCAGCGGTGCCCTGCTGCTGCTAAATCATTGCAGCCACTCTAAAAAGTATAATAAAAAAATGAAGAATAAATAACTGTAAAAAAAATGTGTAGTGTGTATATATATATATATATAGAAATATTTCTGCCGCGCTTTTAAAGGGATAGTGCGAGATTTTGGCAATTAAGCCCTTTTTATTCTTACCCAGAGTCACATGAACTCATGGATACCATTTTTATGTCTCTGCGTGCAGTTTGAAGAAAGTTTCTAACTAGCATTGGCGCAATTACTAACTAGCATTAGCGCAATGATTGAAATTCTATGTTCCCGTAGACTTCCAGTCATTGTGCTAATGCTAGTTAGCAATGGCTCACAAAGCTACCTTCAACTTCCTTCAAACTGCATGCAGAGACATACAAATGTTACCCATTAGTTAATCTGACTGGGTAAGCAGAAAACGGGCTTAATTGCCTAAATCTTGCCCTAACCCTTTTAAATCTGTGACAAGTTTCAACATATATTTGTAGCAAAACAAAATGAGCAGTGGCGCAAATGAGAGCCACGAGCACACAACCAACACTTGCTCCTCATCATCTCCCTACAAGGCAGTGCTCGCATCAGTTACAGTATATTTCTGATGGTGTCAACATAATTAAACGTACATGCATTTTGGAGTAGAATGTCCTTTTTTTTTTTAAGTCACCAGAAGTGACATTCATACAGTCGTTCTACCAAAAATATATGACCTTTGTCACTGCTTCTGAAAAAAAATCCTCTGGGAAACACTGGCACCGTAGGCAGCGGCATAGACCGTTAGGCCATTCATTTCAGCCTCAGTATACCTCCCCATATGTTTACACAGGACTTTATTACTGTACATGCTTGGGAAGGTAAGTAAACAAAGCACTACAGCAACACACACACAACACACACACACACAAACACACTGCTGGGCTATTTTGTTGACATTATAGAAACAGACACACTGGGTCGATTCCCCAGTCTGTCACTCTACAATTTGGTGGCTTGTGCGTGCGTGTGATTGTAGGATTTACTGTATGTTGTTGTTGTGGTTTTATGGTTGTCAAAGGTTGGGACATAAATGTTTCATCTCAGACAGGAAATCCGGTGTCTCTGCTTGTGAATCTTTTATAACCCCAGTAAAAGTTCAAAAGAGATACAGCTCTGAAAAAACTTTGACCATGTGTCTGTCTGCATGGCATATCATAAAATCATAGTCTAAATCTTGAATCTTCCATATCCATTTTGGTTGGTGTGCTTTTGATAGAAATCACAGTGAAGCACAGTATGGAGTTCAGTCACATTTTTAGGATGGTTTATAGTTTTTCAGTGTTAGATATTGAGTAGGGCCATACAGTAAACATTGATCAATTTCCATTTTACGATTCATTACTGTCTACTGGACAGATTGGGCACAGTGTCCCATGAGGTGCAATTAGACCCACAAACATCTGTTTCAGTACAAAAACACTACCAGTACACCCGCACACACACACACACACACATACACCCACACAAACAGACGCATGCACGCACACACACACCCACAGACAGACAGACATACACACACAGATCATATGATAGAGTTCCCAGGGTTTCTCTGATATCAACTTCTATGTTTGTGTATTTCATAAACAATCAAGCATAAAATTACTTTGTTTTCCTCTGTATGCCTGAGAAGCTTCTGTCTGTCTCTGACTATCCCATCTAATTGCTGCTAGGTCAAATCTCCCTGCTGTGATACTGTGAATATCTCTGTGTGAGTGTTAGTCGGGACTACAGTAGTCAATTTAGCTGTGGTTTCCTAATGTGTGTTTTGTACATTGTGGTGTAATGTGTTTGTACAGTATATGTGTGTTTGTGTTGCAGTGTGGTGTCAGGACAGACGAAGGAGCTGGGAGAGTTCACTGTCATCCATGCTCTGACCGGATGGATACCTGAACTCATGCCTCTACAGTAGGGTCATCATCCACTTATCTCTTCACTTCTCCTCATCCATTTGTCCTGTTCTATTTCTGTTCATTCAAGTAGGGTTATCCTCCTTTTGTAGCTTTAGTTTTTCACATCCACACTTTATTAGACCCTTGTTTTATACAATATAATATTCTCTGTTGCTTTTGTTGTTAAAAACCAAGCAGTCCATTTTGACCTATGAGGCCTGGTACCTAAAGGCCTGGTACCTTTGTGGATGCAGTGAGGGACTGCAAGTGCTGGGGCTTGACTCCTCTTCAATTCAACTTTAAGAGGATAAACTGTGTTCGGGGAAGCAGGAGGGTGTTCTCTCCACCTCAGTAGGTTAGCTGTTGTTAGTGGACCCCCTGGGGACCCTATCAGCCAACACAGTCAGGGTGTGAGTGTGTGTGTGCTGAGGCACACAAAAACACACAGTCTTCTTCTCTCTCCCTATTTTTTCCTCTCTCTCCTACTTTCTATCTATCACACACAGACATACAGACACCCACCAGGCTAGTGTTAGTGTGGCAGTTCTACAGGGGTCGAGGGGCTGTGGGAGGTCCCATTGTAATTTACTCCATGTTAAACCTGGATGGGGGTAGGAACACACACAAACACTACCAGGAAACAGTACTGTGGGGTTGAGAACACACACACAGACATGTACACGTACACACACACCAGTGGCGGTCGGTGCCATTTAAGATTAGGAAGGACATTCTTTAATTTTTATTACAACATATTGGATGACCGTCATTCATATTCAATTCACCCAGCTCAATGTAACATCGATAGGTTTAGCTACTACATGATACCCAAATTTGCCCTATACCCACCATGAGGTTTCTTCAACCTAGCCTACAAATGAAAGTTTATAACGTAGGTGCACAGATCGAGAGACAAATTGGAGTAATCAAGGTGACAGACAGTGACACATTCAATACTGCCTTGCACACTCTTGCCTGCATCTAGTTGATCTGGGGTGTAATCATTAGTCCAAACTGAAGTCTAAAATTAGTTTATTTTGGACAAATTCAGGTAGGTCCCATCCCCGTTTCATTCCGTTTGCTTCAGTTAAAGAAAGTTTTGCAACAGAATCGGCGGAATGAATACACCCCTGATCACCTGCACACACAGTTCACTTTCATAGCAGCCACATACAGCATCTTTCACTTTGCTTGTTGTATAATTCCTTTTTGCATCTAAGCGCTCTCCTCTCAACTTTTTCCTTTGCTTGTGGACTTCAGTGCACAACACAACAGCTGTTTGTGACCAGGTGCAAAAACCTCTCCAAGCTTTATACCATAAACACATTTTTGTCACCATATTAGCTAACTTGTTAGTAAAAGTCTCCTGAGTGGCGCAGTGGTCTAAGGCACTGCATCGCAGTGCTAACTGTGCCACTAGATCCTGGTTCGAATCCAGGCTCTGTCGCAGCCGGCCGCGACCGGGAGACTCATGGGCGGCGCACAATTGGCCCAGCGTCGTCCAGGGTAGGGGAGGGAATGGCCGGCAGGGATGTAGCTCAGTTGATAGAGCATGGCGTTTGCAACGCCAGGGTTGTGGGTTTGATTCCCACGGGGGGCCAGTATAAAAAAAAAAGATTTATTCACTAACTGTAAGTCGCTCTGGAGAAGAGTGTCTGCTAAATGACTAAAATATAAAATGTAATGTAAATGTAAACCCACAATCCAATCAATGTGTACAATCACGCAGTATAGTGTACATCTAGCAGTTACACCGGCGGGCCCCGGTGGCAATAAATTAATAAAACCGAAAGTTTACCTTGACATGGAAGAGTTGCAGTGTTGGAGAGGCTTAGCCAGCTAGCTAACCTAAATAGCATTCCTCTCTGTTTGAGTCAGGTTGTTGAGTAGGCTAAATGACCTGCATTAGATAAGTAATTTACATTTACATTTGAGTTATTTAGCAGACGCTCTTATCCAGAGCGACTTACTGTTAATTGAAAGGTAAACTAAGAAGAAGAAAAGATTCAACGAAATATAGCTAGCACTCTCTCTTTTTTTGTTGTTGAATAAATTAATTTGTTCAAAAGTGTTCAACTATTGTCTTTCTCTCTCTTTGAGTCAACTACTCACCACACTTTATGCACTGCAGTGGTAGATAGTTGTAGCTTATCCTTTAAGTACTAGATTAATTCTCTTTGATTAGATGAACAAGATGTTAGTTCATACTGAAAGAGTTCTGATAGGTTGGAGGATGTCCTCTGGAAGTTGTCATAATTATTGTGTAAGTCAGTGGAAGGAGGTGAAAACCATGAGCCTCCTAGGTTTTGTATTGAATTTTAAAAAATCAAATGTATTTATGAAGCCCTTTTTACATCAGCAGATGTCACAAAGTGCTATACAGAAACCCAGCCTAAAATCCCAAACAGCAAGCAATGCAGCTGTAGAAGCATGGTAGCTAGGAAAAACTCCCATGAAAGGCAGGAACCTAGGAAGAAACAAGGCTCTGAGGGGTGGCCAGTCCTCTTCTGGCTGTGCCGGGTGGAGATTATAAGAGTACATGGCCATTAAGGCCAGATTGTTTGTCAAGATGTTCAAATGTTCATAGATGACCAGCAGAGTTGTAGAGGGTGCAACAGGTCAGTCCCTCAGGAGTAAATGTCAGTTGGCTTTTCATAGCCGAGCATTCAAATCAAAACACATTTATTGGTCACATACACGTGTTTAGGAGATGTTATTGCGGGTGTAGCGAAATGCTTGTGTTTCTAGCTCCGACAGTGCAGTAATATCTAACAATTTCACAACATATACCCGATACACACAAATATAAGTAAAGCAATTGAATTAAGAATATACACTGCTCAAAAAAATTAAAACACTTAAACAACACAATGTAACTCCAAGTCAATCACACTTCTGTGAAATCAAACTGTCCACTTAGGAAGCAACACTGATTGACAATACATTTCACATGCTGTTGTGCAAATGGAATAGACAACAGGTGGAAATTATAGGCAATTAGCAAGACACCCCCAATAAAGGACTGGTTTTGCAGGTGGTGACCACAGACCACTTCTCCGTTCCTATGCTTCCTGGCTGATGTTTTGGTCACTTTTGAATGCTGGCGGTGCTTTCACTCTAGTGGTAGCAAGAGACGGAGTCTACAACCCACACAAGTGGCTCAGGTAGTGCAGCTCATCCAGGATGGCACATCAATGCGAGCTGTGGCATGAAGGTTTGCTGTGTCTGTCAGCGTAGTGTCCAGAGCATGGAGGCGCTACCAGGAGACAGGCCAGTACATCAGGAGACGTGGAGGATGCTGTAGGAGGGCAACAACCCAGCAGCAGGACTGCTACCTCTGCCTTTGTGCAAGGATGAGCAGGAGAAGCACTGCCAGAGCCCTGCAAAATGACCTCCAGCAGGCCACAAATGTGCATGTGTCTGCTCAAACGGTCAGAAACAGACTCCATGAGGGTGGTATGAGGGCCCGACGTCCACAGGTGGGGGTTGTGCTTACAGCCCAACACCGTGCAGGACGTTTGGCATTTGCCAGAGAACACCAAGATTGGCAAATTCGCCACTGGCGCCCTGTGCTCTTCACAGATGAAAGCAGGTTCACACTGAGCACATGTGACAGACGTGACAGAGTCTGGAGACGCCATGGAGAACGTTCTGCTGCCTGCAACATCCTCCAGCATGACCGGTTTGGCGGTGGGTCAGTCATGGTGTGGGGTGGCATTTCTTTGGGGGGCCGCACAGCCCTCCATGTGCTCGCCAGAGGTAGCCTGACTGCCATTAGGTACCGAGATGAGATCCTCAGACCCCTTGTGAGACCATATGTTGGTGTGGTTGGCCCTGGGTTCCTCCTAATGCAAGACAATGCTAGACCTCATGTGGCTGGAGTGTGTCAGCAGTTCCTGCAAGAGGAAGGTACTTTGGTGCGAAAAGTGCAAATCAATCCCAGAACAACAGCAAAGGACCTGGAGGAAACAGGCCGCTCAGCAAGGAAGAAGCCACTGCTCCAAAACCACCATAAAAAAGCCAGACTACGGTTTGCAACTGCACATGGGGACAAATATATCCTACTTTTTGGAGAAATGTCCTCTGGTCTGATGAAACAAAAATAGAACTGTTTGGCCATAATGACCATCGTTATGTTTGGAGGAAAAAGGGGAAGCCTTGCAAGCCGAAGAACACCATCCCAACCGTGAAGCACGCGGGTGGCAGCATTATGCTCTGGGGGTGCTTTGCTGCAGGAGGGACTGGTGCACTTCACAAAATAGATGCCATCAGGAAGAAGGAAAATTATGTGGATATATTGAAGCAACATCTCAAGACATCAGTCAGGAAGTTAAAGCTTGGCCGCAAATGGGTCTTCCAAATGGACAATGACCCCAAGCATACTTCCAAAGTTGTGGCAAAATGGCTTAAGGACAACAAAGTCAAGGTATTGGAGTGGCCATCACAAAGCCCTGACCTCAATCCTATAGAAAATGTGTGGGCAGAACTGAAAAAGTGTGTGCGAGCAAGGAGGCCTACAAACCTGACTCAGTTACCCCAGCTCTGTCAGGAGTAATAGGCCAAAATTCACCCAACTTATTGTGGGAAGCTTGTGGAAGGCTACCCGAAACAATTGACCCAAGTTAAACAATTTAAAGGCAATGCTACCAAATACTAATTGAGTGTATGTAAACTTCTGACCTACTGGAATGTGATGAAAGAAATAAAAGCTGAAATAAATCCTTCTTTCTACTATTATTCTGACATTTCAAATTCTTAAAATAAAGTGGTGATCCTAACTGACCTAAAACAGGGAATATTTACTAGGATTAAATGTCAGGAATTGTGAAAAACAGAGTTTAAATGTATTTGGCGAAGGTGTATGTAAACTTCCGACTTCAACTGTACATATGAAATGAGTAATGCAAGATATGTAAACATTATTAAAGTGAATAGTGTTCAATTTATTAAAGTGGACAGTGATTTCTAATCTATGTATATAGGCAGCAGCCTCTAAGGTGAAAGTGAAGGCTATTTAACAGTCTGACTGTTTTTCAGTCTCTCGGTCCCAGCTTTGATGCACCTGTACTGACTTTGCCTTCTGGATGATAGCGGTGCGAACAGGCAGTGGCTCGGGTGGTTGTTGTCCTTGATTATCTTTTTGGCCTTCCTGTGACATCGGGTGCTGTAGGTGTCCTGGATGGCTGGTAGTTTGCCCCCGGTGATGCGTTGGGCAGACCGCACCACCCTCTGAAGAGCCCTGCGGTTGCGGGCGGTGCAGTTGACGTACCAGGCGGGGATACAGCCTGACAGGATGCTCTGAATTATGCATCTGTATAAGTTTGTGAGGGTTTTAGGTGCAAAGCCAAATTTCTTCAGCCTCCTGAGTTTGAAGAGGTGCTGTTGCGCCTTCTTCACCACACTGTTTGTGTGGGTGGACCATTTCAGTTTGTCAGTGATGTGTACGCCGAGGAACTTGAAGCTTTCCACCTTCTCCACTGCAGTACCTTCGATGTGGATGGGGGGTGCTCCCTCTGCTGTTTCCTGAAGTCCACGATCATCTCCTTTGTTTTGTTGACATTGAGTGAGAGGTTATTTTCCTGGCACCATACTCCCAGAGCCCTCACCTCCTCCCTGTAGGCTGACTCGTCATTGTTGGTAATCAAGCCTACTACTGTTGTGTCGTCTGCAAACTTGATGATTGAGTTGGAGGCGTGCTTGGCCACGCAGTCATGGGTGAACAGGGAGTACAGGAGGGGGCTTAGCACGCACCCTTGTGGGGCCCCAGTGTTGAGGATCAGCGAAGTGGAGATGTTGTTTCCTACCTTCACCACCTGGGGGCGGCCCATCAGGAAGTCCAGGACCCAGTTGCACAGGGCGGGTTTCAGACCCAGGGCCTCAAGCTTAATGATGAACTTGGAGGGTACTATGGTGTTGAATGATGAGTATAGTCAATGAACATATTTCTTACATAGGTATAACTCTTGTCCAGATGGGATAGGGCAGTGTGCAGTGCGATGGCGATTGCATCGTCTGTGGATCTATTGGGGCGGTAAGCAAATTGAAGTGGGTCTAGGGTGACAGGTAAGGTAGAGGTGATATGATCCTTGACTAGAACAATGGTGGCCATCTTGAAGCATGTGGGAACAACAGACTGGGATAGGGAGAGATTTAATATGTCTGTAAACACACCAGCCAGCTGGTCTGCGCATGCTCTGAGGACGCGGCTAGGGATGCCGTCTGGGCCAGCAGCCTTGCAAGGGTTAACACGCTTAATTGTCTTACTCACGTTGGCCACGGAAAAGGACAGCCCACAGTCCTTGGTAGCGGGCTGCGTCGGAGGCACTGTATTATCCTCAAAGCGGGCGAAGACAGTGTTTAGCTTGTCCGGAAGCAAGACGTTGGTGTCCGCGACATGGCTGGTTTTCCTCTTGTAGTCCGTTATTGTCTGTAGACCCTTCCACATACGTCTCGTGTCTGAGCCATTGAATTGTGACTCCACTTTGTCTCTAAACTGATGTTTTGCCAGTTTAATTACCTTGCGGAGTGAGTAGCTACACTGTTTGTATTCTGCCATATTCCCAGTCACCTTGCCATGGTTAAATGTGGTGGTTCGCTTTCAGTTTTGCGCGAATGCTGCCACCTATCCACGGTTTCTGGTTAGGGTAGGTTTTATTAGTCAAAGTGGGTACAACATCTCTATACACTTCTTGATAAACTCAGTCACTGTTTCAGTATATTCGTCTATATTATTCTCGGAAGCTACCCGTAACATATCCCAGTCTGCGTGATCAAAACAATCTTGAAGCGTGGATTGGTCAGACCAGCATGTATTGGTCAGACCAGCGTTCAATAGTCCTTAGCACGGGGACTTCCTGTTTGAGTTTCTGCCTATAGGAAGGGATGAACAAAATGGAGTCGTGGTAAAATTTGCTGACAGGAGGGCGGGGGAGGGCCTTGTAGGCATCCTGGAATTTGGAATAGCAATGGTCGTGTGTTTTAGCACCGCGAGTACTACAGTCAATGTGTTGATAGAACTTTGGTAGCCTTATCCTCAAGTTTGCTTTGTTAAAATCCCCAGCTACAATAAATGCAGCCTCAGGATATGTGGTTTCCAGTTTGCATAAAGTCCAGTGAAGTTCTTTGAGGGCCGTCGTGGTATCGGCTTGAGGGGGGATATACACGGCCGTGACTATAACCAAAGAAAATTATCTTGGGAGATAATACGGTCAGGATTTGATTGTGAGGTATTCTAGGTCTGGTGAACAAATGGACTTACACCATGAGTCGTTAATCATGAAACATACACCTCCGCCCTTCTGCTTCCCGGAGAGATATTTATTCCTGTCTGCGCGATGAACTGAGAACCCAACTGGCTGGACCGACTCAGACAGTATACCCAGCAGGCCGCTCCGAGTACCTCTCCTCCTCCTCTCCTCCGCTGGCGTTGTTTTGGGTTGGCCTCTGGAATCAGTTCAATTGTCCTGGGGGGAGCGAACAAAGGATCTGCTTCGGGAAAATCGTATTCCTGGTCGTAGTGCTGGTGAGTTACCGCCGCTCTGATATCCAATAGTTATTCCCGGCTGTATGTAAAACCCCCCCCAAAAATCTGGGCTAATAGTGTAAAAAATTATACATAAAAAAACAAAATACTGCAACGTTTCTTAAGAGCTAGTCGCAAGGCAGGCCTCTCTGTCGGCGCCATCTTCTGAATGAGGTCGAGACAGCAGGTGTGCGGTAGAGAGAGAAAGAGAGAGAGTCGAAAACAGCAGGTCCGGGACGAGGTAGCACGTCCGGTGAACAGGTCAGGGTTCCATAGCCGCAGGCAGAACAGTTTAAACTGGAGCAGCAGCACGACCAGGTGAACGGGGACAGCCAGGAATCATTAGGCCAGGTAGGCCTGAGGCATGGTCCTAGGGCTCAGGTCCTCCGGGAGGAGAGGGAGAGAGAGAATTAGAGGGTGCATACTTAAATTCATACAGGACACCAGATAAGACAGGATAATTACACCAGATATAACAGACTGACCCTAGCCCCCCGGCACATAGACTATTGCATCATAGATACTGGAGGCTGAGACGGGGGGTCGGGAGACAATGTGGCCTCGTCCGACGATACCCCCAAACAGGGCCAACCAGGCAGGATATAACCCCACCCACTTTGTCAAAGCACAGCCCCCACACCACTAGAGGGATATCAACAGACCACCAACTTACTACCCTGAGACAAGGCTGAGTATAGGCCACGAAGATCTCTTCCACTGCACGAGGGGGCGCAAAACCGGACAGGAAGATCACATCAGTGACTCAACCCACTCAAGTGACGCACCCCTCCTGGGGACGGCATGGAAGAGAACTAGTAAGCCAGTGCCTCAGCCCCCGTAATAGGGTCAGAGGCAGATAATCCCAGTGGAGAGAATGTAGTCGGCCAGTGCCTTGCCGTTCACCTTCACACCCCTGGGCCAGACTACACTCATTCATAGGACCTACTTAAGAGATAAGTCTTCAGTAAAGACTTAAAGGTTGAGACCGAGTCTGCGTCACTCACATGGATAGGCAGACCATTCCATAAAAATGGAGCTCTATAGGAGAAAGCCCTGCCTCCAGCTGTTTGCTTAGAAATTCTAGGGACAATAAGGAGGCCAGCGTATTGTGACGGTAGCGTACGTGTAGGTATGTACGGCAGGACCAAATTAGAGAGATAGGTAGGAGCAAGCCCATGTAATGGGTAAGGTTAGCAGTAAAACCTTGAAATCACCCCTAGCCTTAACAGGAAGCCAGTGTAGAGAGGCTAGAACTGGAGTAATATGATTACATTTTAGGGTTCTAGTCAAGATTCTAGCAGCTGTGTTTAGCACTAACTGAAGTTTATTTGATCATTTTTCCGGGTAGCCGGAGAGTAGAGCATTGCAGTAGTCTAATCTAGAAGTGACAAAAGCATGGATTAGCTTTTCTGTATCATTTTGGACAAAAAGTTTCAGATTTGTGCAATGTTACGAAGATGGAAAAAAACTATCCTTGAAATATTCTGGATATGTTCTTCAAAAGAGAGATCAAGGTCCAGAGTAACGTCGAGGTCCTTCACAGTTTTATTTGAGACGACTGTACAACCATAAAGATGAATTGTCAGATCAAACAGCAGATCTCTTTGTTTCTTGGGACCTAGAACTAGCATCTCTGTTTTGTCCGAGTTTAAAAGTAAAACATTTGCCGCCATCCACTTCCTTATGTCTGAAACACAGGCTTCCAGGGTTGGCAATTTTGGGGCTTCACCATGTTTCATCGAAATGTACAGCTGTGTGTCGTCCGCATAGCAGTGAAAGTTGACATTGTGTTTCTGAATGACATCACCAAGAGGTAAAATATATAGTGAAAACAATAGGGGTCCTAAAACGGAACCTTGAGGAACACAGAAACGTACAATTGATTTGTCAGAGGACATACCAACTACAGAGACGAACTGTTATCTTTCCGACAGATAAGATCTAAACCAGGCAAGAACTTGTCCGTGTAGACTAATTAGGGTTTCCAATCTCTCCAGAAGAATGTGGTGATCGATGGTGTCAAAAGCAGCAGTAAGGTGTAGGAGCACGAGGACAGATGCAGAGCCTTCACAAGTGCAGTCTCAGTGTCTTGTTGAAAAAGATGATCGAGCAGCAGTGAGGGCTCTTCAATATTGCACGGTACTGTCTTTCCAAGCTATTCGGAAGACTTTCAGTTTGGTGGAGCGTCATTTCCTTTCCAATTTTCTGGACGCTTGCTTCAGGGCTCTGGTATTTTCTGTATACCAGGGAGCTAATTTCTTGTGACAATTGTTTTTGGTTTTTGGGGGTGCGACTGCATCTAGGGTATTACGCAAGGTTACATTTAGATCCTCAGTTAGGTAGTTAACCGATTTTTGTACTCCGACGTCCTTGGGTGGGTGGAGGGAGTCTGGAAGGGCATCTAGGAATCTTTGGGTAGTCCGAGAATTAATAGCACAGCTTTTGATGATCATTGGTTGGGGTCTAAGCAGATTATTTGTTGCGATTGCAAACGTAATAAGATGGTGGTCCGATAGTCCAGGATTATGAGGAAAAACATTTAGATCCACAATACTTATTCCACGGGACACAACTAGATCCAGGGTATGACTGTGGCAATAAGTAGGTCTGGACAAAACCAACATGAGTCGATGATGGCTCCGAATGCCTTTTTGAGTGGGTCTGTGGACTTTTCCATGTGAATATTGAAGTCACCAAAAATGTGAATATTATCTGCCATGACTACAAGGTCCGATAGGAATTCAGGGAACTCAGTGAGGAACGCTGTATATGGCCCAGGAGGCCTGTAAACAGTAGCTCTAAAAAGTGATTGAGTAGGCTGCATAGATTTCATGACTAGAAGCGCAGTCATTTATTTTTGGGTGAATTGAAATTTGTTGTCGTAAATGTTAGCAACACCTCCGTCTTTGCGGGATGCACGGGGGATATAATCTAGTGCAACCAGGAGGAGAGGCCTCATTTAACACAGTAAATTCATCAGGCTTGAGACATGTTTCAGTCAGGCCAATCACATCAATATTATGATCAGTGATTCGTTTATTGACTATGACTGCCTTGGAAGTGAGGTATCTAACATTAAGTAGCCCTACTTTGAGATGTGAGGACAGGAATGGAGGAGTTCTTTATTCCAGTGAGAGTTCTAAGGCGAACACCGCTATGTTTAGTTTTGCCCAACCTAGATCAAGGCACAGACACGGTCTCAATGGGGATAGCTGAGCTGACTACACTGACTGTGCTATTGGCAGACTCCACTAAGCTGGCAGGCTGACTAACAGCCTGCTGCCTGGCCTGCACCCTATCTCATTGTGGAGCTAGAGGAGTTAGAGCCCTGTCTATGTTGATAGATAAGAAGATGAGAGCACCACTCCAGCTAGGATGGAGTCCTACACTCCTCAGCAGGCCAGGCTTGGTCCTGTTTGTGGGTGAGTCCCAGAAAGAGGGCCAATTATCTACAAATTCTATATTTTGGGAGGGGCAGAAAACTGTTTTCAACCAGCGATTGAGGTGTGAGACTGCTGTAGAGCTCATCACTCCCCCTAACTGGGAGGGGGCAAAGAGACAGTTACTCGATGCCGACACATCATTGAAGTCAATGTACCCTGAGGAGGACGGAAAATAGCTGTTCTCCGGCTACACCATGGTCCTACCCTAGAGGGTGTTGTTGAGGCTACTGTAGGCATTCATTGCAAACAGTGTGTTTTAATCAGTTATTTGGTGATTATTTTTAAATGTCTCACTCTTTGTATTTTTCTGAAATTCACTGAGTTGGATGGTCCTCCCCTGAGGAGCCTCCACTGACACACACACACACACACACACACACACACACACACACACACACACACACACACACACACACACACACACACACACACACACACACACACACACACACACACACACACACACACACACACACACACACACACACACACACACACACACACACACACACACACACACTGCCAGCAGCTAACGTTACTATTTTAACTCCAGCCACATCTTCACAGGGACTCCAGAGCAGGCAGCTCTAATGACAACCCAATCATAAGCATAATGACAACCCAATCATTCATTTATCCTAATTAAAAAGGCTTGTGTTGGAATCACCGGCAGGATATCTCTCAATAAAGCCTGAAATTAATTAATATGGAACATGTCCAGAGCTAAATAACATTGAGCACCACTCATAACAACACTCATCTGTTTTTAGATGTATTATGTATCATGGTGGCCAATCGACAGGATTGAAATTAGATACCAGACAAAAATAACATTTTAAATAGTTAAAAAGTGGTTTATTTAGAGCACCAGACCTGAAGTCACCAACCTTTTGTTTTAGCCCAGCACTAACACATCTGATTCTATTAATCTAACACTTGGTTAGATGTTAGTAAGTGCTTTATTATGTAACCAGTACATATCCAGTCATGTGGGATCATTGATAAACAACAGGGTAAATGGTTTTACAGTGTGATGTATCCCATCTCTCAGGTCCCGGTACCTGGGCAAGGTTTGGGACTTCCTGAAGGACACCATTCCCAAATTCCAGTATGTGGAGGAGAGCTCGGAGGAGAAGCCCCTGACCAGGGAAACCTCCGGAGTGAGGGATTCCAGACTCAACGAGTGCAAGAGCGAGTCTCCCACAGCAACCAGAACCCCGGAGAAAAGCAAAGGTGCTGCTCTCTGTCTCTCTCTCTCTCTCTGTCTGTCTTTCCCACTGAACCTGACACAGATAGCAATTTACACACGCACTGATTAAACTGCTTTGTTTACAGGCTGTCTAATTGAGAGAGTCAATTAAATCATTGATTAGATTAGGATCACTTGTGTGTGTGTGGGGGCTGTTTTATCTAATTGAGTGTTTGAGTTAATCAACTGATCAACGGATGATTGAACTGACTGTGGGAGAAAGTGTAGGTGCTGTGGTGGACCGTATACCACTGCCTTTTCGGTCTTCTTACTCACTCCTGTATTTATGTTTTCCTAATGAGTGTTATGTTGGTGTCAGATTCAGCCAAGAAGAAAGGGAAAGATGTGGATAAGGACAGAAAGTCATCTCAGCCAAATGCTGTCCAGCCCAACACTACCAATCAGCCCACTACAGACAGTAAGTTACACACACATAGTCAGGTCCAAAATGATTGGACTCTTGATAAAGATGAGCAAAAAATACTGTATATAATAACAATACAAATACTGAGCTACAGTTGAAGTCGGAGGTTTACATACACCTTAGCCAAATACATTTAAAATTAGTTTTTCACAATTGCTGACATTTAATCCTACTAAAAATTCCCTGTCTTAGGTCAGTTAGGATCACCACTTTATTTTAAGAATGTGAAATGTCAGAACAATATTAGAGAGAATGATTTATTTCAGCTTTTATTTATTTCATCACATTCCCAGTGTGTCAGAAGTTTACATGCACTCAATTAGTATTTGGTAGCATTGCCTTTAAATTGTTTAACTTGGGTCAAACATTTCGGGTAGCCTTCCACGAGCTTCCCACAATAAGTTGGGTGAATTTTGGCCCATTCCTCCTGACAGAGCTGGTGTAACTGAGTCAGGTTTGTAGGCCTCCTTGCTCACACACACTTTTTCAGTTCTCCCACAAATTTTCTATAGGATTGAGGTCAGGGCTTTGTGATGGCCACTCTAATACCTTGACTTTGTTGTCCTTAAGCCATTTTGCCACAACTTTGGAAGTATGCTTGGGGTCATTGTCCATTTGGAAGACCCATTTGCGACCAAGCTTTAACTTCCTGACTGATGTCTTGAGATGTTGCTTCAATATATCCACATAATTTTCCTTCCTCATGATGCCATCTATTTTGTGAAGTGCATCAGTCCCTCCTGCAGCAAAGCATCCCCACAGCATGATGCTGCCACCCCTGTGCTTCACGGTTGGGATGGTATTCTTCGGCTTGCAAGCGGCCCCCTTTTTCCTCCAAACATAACATTATGGCCAAACAGTTCTATTTTTGTTTCATCAGACCAGAGGACATTTCTCCAAAAAGGACAATCTTTGTCCCCATGTGCAGTTGCAAACCGTAGTCTAGCTTTTTTATGGCGGTTTTGGAGCAGTGGCTTCTTCTTTGCTGAGCGGCTTTCAGGTTATGTCGATATAGGACTCGTTTTACTGTGGATATAGATACCTTTGTACCTGTTTCCTCCAGCATCTTCACAGGGTCCTTTGCTGTTGTTCTGGGATTGATTTGCACTTTTCGCACCAAAGTACGTTCATCTCTAGGAGACAGAACGCGTCTCCTTCCTGAGCAATTAGCCTATCAGAAGCTTCTAAAGGCACAGTCAACTTAGTGTATGTAAACTTCTGACCCACTGGAATTGTGATACAGTGAATTGTAAGTGAAATAATCTGTCTGTAAACAATTGTTGGAAAAATTATGTCCTAACCGACTTGCCAAAACTATAGTTTGTTAACAAGAAATGTGTGGAGTGGTTGAAAAACGAGTTTTAATGAATCCAACCTAAGTGTATGTAAACTTCCGACTTCAACTGTATATTGTATGCTCCACATTTTTTTGTTATTTTCTGCTTATCACATCACCACTAGTGTGCCTGGCCAAAGAGCTCTATTTTCATGTAATCCAACAAATGTAAACACCTGGAGTTTGCTTAACGGCATTGGCACTTGGATTGGAACTGGTTCTATGGTCAGATAAAATGAAAATAGAACCAGTGGTGGGTTTGGCGTCGAAAGAAGGATGTGAAGCAGTAATACCTACTTTCAAATATGGTGGTGGATATTTGATGTTATGGGTCTATTTTGCTTCCACTGGTCCTGGGGCCCTTGTTAAGGTCAACGGCATTAGGAACTTTACCCAGTACCTGGACATTTTAGCCAAAAACCTGGTTTACCTCTGCCAGGAGGCTGAAACGTGGCCGCAAGTGGATCTTCCGGCAAGACAATAACCCCAAGCACACATCAAATTCGACAAAGAATGTATTAATTGACCACAAAATCAACATCTCAGTCTCCGGACTTGAACCCCATTGAAAATCTGGGGAGTCCGTAAGCTCAGCCGATGGATATCAAGGATCTGGATTGATTCTGTATGGAGGAATGGTGAAAGATCCCTCCCAGTGTTCATTTCTTTGTTTATTTGGATCCCCATTAGCTTTTGCAGAAGCAGCAGCTAATCTTCCTGGGGTCCACAAAAAACACAAAACATGACAAGTAACAAAACACTGATACACTGATAGACAAGGACAGTAACACATTTTAAATACAACAATATACAAACAATACAACAACAAAAAATAAAAAAAAGGTATTCACTAACTGTAAGTCGCTCTGGATAAGAGCGTCTGCTAAATGACTAAAATGCTAATATACTGCTAAATAATTTATAGAACACCCCTAAAACTCACCCCTCACCCCATCCCTGTGACCGCATGTGACATGACCAGGAAAAACTCTTGGAGGTGCGTTGGCGTATCTTTTTCAAGGTCAGGTTACATGGTCTGTAAAAAAAAAAACTCCCAACCCAGCTAGCAGGAAGTCGCCTAATAATGCTGCACTTGTTGAGGTTATGACTTCTGTGGTAACTGAAGTTAATATATAGAGTTTTCTATTTTATGTTGGCTTGAAGGTACTACATGTTGGACATCATGATGCAGGAAAGGTGGTTTGCAGTCATTCGCTCAGGAGAGTGATGTTTTGTGTATTTAAAACACTGCTGTGCTGGGTGATTTGTTTTGAACTGTTCTGTCTGCATGGGTTCTCTTTAGCTCATGCCCCCTCCCTCTTTCTCTGTCTGTCTTGGGGTGCATTTGTAAATTGCCTCCAGTGTGTCAGAGTGCGCTCTGGGCCGTTCATAAATTCAGAGCGTTGTCAGATTGTCCGTTCGTAAATTCTGAGCGTTTCGCTCTCGGAGCGTTCAGAGCACACACTGGACGCTCTGGCCGAGGAGTAGGGTCGATCCGAGCGTTCTGACCTCACAACGGCAGTCAAGCGCCCAAGCTAACTGGCTAAAGTTGGCTAGCTTGCTAGTTAGCTATTTCCAGACACAAATGAGAGAACACCTCACTCTGACCATTTTACTCGACCTAGATGAGCTAGTTAGGCTGTTTTCATATTATCTGGAGCGTTAGGGACTGTAACTGTGCTGCTAGCAACAATTTAATTCAGTTTTTTGCCAACCTTTACTGACACCTGTCATATTCAATGGGTGTTGCGCGTTTGTAAATTCATCAGCTATTCTGTGCTCTGGCACACTCAAACGAGAGTGCTCTGAAATCCGAGTAGATAGCCAAAATGAATTTATGAACGCACCCTTGTTTTCCCATGCACGCTCGCACACGCACACACTCTTTTTCAAACTCCCTTTTTTTTGTTTCTCTCTCTCATTCCCTCTCTCTCCCATTCCCTCTCTCTCACCCAATTAACATGTGGGAGATTAACATGCAGTGATATACATAATTTGGCACCAATCCCTAAATATTTTGTGCCTGACACACACACACACACACACACACACACACTAAAACATTATATTGATATCATAGATACATTTACCTTGCATTTTCATTCGGTTGTATTATTAACCTTGCATAGATTCAGCACGACTCATTCCTTCTCCATTCAATTCTCTATGAATGCAGCTTCTATATCACTCACAGATCCAGTGATTTTATTTATTTATTACCCTGTACTACTCAAATCTCTCACTCCCACTTTCCCCCCTCCCATTGTTGGTGTCATGCCCCTCTGTTGGACCTGTAAATGAAAAGCATGTCCCCTGAACCCTCTGTGTGTGTGTGTGTGTGTGTGTGTGTGTGTGTGTGTGTATGTGTCTCCTGCCCTGGTCAGGTATTTACCCCCCTCCTGCTCCAGAGATGGTGGTGTGTGCCAGCTACCAGCCTCTACACCTCCTGGAGAAGAAGACCTCTGTACTGGGGCAGATGGTACCGTCCAACATTCGTCATATAAATACCATAAGCACTACCAACTATCCAGCTGTGGTGATAAAAGTATATTTCTCGTTGTAAATTTGCCTGAGGCCTTATTTAAAAAAATGTGCACTGAAACTGATCACTTTCCATGTAACTTACAACCCGTAATAGCCTATACGAATGTACCCAGGCCTCAGAACCAGCGGGGGGGGCGGTGGAGATTAAACGTGCCAACGAAGGCTTCTGTTCTGGGGCATGTTCTGCCCTATATGGATCGTTACCCTTGCCACACGTCTTCCATAATTTATACACCGTTATAATTCCAGGATTCATCCGTGGTTTCTTAACTCTATATACTGTAGAACTTCCCCCTAAACCACAGACCCATACTCAATCCTAACGTTAGCCATTAGGACCATGAAGAAGATCTGACCCTGTATCAGTGCTTAGAAGCTACAGTCTTTCTATCTCCTGTGGTGTTCCAGGCGGATTCGTCGGAGCGGCTGCGGCACTACGGTCTGTCTCGGCTCTACAGCCACCCGGTCCTGGTGACCCGTACCCGCGCCTGCCCTCTGGTGCCGCCCCTCAAACCACCCCCTGTGCCCCGCTGGAAACTCATCCGACCCCGCAAGGAGACCACAATTACAGATGAGCCCCGGGGTGAGAGAAAGAGAGAGGGAGGGGTGAAAGTTGGTTAGGATGGAGGGTAAGGGGTGAAGCAGGGGAGGAAGTGTTGCGCAACAGTGGGGTGGGGTGAGGGGGTGAGAGAGGGTGGAAATGGAGGGAGAGGAGGAAAGGATGGTGAGAGGGAAGAAGGAGATTTAGTTAAGAGGTTGTGGGGGTGCTTTGACATCAGTACACTGTGACGAAAACAATTTACATCTTAGAAAACTATAAATCATAACACGTGTTGTTCTCTGCATAGAGCCATTGGTGGTGAAACCAGAGCAGTTCATCGAGATCTCCAGCCCCTTCCTCAACTACAGGCTGTTGACCATGCTTTCTGATATGTATGTACTATACACAGCTACAACACACAGTGGATTTATTCTGAATGGACAAATTGAGGCAGTCAGTGGAGTCTAACCAGACCAGACTCCTCTGCCCAGTGTGTGTGTGTGTGTGTGTGCGTGCAGTATACCCCGTAGAGTCAGAACATCTTGGTTAGGCTCTTTAGCAATGTGGGCCTAAGTAGTCTAGTTAATGCCTCAGATGCAGACAGCTACTGGACATAGTTATCTGTATGTCTCAGATACAGTGCCTTTAGAAAGTATTCACACCCCTTGACTTTTTCCACATTTTGTTGTGTTACAGCTTGAATTTTAAATTGATTAAATTGAGATTGTGTGTCGCTGGCCTACACACAATAACCCATAATGTCAAAGTGGAATTATGTATTTAGACATTTTTACAAATTAATAATAAATGAGAAGCTGAAATGTCTTGAGTCAATAAGTATTCAACTTGTTTGTTATGGCATGCCTAAATAAGTTCAGGAGTAAAAATGTGCTTAATAAGTCACATATGAAGTTGCATGTGTGCAATAATAGTCATTCAAAAATCATGTTAAACACTATCTAACCTCATCTCTGTACCCCACACATAATATTATTTGTAAGATCCCTCAGTTGAGCAGTGAATTTTAAACACAGATTTAACCATAAAGATCAGGGAGGTTTTCCAATGCCTCATAAAGAAGGGCACCTATAGGTAGAGCATAAATTAAAAAAAGGAGACATTGAATATCCCTTTGAGCATGGTAAAGTTATTAATTGCACTTTGGATGGTGTAACAATACACCCAGTCACTACAAAGATAGAGGCGTCCTTCCTAACTCAGTTGCTGGAGAGGTAGGAAATCGCTCAGTGATTTCACCATGAAGCCAATGGTGACTATAAAACAGTTACAGAGTTGAATGGCTGTGATAGTTGAAAAATGTGGATGGATCAACCACATTGTAGATACTCCACAAGACTAATTCAATTGACAGAGTGAAAAGAAGGAATCCTGTACAGAATACAAATATTCCAAAACATGCATCCTGTTTGCAATAAGGCACTAAATTAAAACTGGAAAAGGTGTGGCAAAGAAATTAACTTTATGTCCTGAATAGAAAGAGTTATGTTTGGGGCATATCCAACACAACACATCACTGAGTTCCACTCTTCATATTTTCAAGCATGGTGGTGGCTGCATCATGTTATGGGTATGCTTGTAATCGGCAAGGGAGTTTTTATGACAAAAATAAATGGAATAGAGCTAAGAACAGGCAAAATCCTAGAGGAAAACCTGGTTCAGTCTGCTTTCCAACAGACACTGGGAGACAAATTCACCTTTCAGCAGAACAATAACCTAAAATACAAATATATACATTGGAGTTGCTTACCAAGATGACATTGAATGTTCCTGAGTGGCCTAGTTACAGTTTTGACTTAAACCGACTTGAAAATCTGTGGCAAGACTTAAAAATGACTGTCTAGCAAAGATCAACAACCAACTTGACAGAGCTTGAAGAATTTTTTAAAGAATCATTTGCAAATATTGTACAATCCAGGTATGCAAAGCTCTTACAGACTTACCCAGAAAGACTCACAGTTGTAATTGCTGCCAAAAGTGATTCTAACGTATTGACTCAGGGGGTTGAATACTTATCTAATCAAGATATATTAGTTTTATTTTTTATTTGATTTGATTTTTCTTCCACTTTTAAATTATAATATTTTGTGTAGATCAATGACTAAAAATGACAATTAAATATTTTTGAATTCTACTTTGTAACACAACACAATTTTGAAAAAGTCAAGGGGTGTGAATACTTTCTGAAGGCACTGTAGGAGAGCATGTACTGTATGTCCACTAGGTGAACTAGACCTAATCTATGCTGAATGTTTCGATGCTCTCTCCCCTAACTCTTTCATTGTTCCCCCATGAATATTACAGATGTATGATCTTAATTCTAGCCAGTTTCCTACAGCAGGAAAATTATTCTGTAGCAACAGGAAAAGTGAATTATTATTTGGATTATAATGAATGAACATTTTTGTAGGGGTTGATAAATTTTTCATAAGGGAAAATCAAGTCTGTAATTTCAAAGTGAAAATTACAAACTTTAGAAGCCTTTTTAAAACTCAAATACACTAAAAGTTTTAAAATAATTCTGCAACAGGGTGATCAAATTAAGATTCTAAGTCTGTATGCAATATGTTGCGTTGGTGTGTAACAGTGTTCATTGACCTATCACTGTGGTTACTGTACCATATAGTGTAGTCTGTCATTGTATGTTTTGACATAATGTATTAGTGTGAATAACTGTATGTCATACTGCCCATGGTGCGTGATGTGTATGATGTGTGTATAGGCCTACGATGCGTGTATTTGCTATGACCTGTGTCTGTCTGTGTGTGTGATTCATGTTTGTGATATGTGTGTGATGTTCACATATGTGATTTGATGTGAATGATGTGTGTGTATATGATGTTTGTATGCGAAATGATGTGTATGACATGTGTTCCAAGGGAGGCCCAGCAGAGCAGTCACAGGAAGCATGCGTGCAGCTCCACGCTGATGTCCTTCGCCGAGACAGAGGAGAGTGAGAGCCAAGGGGCCCCGGAGGCCAGCACTGCACAACACAGCATCAACTCACTGTACGAAGTGGACACAGCTGAGGTAGAATGGACACCACAGCCACTGAGCCACACCTGACCTGGTCAGTGAGAGGGGGTCTAGAAAAGAGAATAGTGTCCCCCAAACCCCCTCAGAGATATGTACAGTACTAGACTTCCTGCTAGACCTCTCGCTGTTAGTAAACATAAACTCATACACTGACCAAAAGCATTAGGCTTACAGTGGGTCATAGATCTCTCTCTGCTCTAGTCTCTCTCTCTCTCTGCTCTAGTCTCTCTCTCTCTCTCTCTCGCTCTCTCTCGCTCTCTCTCTCTCTCTGTCCTTTCTCCCTCCCTCTCTCACTCTCTCATTCTGCTAGTCTGTTTAGGGTTCATCAGGGCAACTTCAGTCGTAGTGACAACACGATACTCACGCGCCCCCGTCCCAATGTCACTTCTGCTGTCTCCCAGGCGACCGGTGACCAGGGGGAGATCTGTACTAAAGACAGAAAAAAGAGATGGATGGATAGAGAGAGAGAGAGAAAGTCAAAGAGTGGCTCGTCATCACATAAAGGGAGAGGTCGTATGCTCTGGCGATAAAAAAGCAGCTCAATTAGATGGTTAGCCATCGGTGTCCATGTCTCCTAGGGGGTTCATTACACTTCACTCCTATCTGCTGCCTGCTACCAACACAGAAAAAATGCATTAATAAAAATCGCGCTCTTGCGTAACGATAGCCAGTTATAGAGGGGTTAGCACTGTTTCAGCAGGGTCATTTGGTGTGTGTGTGCTTGCGTGTGTTTGTGTTCCTGTGTGCTCAGGGCCATATGTAATGTAAAGTATAAAGGGTGTTTTTCTATAATAAACCACCCAGCCCAACCTTAGCCCAGCAGAGTGAAGTGAACCTTTGTCTCTCCCAAAGGTGACAATAACGTGATCTCCCTAATAACATGATCTCCCTAATGCTCTGGACTACAGGGCCCACTCGGCCAATTTAGAGGAGAGCTGAAGTAGACTCTCCTATCAAAGAGCTGTTTTTACCTCAGGAATGCTAAGAATGTGGTTCACCACCTAAGCCCACTACAGTGACACAGCATCATCAATACTACATGACTAGAGATCCCAGATTGCAACAGGCCCCATAATGCTGCAGTTTCGTCCATGTAACTGACCCTATTGAACTACGAGCAATTAATGAATAAACTACTACAATTAACTTCTACATTTCACACAGTGCAGCTAGAGTTCTCTTGAGTTTTCAATAAGTCTTTCATTGCAGACACTTACAGTAGGAAGTAGCTTAAAGGTTAAAAAGTGTGTCTTAAGATGACAGACCAACTCTGGCTGACACTTGCTGCTGAAAATTAATGCCAAGTCACTTCATGGTTGTATTGGAGTCGTCCCCATGAAGGATGGGATTGAAAGACAGGACCCATGCAGGGTTCTCCCCTTGATTTTTTAACAAGGTGGTGCTGCTGAGTACGGTGGGGGGGAGGCCATTTCCTGCAATCTAGAGCAAAAAAAAACCCTGGCTTTAAATGAAAACATTATTGTATTTATTACATAGTGGCGCTGCCAGTGCACAAGGTGGCGCAGTGCCACTCTTACATTCTTTGGGGAGAACTGTGCCCTACCAACTGTAGGCCTACTGCCAGAGGGAAATAACATACTGAAGTTGTGTCTGTTCACTGAACCAAGGTTAATATAATTTTCTTATTTTATATTAATTTTTATTTCTATTAGTTAACATGTTTTCTGATTTACCCGTTTTTATTTAGTAAAGAAAAAAGTTTATATTTAGTTTTATATTTAGTTTCAGTTTAAATTTTAGTGTTAGGGGCAGGAAGTAGCATATGCATGGGAGGCTGGGAGCCATTTATGTGTTTTATAGTTTGTGTATTTTTTGGGATGTCAGTTTTTGCCACCGTGGGCCAGTAATGCATAAGGTGATGGGTCAGGTCATAGGTTAGGTTAGGTTTAAAGGTAAACTCAGCGAGATGACATACAGTGCCTTCGGAAAGTATTCAGATCCCTTAACTTTTTCCACATTTTGTTACGTTACAGCCCTTTAAAAAAATGGATTTTAAAAAATCATCCTCACCAATCTACACACAATACCCCATAATGACAAAGCGAAAACAGATTTTTATACATTTTTGCAAATTGATAAAAAAATAAAAACAGCAATACCTTATTTAAATAAGTATTCAGACCCTTTTCTATGAAACTCGAAATTGAGCTCAGGTGCATCCTGTTTCCGATGATCATCCTTGAGATGTATCTACAACTTGATTGGAGTCCACCTGTGGTTAATTCAATTGATTGGACACACCTGTCTACAGTTGAAGTCAGAAGTTTACATACACCTTAGCCAAATACATTTAAACTCAGTTTTTCACAATTCCTGACATTTAATCCTAGTAAAAATTCCCTGTCTTAGGTCAGTTAGGATCACCACTTTATTTTAAGAATGTGAAATGTCAGAGTAATAGTAGAGAGAATGATTTATTTCAGCTTTTATTTATTTCATCACATTCCCAGTGGGTCAGAAGTTTACATACACGTATTTAGTAGCATTGCCTTTAAATTGTTTAACTTGGGTGAAACGTTTCGGGTAGCCTTCCACAAGCTTCCCACAATAAGTTGGGTGAATTCTGGCCCATTCCTCCTGACAGAGCTGGTGTAACTGAGTCAGGTTTGTAGGCCTTCTTGCTCGCACATTATTTTTCAGTTCTGCCCACACATTTTCTATAGGATTGAGGTCAGGGCTGTGTGAAAGCCACTCCAATACCTTGACTTTGTTGTCCTTAAGCCATTTTGCCACAACTTTGGAAGTATGCTTGGGGTCATTGTCCATTTGGAAGACCCATTTGCGACCAAGCTTTAACTTCCTGACTGATGTCTTGAGATGTTGCTTCAATATATCCACATAATTTTCCTTTCTCGTGATGCCATCTATTTTGTGAAGTGCACCAGTCCCTCCTGCAGCAAAGCATCCCCACAGCATGATGCTGCCACCCGCGTGCTTTACGGTTGGGATGGTGTTCTTCAGCTTGCAAGCAACCCCCTTTTTCCTCCAAACATAACGATGGTCATTATGGCCAAACAGTTCTATTTTTGTTTTATCAGACCAGAGGACATCTTTGTCCCCATGTGCAGTTGCAATCCGTAGTTGTCACACCCTGACTCTGGGGACTCTTATATGTTGAGCCAGGGTGTGTAGGGTCTATGTTTTGTGTTCTATGTTCAGTTTCTAGTTCATGTGTTTTCTAGGTTGGCCGGGGTGGTTCTCAATCAGAGGCAACGAGAATCAGCTGTTGCTTGTTGTCTCTGATTGGGAACCATACTTAGGCAGCCTGTGGTGCACTTGTGTTTTGTGGGATCTTGTTCCGTGTTGGTTTGTGTTGTTAACCGAGGACTTCACGGTTCATTTTGTTGTTTTGTATTTTGTATCGTGTTGCCAGTACACTATTAAAAAGATGTACGCATATCACGCTGCGCCTTGGTCCAATCATTATGACGATCGTGACAGTAGTCTGGCTTTTTTATGGTGGTTTTGGAGCAGTGGCTTCTTCCTTGATGAGTGGCCTTTCAGGTTATGTCGATATAGGACCCGTTTTACTGTGGATATAGATACTTTTATACCTGTTTCCTCCAGCATCTTCACAAGGTCCTTTGCTGTTGTTCTGGGATTAATTTAGTACGTTCATCTCTAGGAGACAGAACGCGTCTCCTTCCTGAGCGGTATGACGGCTGTGTGGTCCCATGGTGTTTATACTTGCGTACTATTGTTTGTACAGATGAACGTGGTACCTTCAGGTGTTTGGAAATTGCTCCCAAGGATGAACCAGACTTGTAGAGGTCTACAATTTTCTTTCTGAGGTCTTGGCTGATTTCTTTTGATTTTCCCATGATGTCAAGCTAAGAGGCACTGAGTTTGAAGGTAGGCCTTGAAATACATCCATAGGTACACCTCCAATTGATTAAAATTATGTCAATTAGCCTATCAAAAGCTTCTAAAGCCATGACATCATTTTCTGGAATTTTCCAAGCTGTTTAAAGGCATAGTCAACTTAATGTATGTAAACTTCTGAGCCACTGGAATTGTGATACAGTGAATTACAAGTTAAATAATCTGTCTGTAAACAATTGTTGGAAAAATGACTTGTGTCATGCACAAAGTAGATGTCCTAACCGACTTGCCAAAACTATAGTTTGTTAACAAGAAATTTGTGGAGTGTTTGAAAAACGAGTTTTAATGACTCCAACCTAAGTGTATGTAAACTTCTGACTTCAACTGTATATAAGGTCCCACAGTTGACAGTGCATGTCAGAGCAAAAACCAAGCCATGAGGTCGAAGGAATTGTCCGAAGAGCTCCGAGACAGGATTGTGTCAAGGCACAGATCTGGGGAAGGGTACCAAAACATTTCTGCAGCATTGAAGGTCATAAGAACACAGCAGCCTACATCATTCTTACATGGAAGAAGTTTGGAACCACTAAGACTCTTCCTAGTGCTGGCTGCCCAGCCAAACTGAGCAATCGGGGGAGAAGGGTCTTGGTCAGGGTGGTGACCAAGAACCCGATGGTCACTCTGACAGAGCTCCAGAGTTCCTCTGTGGAGATTGGAGAACCTTCCAGAAGGAAAACCATCTCCGCAGCACTCCACCAATCAGGCCTTTATGGTAGAGTGACCAGACGGAAGCCACTCCTCAGTAAAAGGCACATGACAGCCCGCTTGGAGTTTGCCAAAAGGCACCTAAAGACTCTCAGACCATGAGAAACAAGATTCTCTGGTATGATTAATCCAAGATTGAACTCTTTGGCCTGAATCATCATGCTGTGGAATGTTTTTCAGCGGAAGGGACTGGGATACTACTCAGGATCGAGGGAAAGATGAACGGAGCAAAGTACAGAGAGATCCTTGATGAAAACCTGCTCCAGACGCTCAGGACCTCGAACTAGGGCGGATGTTCACCTTCCAACTTGACAACAACCCAAAGCACACAGCAAAGACAACGCAGGAGTGGCTTCGGGAAAAGTCTCTGAATGTCCTTGAGTGACCCAGCCAGAGCCCGGACTTGAACCCGATCTAACATCTCTGGAGAGACCTGAAAATAGTTGTGCTGCAACGCTCCCCATCCACCCTGACAGAGCTTGAGAGGATCTGCAGAGAAGAATGGGAGAAACTCCCCAAATACAGGTGTGCCAAGCTTGTAGCGTCATACTCGATGCTGTAATCGCTGCCAATGGTGCTTCAACAAAGTACAAATTAATGGGTCTGAATCCTTTTTTACTAATATGTAAATGTGATATTTCTGTTTAGAAATAAAAAATTTGCAAGAATTTGTAAAAACCTGTTTTTGCTTTGTCATTATTGGGGTGGATGAGGGGGCAAAAAATGATTTAATCAATTTTAGAATAAAATTACAAAATGTGGAAAAAGTAAAGGGTTCTGAATACTTTCCAAATGCACTGTAGATGCACCAAATAAACAGTATTAGTGGGTGAATTTCCTCAATAACCATGAGCTTTGAAGCGTGAGGTTAAACGTCTCAGCTGTTTTGGTCCAATAGCTACCACATTGTAGCGGTGTGAAGTGCACCCGGGCACATGCGCAAACACTCTGTTTGACTGACTTGCATTACTCTCATCTCAATGGGCACGTTCCTCTGCTTAGACGTAGCTGACGCCTGCCAGATCTTACAACATCTGGATAGGTATTTTACGTATCAGCTAACCACATCATGGTCGCGTTCCCCTGTTTAGATGTTGCATGCGTCAACCAATGGTTGCATATCACGTTATTGACTGTGCAGTCGGCACAAGACTGCTATATCATATGATGTGGTTAGATGATCAAATCAAATCAAATTGTATTTGTGACATGCGCCGAATACGACAGGTGACCTTACAGTGACATGCTTACTTACAAGCCCTTAACCAACAATGCAGTTTTAAGTAAACAATAGATAAGTAAAAAATAAAAGCAGTAAAATAACAGTAAAAATAACAGTAGCGAGGCTATATACAAGGGGTGCCGGTACAGAGTCAATGTGCGGGGGCACCGGTTAGTCAAGGTAATTGAGGTGATATGTACATGTGGTATAGTTAAAGTGACTATGCATAGATCATACATTTAGAGTAGCGTCAGCATAAAAGAGGGGGTGGGGGGACAGCGCAAATAGTCCGGGTAGCCATTTGATTAGCTGTTCAGGAGTCTTATGGCTTGGGGGTAGAAGCTTTTAAGAAGCCTTTTAGAACTAGACTTGGCGCTCCGGTACCGCTTGCCGTCCGGTAGCAGAGAGAACAGTCTATGACTAGGGTGGCTGGAGTCTTTGACAATTTTTAGGGCCTTCCTCTGACACTGCCTGGTATAGAGGTCCTGGATGGCAGAATACTTGGCCCCAGTGATGTACTGGGCCGTACGCACTACCCTCTATAGTGCCTTGCGGTCGGAGGCCGAGCAGTTGCCATACCAGTCAGTGATGCAACCAGTCAGGATGCTCTCGATGGTGCAGCTGTATAACTTTTTGAGGATCTGGGGACCCATGCCAAATCTTTTCAGTCTCCTTAGAGGGAATAGGCTTTGTCGTGCCCTCTTCACGACTGTCTTGGTGTGTTTGGACCATGATAGTTTGTTGGTGATGTAGACACCAAGGAACTTGAAGCTCTCAACCTGCTCCTCTACAGTCCCGTCGATGAGAATGGGGTCGTGCTTGGTCCTTCTTTTCCTGTTGTCCACAATCATCTCCTTTGTCTTGGATCACGTTGTGGGAGAGGTTGTTATCCTGGCACCACACGGCCAGGTCTCTGACCTCCTCCCTATAGGCTGTCTCATTGTTGTCGGTGATCAGGCCTACCACTGTTGTGTCGTCGGCAAACTTAATGATGGTGTTGGAGTCGTGCCTGGCCATGCAGTCATGGGTGAACAGCGAGTACAGGAGGGGACTGAGCGCGCACCCCTGAGGGGCCCCCGTGTTGAGGATCAGCGTGGCAGATGTGTTGTTACCTACCCTTACCACCAGGGTGGCGGCCCGTCAGGAAGTCCAGGATCCAGTTGCAGAGGGAGGTGTTTAGTCTCAGGGTCCTAAGGGATAATGGTGTTGATGTGAGCCATGACCAGCTTTTCAAAGCACTTCATGGCTACAGACTTGAGTGCTACAGGTCTGTAGTCTTTTAGGCAGGTTACCTTAGTGTTATTGTGCACAGGGACTATAGTGGTCTGCTTGAAACATGTTGATATTACAGACTCAGTCAGGGACAGGTTGAAAATGTCAGTGAAGACACTTGCCAGTTGGTCACCGCATGCTCGGAGTACATGTCCTGGTAATCTGTCTGTCCCTGCGTCCGGATGTTGACCTGTTTAAAGGTTTTACTCATATCGGCTATGGTGAGCTTGATCACACAGTCGTCCGGAACAGCTGATGCTCTCATGCATGCTTCAGTGTTGCTTGCCTCGAAGAGAGCATAGAAGTGATTTTTCTCGTCTGGTAGGCTCGTGTCACTGGGCAGCTCGCGGCTGTGTTTCCCTTTGTAGTCTGTAATAGTTTGCAAGTCCTGCCACATCCGACTATCGTCAGAGCCGGTGTAATACTATTAAATCTTAGTCCTGTATTGACG
Source organism: Coregonus clupeaformis (assembly GCF_020615455.1). Taxonomy (NCBI): domain Eukaryota; kingdom Metazoa; phylum Chordata; class Actinopteri; order Salmoniformes; family Salmonidae; genus Coregonus; species Coregonus clupeaformis. The sequence continues at coordinate 2,255,801 of NC_059227.1, forward strand.
CTTTGCCTGTTTGATGGTTTGTCGGAGGGCATAGCGAGATTTCTTATAAGCGTCCAGGTTAGAATCCGGCTCCTTAATATCGGCAGCTCTACCCTTTAGCTCAGTGCAGATGTTGCCTGTAATCCATTGCTTCTGGTTGGGGTATGTACTTACGGTCACTGTGGGGACGACGTCATCGATGCACTTATTGATGAAGCCATTGACTGATGTGGTGTGCTCCTCAATGCCATTAAAACTACTAATTAGAACAGTATCTTTCAATGTAATAACAAAACAACTCACAATGTTCTATTGAACTCATTGTGTAAAAAAAAAAGTTTATGAGTCAGGGTTTGGGACAGGCACCTCTCAATAGAAATATGTGTATAAACACTTCTACAGAAGTGGTGCAAATTGCAGTTCCACCCCCAAAAAGTCTCCAAACTAAGGATATTTATTTACATCATGATACGTTCTTATTCAATCGAAGGCAATAACAAACATATCTTTAAATGAATATAGCACTACTTTTGACCAGAGCCCTATCGGTATGTACTACTATGTAGTGAATAGGGTGCCATTTCAGATTCAGCCTCTCTATGTCTTAATTAGCTTGTTGAGAGGAACATGACATGTAAGTGTTTTCATAATCCCTGGAACAGTTTCATAATCCCTGGAACTGAGAAACATGCTCTGGTACACAACACAATGCCTGCCCTCTACATCTGTTAACAAGCTAAGTAACACGATTACAGTCCACATGCAGTGTTCATTTAGCTGGGGAGGAAGGAGTCCCCTTGCCTTGTCACATTAAGGCATGTCTGCCTGGTGTTCCCGCGCCAGATAGCTCTCTGCTCTGTCTCTCACTCTCTCTCTCTCTTGCTCTGTCTGCAGTTCAGTTGGGATAGGAGGATCGCAGGCATCTACTGTATAGACCCTCTGCTGCTCAACTCTCACTCTCTCTCTCTCTCTCTCTCTCCTTGTCTCTTACTCTCCCCCAATGTTTGTAACTGGTTTTCTCTCCCCTCCTTCTCCCCCCATCAATCTATCCCTTTAGGTTATAGCAGAGGACAAGAAGAAGGACGACAATACCACCAATGGTAAAGACCATCTCAATTCCACCCAACCACCACACAGTACATACACTACATCATACCACAGCGCTACACACTGATCAGTCTGATTCTTTACTATCACTGAAAGTGACAAGAAGATATTGTGAAAACCAACCTAGATTTCATTAATGGTACTTTAAGAAGTGCATCCATTGATTTGATGGTGGTTTGTAAAGCTACTGGATGTCACTATTAGTGTAATGTACAGATGTGTTTAGGAGTCGTGTGTCTTTTTCTCCTTCCTCTTCCCCCCTTCCTCTCCTCCTTCCTTCCCTCCTTTGGTTCCTTGACTGAGACTCTTTGAAGATGCATCTGGAATGATGCCTTATGACAACCGTCCAATTATCCGGCCTCCCTCTTCCTCTCTTTTTGTTGCTTAGTAACACCTGACATTGGAGGAACAGGATGACCATTGCTCAGCACGGCGCTTTGCCTATAGCCCTATATACACTACCGTTCAAAAGTTTGGGATCACTTAGAAATGTCATTGTTTTCGAATTTTTTTTAAAAATATTGTCCATTAAAATAACATCAAATTGATCAGAAATACAGTGTAGACATTGTTAATGTTGTAAATGGCTATTGTAGCTGGAAACGGCTGGTTTTTAATTGAATATCTACATAGGCGTACAGAGGCCCATTGTCAGCAACCATCGGTCCTGTGTTCCAATGGCACGTTGTGTTTGCTAATCCAAGTTTATCATTTTAAAAGGCTAATTGATCATTAGAAAACCCTTTTTGCAATTATGTTAGCACAGTTGAAAACTGTTGTGTTGATTAAAGAAGCAATAAAACTGGCCTTCTTGAGACTAGTTGAGTATCTGGAGCATCAGCAATTGTGGGTTCGATTACAGGCTCAAAATGTCCAGAAACAAATAACTTTCTTCTGAAACTCATCAGTCTATTCTTGTTCTGAGAAACGAAGGCTATTCCATGCGAGAAATTGCCAAGAAACTGAAGATCTCGTACAACGCTGTGTACTACTCCCTTCACAGAACAGCGCAAACTGGCTCTAACCAGAATAGAAAGAGGAGTGGGAGGCCCCGGTGCACAACTGAGCAAGAGGACAAATACATTAGAGTGTCTAGTTTGAGAAACAGGCGCCTCACAGGTCCTCAACTGGCAGCTTCATTAAATAGTACCCGCAAAACACCAGTCTCAACGTTAACAGTGAAGAGGCTACTCCGGGCTGCTGACCTTCTAGGCAGAGTTGCAAAGAAAAAGCCATATCTCAGATTGGCTAATAAAAATAAAAAATTAGCATGGACAAAAGAACACAGACACTGGACAGAGGAAGATTGGAAAAAAGTGTAATGGACAGATTAATCGAAGTTTGAGGTGTTCGGATCACAAAGAAGAACATTTGTGAGACGCAGACCAAATGAAAAGTTGCTGGTGGAGTGCCATCTGTCAAGCATGGTGGAGGCAATGTGATGGTCTGGGGGTGCTTTGGTGGTGGTAAAGTGGGAGATTTGTACAAGGTAAAATGGATCTTGAAGAAGGAAGGCTATCACTCCATTTTGCAACGTCATGCCATACCCTGTGGACTGCGCTTGATTGGAGCCAATTCCCTCCTACAACAGGACAATGACCCAAAGCACAGCTCCAAACTATGCAAGAACTATTTAGGAAAGAAGCAGTCAGCTGGTATTCTGTCTATAATGGAGTGGCCAGCACAGTCACCGGATCTCAACCCAATTGAGCTGTTCTGGGAGCAGCTTGATCGTATGGTACGTAAGAAGTGCCCATCAAGCCAATCCAACTTGAGGTGCTTCAGGAAGCATGGGGTGAAATCTCTTCAGATTACCTCAACAAATTGACAACTAGAATGCCAAAGGTCTGCAAGGCTGTAATTGCTGCAAATGGAGGATTCTTTGACAAAAGCAAAGTTTGAAGGACACAATTATTATTTCAATTAAAAATCATTATTTCTAACCTTGTCAATGACTACATTTCCTATTCATTTTGCTATATTTCCTATTCAAACAAATTTCATATATGTTTTCATGGAAAACAAGGACATTTCTAAGTGACCCCAAACTTTTGAACGGTAGTGTTTATTTTTTTTATTTTACCTTTATTTAACTAGGCAAGTCAGTTAAGAACAGTGTAGCTCCACAAGCATCATCATCTTCTCTTTGAGTGGAACTTCACTGATGTATGATCAGTGATATGTGTGTTTAGATGGAAGCATTATGTGGGAGTGAGCAGTGTTGAGCTGAGTCTCCTGAATATATGCTAATGTATGGGCCCCAGATGCCACATAGCCTACTGTAGATCAGCACAGACCAAGTTCCTTATGAGTCACTAGAAAAACACTGCTATTTATATTTAATAGCAACACATTATCTCAAAGCCATAAAATGGGTCATAAAAAAGTCAATATCCTATCTATTCAGCTGATACTTATTCATTTCCTTAGTTTTGGGGTTTAATTTGTAAAGGCTTCAAATTTTGCTATAGGGATTTATTATGTTTGATCTACTGTATAGTTAATAACTCTCATATACTTTATAGCTCACAATAATATAGATCAAAAGCGGCTAACAAATCAATTCTATAGCTTACACAAAGCTTTCTCATCATGATCTGTGTCAGTTTGAGATGATCTCTAACATTTCAGTGATAGTCAGTTTGTGACATGTCCTCTCTACAGATCAGGAGGTGTGGGAGTCAGCCCCTGCCCCAGAGCGGGCCAAACAGGCTAAGGAGCCCAGCCCGGCGCTGCTGAAGTCTCAGGATATGATTGTTTCTGAGAAGCCTATGTTACAGGAGTCCTGGGTAGACCTGGATGACTTCTCCAAGTGCTTCCAGTAAGACCCACTGGCTTATATCTATGTAGTACTGTATTTATATGGCTCTGAAGAGCACTACTCTCTTTCTTACAGTCCAGGGGGTTGATGCAAAATACTGCTTTGATTTTTCAGGACACTTGTGGTTTTCCACAAGCCAAACACATATCCAAACCATTTCCAGAAGTCCCATTTCAAGGTAAATGTATTTCTAAGTAGGGTCTAAGCCTTTTTTCAAGGATATCTACTAACCTAACATATGGAATTGTTTTAGGATATTAATAAAATAGATTTTTATTTTAGGACCCCTGTAGGTATAAAAAATATATGTAAACATTATTTGATGAAACATTGAATTTGCCCTAACAGCTATAATCCCATAGAAAAAGATTAAATAACACACAAATACATGGCAAAAAAGATAAATCAGAAAGAAGTATGATTTGACAGAATAAGTCTATAATTGTGTATTATATTTTACTGCACAGTAATTTTGTAGGGAGTTGGGACGGTGGCGTCCTTGGGTCCCTTGCTGCTTCTGAACATCGTAAAACAGATAACACGTACATATTCGTGAGAGTCTAAGCTTTTCAGAATGGGATCATAATAGTTTGTAGCTCAAACCATTCAAAGTTTACAGACGTTTGTCTTGAGCGAAAGCGCTCGGAAGATCCTCCCTCGTCTCACAAAAAACACTCTACCGCAGCTCCCAGCCATCACACAGGCTAATGGCTGACATCTGCGGGCTCAGTTGATTGAGACACACCCAATGCAAAAATAATTATCAAGCTCAAACAAACAAACCTTTATTGATAAGAGAGTTTTAAGGGCATTTTAAACAGATCTTGGTCATCCATACAATACATGGAGTGAAAACTGTATGATAGTGTTGATAGATGGAATGACATCCCTGGTTTTGTCATCATCAGAGCACCATCTCATCCAAAGTGTCATCCATGGCTCTCAACTGCCCTGTGGGCTCCACCCACTCTGCTGCTACACCTGTACGCCACCCAGGTTCCTCTGCTGCTGCTCATATTCAGGTACAATACAAACCTGTACAGCTACACCTGTACAGCTACACCTGAACAGCTACACCTGAACAACTACACCTGTACAGCTACACCTGTACAACTACACCTGAACAACTACACCTGTACAACTACACCTGTACAACTACACCTGAACAACTACACCTGTACAGCTACAGCTACACCTGTACAACTACACCTGAACAACTACACCTGTACAGCTACACCTGTACAGCTACACCTGTACAGCTACACCTGAACAACTACACCTGTACAGCTACACCTGTACAACTACACCTGAACAACTACACCTGTACAACTACACCTGAACAACTACACCTGTACAGCTACAGCTACACCTGTACAACTACACCTGAACAACTACACCTGTACAGCTACACCTGTACAGCTACACCTGTACAGCTACACCTGAACAACTACACCTGTACAACTACACCTGAACAACTACACCTGTACAACTACACCTGAACAACTACACCTGTACAGCTACACCTGAACAACTACACCTGTACAGCTACACCTGAACAGCTACACCTGAACAACTACACCTGTACAGCTACACCTGAACAACTACACCTGTACAGCTACACCTGAACAACTACACCTGTACAACTACACCTGAACAGCTACACCTGTACAACTACACCTGAACAACTACACCTGTACAACTACACCTGAACAACTACACCTGTACAACAACTACACCTGAACAACTACACCTGTACAGCTACACCTGAACAACTACACCTGTACAGCTACACCTGAACAACTACACCTGTACAGGTACACCTGAACAACAACACCTGTACAGCTACACCTGAACAACTACACCTGTACAGGTACACCTGAACAACAACACCTGTACAGCTACACCTGAACAACTACACCTGAACAACTACACCTGAACAACTACACCTGTACAGCTACACCTGAACAACTACACCTTACTGTAACATCCATTCTATTCAGGCACAATAACCATCCGTGCACCTAAACTTCACTGTGTCTGCAGCGTCACCTATCATCCTAGTACAATAAATACAGGGGGCAAAATGCTGCAGCCTGTATCCAGTAATATCTTATAGCTACCTCTATCATTTGCATTTGTACTGTGTTTGTCAAACTCAAAGCTTCTTTAAATGGTACGGAGCTAACTCTCCCCTTCCAGTATACATGCATGCCTTGACACACTGCCATCTTCCCAATCTGCCTTCCCTGTCGCCCAGCCACGCCTCACAGCGCCCTCTGCTGTTGTGTTTCCACAGGTACACCTTCTCTACTGATGGGCTTTACTGTCCAGCACACTGCACTGCACCTGAGATTGTAATCAGCCCACAGTGTTAGGACTGCAGCCACCCTCTCTGGGGGCCTGTGTGTGCATGCATGTGGCATTGAGAAGGAGCTCTTTATCTGTCTTTTTCTCTGTGGCTCTCTGTCCTTCCATACTCCCATCTCCCTTCTCATTCCTTATGTTGCTGCCTTGCATGCTTCCCCTCTTCCTCTCTTTCTTTCTCTCTCTCTCTCTCTCCCTCTCTCTCCCCCCTCTTTTCCTTCTCCTCCCCTCCATACTGATGAGTGTAGCTTGGTGCTGTCTGTCTGTGTGCTTCTCCAGTCTCCAGATGAGAAGGGCTCTCACTACCTGTTTGTGGACAGCCTGCAGCCTTCCCACATCCTCATCAGCTTCTCTGCTTTGGTACACTGGGGAGAGACAGCCGATGAGAGTAAGGGCCTAACATACAAAAACACACACCGACATGCATGGACACACACACACACACACACCCTCTCACTCACATATGCTCATGCGCACACACACAGGTATGCAGTGTACACACACACACACTTGGACGTGCACACATGCACACACCCATGCGCATACCACAGACACATGATTATATTGCACTCAAACATGCACATGGTGTACACATGTTTCATAATACAATTAACACAGCACTCATACCCATCCATGCTCACTCAATCACAAACACACGCACATCACACACGTCTCCATATCAAAAGTATGTGGACACCCCTTCAAATTAGTGGATTCGGTTATTTCAGCCACACCCGTTGCTGACAGGTGTATACAATCGAGCACACAGCCATGCAATCTCCATAGACAAACATTGGCAGTAAAAATGGCCTTACTGAAGAGCTTAGTGACTTTCAACGTGGCACCGTCATAGGATGCCACCTTTCCAACAAGTCAGTTCGTCTAATTTCTGCCCTGCTACAGATGTCCCAGTCAACTGTAAGTGCTGTTATTGTGAAGTGGAAACGTCTAGGAGCAACAACGGCTCAACCGCGAAGTGGTAGGCCACACAAGCTCATAGAACGGGACCGCCGAGTGCTGAAGCGCGTAGCGCTTAAAAATCGTCTGTCCTCGGTTGCAACACTCACTACCATGTTCCAAACTGCCTCTGGAAGCAACATCAGCACAATAACTGTTCGTTGGGAGATCATGAAATGGGTTTCCATGGCCGAGCAGCCACACACAAGCCTAAGATCACCATGTGCAATGCCAAACGTCGGATGGAGTGGTGTAAAGCTCGCCACCATTGGACTCTGGAGCAGTGGAAACGCGTTCTCTTGAGTGATGAATCACGCTTCACCCTCTGGTAGTCCGACGGACAAATCTGGGTTTGGCGGATGCAAGGAGAACGCTACCTGCCCGATTGCATATTGCCAACTGTAAAATTCGGTGGAGAAGGAATAATGGTCTGGGGCTGTTTTTCATGGTTCGGGCTAGGCCCGTCGTTCCAGTGAAGGGAAATCTTAACGCTACAGCATACAATGACATTCTAGACGATGTTTTGCTTCTAACTTTGTGGCAACAGTTTGGGGCCCTTTCCTGTTTCAGAATGACAATGCCCCTGTGCACAAAGCGAGATCCATAAAGAAATGGCTTTTCGAGATCGGTGTGGAAGAACTTGACTGGCCTGCACAGAGCCCTGACCTTAACCCCATCGAACACTTTTGGGATTAATTAGACGGCCGACTGCGAGCCAGGCCTACCTCACTAATGCTCTGGTGGCTGAATGGAAGAAAGTCCCCATAGCAATGTTCCAGCATCTAGTGGAAAGCCTGTTATAGCAGCAAAGGGGGGACCATGTTCGACGAGCAGGTGTCCACATACTTTTTGTCATGTAGCGTACCATTATAACCCATCAACAGCACTGTGCTTTTGTGTACGGCCATCTGTTTATCTCTCTTCTGTCTTCCTGTAGAGAAGGAGAGTCCTGTGTGCAGGTCTGGAGTTCTCATAGCAGAGCCCTACTCCTGGAAGAGTCTGCTGTGTCAGCTACCTGTACTCCACATCAAGACCACTGCCTGCAAGGCTGCCCTGCTGGTCCTCCCCCCTGGGTAAGACCTTGCCCAACCTGGCCTGACCACCCTCACCACCAGCCATACATATACAAACTGTTGTTGGCACCAGACATTTCATGACACTCTGAAGCAGTAACATGGTGCCCATGTTCCAAATTTGGCCATCATCAGGGTGCATAAAAGCCTCACCACACCCTCCTGATGTTTGCAGGTTGAACTTGTGCTCTCATGAGACCAGTATTTTATAAGGTATTACTGATTAAAATAACCCAACATAACCTTTACACTATTAACTTAACTGCTGATTTCCAAAGCTAAAGCTGAAACCTCATACCGTCGATATATCTTATACAGTTAGATCTGATGCTCTGAGAAAATAACTTGCCCTAGTCTCTATTAATGGCTTCTGGTTGGCCTAGAAGCAGGGGGCCTAGTTTCTGGGGTCAGGCGGAGGTACAATTACCACTGTGCCGTGGTGTAAACGTAACACTTAGCGCACCATGCGTCCCTGAGCACTACTACGTGATTGAAGTGTGGGGGAGGGGATGCTGATTCCGCCAAATTATAATGAACTCAATCTCAACCTCTCACTCTGGGGTATCTCTCTCTCTCTCTCGTTTGCACTCTCTCTCTGTCTATTCAATCCTTTTCTATCTCTCGATCGTTCCCTTGATCTCTCTCACACACACACTATCAATCTACAGTATCTCTCCCTCTTTTATATTTCCCTCGCTTCGTTTTATCTCGCTACCACTCCCCTCTCCTTGTCCCTCTATCCATGATCCTATTCTCTTAAGCCCAACACCAATCAGGTCTATTGTCATCGATCACGTTTGGCTGTGATGGCTGTATTATGCTAAGCTAATGGGATGGAGGAGTCCAGCTCCACTCTGTCAGGCTGGCAGTGTTCCATCAGGGCTGTGAGCTGCTGTGGGCCAACGGTGCATTAGCCCGACTACTCTATGAGTGGACCACACTTGACCCAGGCAGCCAGGAAGACATTACTGCAAGACGGAGACATGGCTTTGTAATTGGGGCTGAGGGGAAGGCATTATTAACCTGCTGTATATGGAAATGACCCTGTAAAGTTGACTAGCTCTTGGTGCAGCAGCTCTAAGCAGGCTAGCGCTATCATTGGGTTTTTATCAATTCAAAGTTTCATGGTTTGTTATCTGGTGATGGGGGGTTGCTTTCACAGAATGTTAGGGCTAATCTGATCCCGCTCTCTTTCCTCTCACTCACCGCTTCTCTATCCCTCCATTCTCTACTCTCTCATTCTCCTCCCCTGCCCTAGGCGTCATGTCCTGTGCATCCACACGAGGGCGCCTCTGGGCTACCACGTCCACCTGTACAGCATGGCACCCTTCGTCTTCGGAGACGAGGAGACCGTCATGCCTCACCTCGACAAGGTAAGTTAGAGGACACCACCGTCACCATGGAAACGCCAGCAGACAGCCATACCATAATAGCCACTTGGTTTCTCCTCACCTTCTGTTTATACGCCCACTCAGGCATGGGGATACCTCCTCATCCTCCTCTTCTTACCTCTCCTCTTCCTCTCGGATGCGCGTCTGATGTTAAGGATGATATCCACTCTGCACTCAGGCCTACAGTGGGTCAGAGATCTCTCTCTGCTCTAGTCTTTCTCTCTCTCCCCTCCTCTCTCTTGCTCTCTCTCTCTCCCCTTCTCTCTCTCTTGTTTCTCCCTCTGTCCGTCACGGAAAGCTGATGCTGGTCACGATACACCAAAAGCCGGAGGGGAGGGGAGGGGAGGGGAGGGGAGAAGAGGAGAGGAGAGGAGAGGAGGGGAGAGGAGGGGAGAGGAGGGGAGGGAGGAGAGGTTAGATGCTCAAGCAGGCAGGCAGTGTACTGTGGCTGCTCAGGCTACAGGGACTTTCTCTTATAGAGCCAAGACTGTGTGAACATGTTGACTTATTCATGCCACATGCAGACTCAGGCAGTTGAAAAATGACTAGTGAGGCAGTATTTGCACAAGAAGTGTGTTTGATAACTCTTCTCCATGGGATGCGGTAAATAAGCAGAAGGAATGGACAGAACCGAGGAGCATTTTCTCTGTTTGTCTTTGAGTCTCCACTTTCACCTCATGTGTCCTTACCCCCACCCCCTCCTTTCCCTTCCTTCCTCCCTCTCCTCCCCACCTCCAGGAGAGTGTGCGTTTTTGTGAGCAAGCTCTGTCTATTCTGAGGCTCCTGGGCAGAGTGGTCAGCTCCTTCTCAGACGAGCTGGAGCTCCCAGCAGCCTCCGGGGCTCTGGGGGACGCCCACTGTCCAGCTCAGCTCAGCACCGTCGGAGGGCTGCGAGACCACCAGAGGGTAGGACACACACACATACACATACACACGCACACTGACACTAACACTGGACACACACACACACACACAAACACACACACTCAGGGCTGGACTACCACATTTGGGGTCCCGGGGCACCTACCTCCGAGTTTTTTTTTAGGAAAACAGCTAACTTCCTGCCTTTTCTACATGAGGCGCAGAGAAACATGTTCTGTTTTATAGCTCCTCTCATGCTATTCTTCCATTATGCTATGAGGCTGAGAGAAAATAATGCAATTTTAAAGCGAATTTCCTGCTATTCAACACATTTTGACATTGCTTTCCTGACGACACCAGGGTTGTAGGCCTGATAACCAAAAACGACAAGTCAGCCTATAGGGAGGAGGTAAGTGAACTGGCATTGTGGTGCCAGGACAACAACCTCTCCCTCAACGTCAGCAAAATATTGATTGTTGACTTCAGGAAGCAGAGGAGTTAACATGCTCCGATCCGCATCAACGGGACTGCAGTAGAAAGAGTCACAGGTTTTAAGCTCCTCGGCGTCCACATCACCAAGGATTTGTCATGGACCAACAACACCACCACTCTTGTCAAGAGGGCACAGCAGTGTCTATACTTCCTAAGACGGCTGAAAAAATGTGGCATGCCACCCCCAGTTCCTCTCCAAATACTACCGCTACACCATCGAGAGCATCCTGACCAGTTGCATCACGGCCTGGTACGGGAATTGCTCCGTCCACGACCGCAAAGCCCTCCAGCGGGTGGTGAAGATGGCCCAGTACATCACTGGGACTGTGCTCCCACCCATCCAGGACATCTACTCGAAACGGTGCCTGCAGCATCATCAAGGACCCCACACACCTCAGCCATGAGCTTTTCACTCCGTTACGGTCGGGCAGACGATATCGGAGCATGAGGTCTGACACCAACAGGCTCAGAGACTGTTTCTATCTACAAGTCATCAGACTGCTGAACTCTTGAACTGGACTGACCACCTGCTCTGATTTTCCGCACCTTAGCACACATGCACTCACCCACACAGACATCCACAAAGACATCCACACACACACACACACACACACACACACACACACACACACAATAAATGTAGCCATTTACTTTATGTTCGTATTCTTATATTTGATAATTTCTTATTGTTGTTGCATTGTTGAGAAGGAACCTGCAAGTAAGCATTTTGTTGGAAGGTGTATACCGTGTGTATCCCGTACTAATATAACTTGAAACTTCATATGCTATTTGGGGGGCCCACAACCTCCTTTTTGGTTGGGGGCCCCCTGGAGGTCGGGGACCCCAGGGCACGTGCCCTGCGTGCCCGGTCGGTAAGCCGGCCCTGCACACACACACACACACACACACACACACTCACACTCACACTCACACTCACACTCTCTCGGTGCACGCACTGACCTCCCCGACTCCTGTCTGTGCAGGTGTTTAATGAAGCAGTGTATCACATGATCTGCGTTGCTCTGGACAGGAAGCTGTCAGCAGAGGAGCTGTTTGCTGTCCAGGCCCTCACCAACGACCCCTCGCTCTGCACAAACGAGACAAGGGGACCATCCCCCACAGATACAGGTACAGGTGTGTGTGTGTATTTATTTTTCTCCAAGAATGTGAGTGTATGTGTAAGCATTGTGTGTATCATTGTGTGTTGTACAGATTGTGAGGCACCAGAGGGTTGGGGCAGCAGGAAGCCCACAGAGCAGGAAATCCAGGCAGTCAGGATCCTCCAGGCCGGCTTTAAGGGACATCTAGTCCGCGAGATCCTCAATGCTACTAAACCAGGTAATAATGGGTTAAGACTGTCCTCATCCTCAATGCTACTAAACCAGATAATGGGTTAATACTGTCCTCATCCTCAATGCTACTAAACCAGGTAATAATGGGTTAATACTGTCCTCATCCTCAACGCTACTAAACCAGGTAATAATGGGTTAATACTGTCCTCATCCTCAACGCTACTAAACCAACTAATAATGGGTTAATACTGTCCTCATCCTCAACGCTACTAAACCAGGTAATAATGGGTTAATAATGTCCTCATCCGCAATGCTACTAAACCAGGTAATAATGAGTTAATACGGCCTCACACTCACAATCAAACTTCTCAATGTTATTCAATTCAATTTTCCAATGGCCTCAGGGACAATTTTACAAGGTACAATCAGAGCACAATTAGATAAATTATTTACTATAGCTGGATGATGGTGTTAGAGTGATGCATGGCCACACAGTCTTGGGTGAACAGGGAGTACAGGAGGGGACTAAGCACACACCCCTGAGGGGCCCCGGTGTTGAGGGTCAGCATGGCAGATGTGTTGTTACCTGCCCTTACCACCTGGGGGCGGCCATCAGAAAGTCCAGGATCCAGTTGCAGGGGAGGTGTTCAGTCCGAGTGTCCCGAGCTTGGTGTTGAGCTTGGAGGGGACTATGTTGTTGAATGCTGAGCTGTAGTCAGTGCACAGCATTCTCACATAGGTATTCCTCCAGGTGGGAGAGAGCAGTGTGGAGTGCAATAGAGATTGCGTCATCTGTGGATCTGTTGAGGCGGTATGAAAATTGGAGTGGGTCCAGGGTGTCTGTGATGATGGTGTTGATGTGACCAGCCTTTCAAAGCATTGCTTGGTTACAAATGTGAGTGCTACGGGACGATAGTCGTTTAGGTTGGTTCTTAGGAACAGGGACAATGGTGGTCTGCTTGAAACATGTTTGGATTACAGACTGGGACAAGGAGATGTTGGAAATTCTGTGAAGACACTTGACAGCTGGTCTGCGCATACTCTGAGAATGCGCCCTGGTATTCCGTCTGGCCCAGCGACCTTGCGAGTGTTAACCTATTTAAAAGTCTTACTCACATCGGCCATGGAGAGCGAGATCACACAGTCGTCCGGGACAGCAGGGGATCTCATGTCTGGTTCAGTGTTGTTTGCCTCGAAGCGAGCATAGAAGGCATTCAGCTCATCTGGGAGATTTTGTAATAGTCTGCAAACCCTACCACATCGGACGAGCATCGGAACCGGTGTAGTAGGATTCAATATTAGTCCGATATTGACCTTTTTCATGTTTGATGGCTCGTCGGGGTCATAGCAGGCTTTCTTGTAATCATCCATGTCCTTGTCCCGTTCATTGAAAGCTGTAATCCATGGCTTTTGGTTAGGGTACATACGTACAGTCACTGTGGGGACGACATCATCGATGCACTTATTGATGAAACCCATGACTGATGTGGTAAACTCCTCAATGTTATCGGATAAATCCCTGAACATACTCTGGTCTGTGCTAGCGAAGCAGCAGTCTTGTAGCTTAGCGTCTGCTTCATCAGACCACTTCCATACTGAGCGCGTCTCTGGTACGTCCTGTTTGAGTTTTTGCTTGTAAACAGGAAGCAGGAGGATGGAGTCAAGATATGATTTGCCGAAGGGAGGGCGATGGGAGGCCTTCATTTCTGTTCTAAGAGTAAAAGTGGTCCAGAGCCTCTTGTGGCACAGGAGACGTGTTGGTAAAGGTGGGATAAACCACATTTCAGGCATTAAAGTCTCCGCCCACTAGAAACGCTTCCTCTGGGTGAGCGTTTTCTTGTTTGTTTATGGCCCGGTACCACTCGTTGAGTGCCTGCTTGGTTCCATTCTCGTTTTGTGGTAGGATGTAGGCAGCAGTGATGATTACAGATAAACTCTATTGGTAGATAAAAAGGTATGCAATTTACCATGAGGTATTCTAGTTCAGGTGAGCAAAAGCTTGAGAGTTCCTTCACACTGGAAGCAGCGCACCAGATGTTGTTCACAAAGAGGCACACCTCCCCCTTTTGGTTTTACCCGAGTCCGCTTTCCGGTCGCGACGAAGCATGGAGAAACCCTTGAGTATTATGTCCATATCGCCTGTCAGCCAAGTTTCTGAAAAGCATAGAATATTACTTATTAGCTTTTCACATCCCGTTGGTAGGAATCTCTCGAACAGAGCTCATCCATCTTGTTCTCAAGTGACTGGACATTTGTCAGTAAAATGGAGGGGAGTGCCAGTCTAACAAATACTCCAGCACTCCTCCCTCGTCTTTGCTTGCAGCGCTTCGGTAGCCCGAACAATGGAGTAGGGTCCGGTGTAAACAAGGGAAAAGCTGAGTTGAAGTAGGAGCTGAAATCGAGGTTGAAGTTAGTAGCTGTCAATTCGTAATTGAAAAGTACTCGGCGGTCATAGGTGTGAGCTTTCTGTACAAAGAAATTATGGATAAACACTAAAAAATAAAAAATAAATAGCAAAGTCGGGTTGGAGTACATAAGATGTCGACCTTCTCCATCGATGCCATCTTATTATTCTCTCTCTCTCTCTCTCTCTCTCTGCCGAGAGTTAGCCCTGTGCCCTATCTTTGGGACTCTGGGCTGAGATAGCGACTTATTATGAGTCTGCCACTCTCACTAATACACCCTGACAGGTGTGGTGGTGGTGGGGGGGGGACAACACACACATACATTCATACACACACACACATCGACCCACCCACCTGCACCCCGTCGAACATCCAAACAGCTCTGTTGTGACATGTTTACGAGTTGAGGGAAAGTGTAGCGAGGGGGGATAGAGGAGGATGGAGAGCTAGAGAGAGGGAGAGAGAAAGGGATAGAAGGAGGGAGGGCGTTTTTTAGGTGAGCGACATGAACAGACTCTATTTATTGCCAGGGCTTGAGGGTTACTCTGTCCTGTCCAGCCTGTCAGAACACAATAGTGATGCCAGGAGCAGAGACATGAGACATCGGATTCCAGTACTCACCAAACTCCCCTCTCCCTGATACACTACACTCCTTGACTTGTCATTAGGACAACACACACAGATTCCATCACTGGTACTACACACTGGTTGTTCAAGAAACTCATTTGTTTTGGTATAGAGCCCCCCCTCCCCCCCAATACCTAGATACTATATTTAAAACGATGACGATTCCAGTCTGTGTATTACCAAGCCTTACATTTTAAACCCACTGCATGCCTCAAAGCACTTTAGGAACACATTTGAAAAATAATGAATTGGCCCCTCATTTTTTCGTCTGACATCAACAACTGATGTCTCAGGCTCATTAGAGGCCACTCTGTCCGTTTTTAGCATTAACTACCTCAGATGCCCTGTCTGTCACAAACAGCCGTCTCTCTACAAGATTACTTTTTCATCTCCCAAACCAGAGCCCAGCCCCATAATGGCTCTGTTGATTTGGAGAAGATGAGAAACGCCTGTCATTGAGACGTCCCTCGACTCTGTCACACAGGCTTGCACGGAGACACACACACACACACACACACCCCTACCCCTCAGTGGCAGGAGATACAGTATGAAGTATTACATCTTTTATGAATTTCTCCAGTACAGGGCTAGTGTAACAGGGTTGGAGATGAGTGAATTTGAAGTGTTTTTTCACTTCCGTCACAATTTTAATACAAAAATGCATCTGGCACTCTCCCTCATCTTTTTACCTTCAACTAAGTCAAGTTTTATAACAATGTGTTCATGTCTTTGGCTTCAAGGTGAATGTCTTTCATCTTTTATGTATGTCTGCTACTACTTAACTGAGTGTGTGTGGTGTGTGTGTATATGTATTATCTAGGCACAAAGGAGAATCTCAGTGCCTCAAAGACACTTCAGGAGATGTGGGCTAGTGTGGAATCGGATGCAGAGAAACATGCAGTGTCTTTATTGAGGTAAATTATTAATCAGCTAGCTCAACATCACACACATTCACAGCAGAGCACACAACACAAAAACCCAATCTCACACAGCACACGCAAACATGACACATCTCATTTAGCCAACACACTGCATACTTGTGTTTTCTTCCCTACACTGTAAAGGGCTCACTGTGAATTTGACAGTAGCTTACAGGCAGCTTGGTGGCAAGACAAATTCTGTATTTCATATTACGGTACACCTTCTGTAATATAAATACGGTATCGAAGCAAGTACTGCGTAATGACATACAGTACAATAACGTAAAATTGACTGTATTATACTGTAAGAAAGTATGCTGCCGTAATCGGAATGAATTAATGAATGAATGGATAAATGCATTAAATTCATTGAGGGGAGGAGTTTGTATTTCACAGTATTTTACTGTAATTACAAGGGATTGGTTCAAGCAAGTTGGCTGCTAGGTGTTTACACATTACAGTGTATTAATGAATATTTGGTGTTTTAAATCACTTGCACTTCTAGAGGCCTTAACAAAGGCATCCAACTGACAGCAACTACAGGGCAAAACAGACTCACGGTCTCACTGCAGAATTAGACGTCCATCCACTTTCTCCAAACGTCAAAGTTTGAAGTTGGTCCAAACGTCAAAGTTTGAAGTTGGTCCAAACGTCAAATTTCGAAGTTGCTCCAAACGTCAAATTTTGAAGTTGCTCCAAACGTCAAATTTTGAAGTGTTTCTGTTGCTCCTGCTGCTCTATATCGTTCCATTTCTCAAATGTCAATTTTCTAAGTTACGGGTTAAGTTTCCCGAATAAAGGGATTTTGTCAATGAGGCCCTTCATTACATTTTTACATTTGAATCATTTAGCAGACACTCTTATCCAGAGCGACTTACAGTTAGTGAGTGCATACATCTTCATACTGGCCCCCCGTGGGAAACGAACACACAACCCTGGCGTTGCAAGCGCCATGCTCTACCAAATGAGCTACAGGGGACCCCTTTATCTTTATCTACTTCCCCAGAGTCAGATGAACTCGTGGATACTATTTTTATGTCTCTGTGTCCAGTTTGAAGGAAGTTAGAGGTAGTTTCGCGAGCCAATGCTAACTAGCGTCAATGCAATGATTGCAAGTCTATGGGTATCTGCTATCATGCTAGCAGATACCCATAGACTTGCAGTCATTAACGTTACTCATAGACTTGAAGTCATTGCACTAACGCTGGTTAGCAATTGCGCTAGCGCTAGTTAGCAACTTTCTTCAAACTACACGCAGAGACATAAAAATGGTATCCACAAGTTCATCTGACTCTGGGGAAGTAGATAAAGGGCCTCATTGCCAAAATCTCGAAGTATCTCGTTAAGGTAAGGGTTAAGGTTTGGGATAGGGTTAAAACATTATGTTTAGGCACTCATTCCAAATGGTTAAGGTAAGCATTAAGGTTTGGGATGAGGTTAAAACTCCCCCCAAAAAATCACTGTGGAACACGCAGGGATTCTGATCCCTTACCCAAGCCTGCTTGATGGTAATAGCGCTCACTGTTGCCCGTAGTGGCCGGTTTTGAAAGCATTTCCCGTTGTCTTCGGGACATGGATAGACGTCCAATTTTGACGTCAATCTTGAAAGACCTGCCTGCCAAAATGACATGGGGCACTAGAACCAGATAGTTAAATTGGTGCAGCATTCTCACTCACAGGTGCAACAAATATAGCCTCTTACAAGTCACGCCTCAAAATATGTTAATGAGCCAGAAACAACAATACCATGCACCCACTAGTGGTCAAAAGGTTTTTGGCGCTCCAAAGATACGGTACGGTACTGTATCTGTCGGTGTGCCCTTGAGCAAGGCACTTAACCCTAATTGCTCCTGTAAGTCGCTCTGGATAAGAGCGTCTGCTAAATGACAAAAAATGTAAATGTATTCTGTTGCGTGTAATTACAGTACCATTCAAAATACAGCAATTATTTCCCCGCCCGTAACATTTTCCCACAATGCACCATAATTTACAGAGTCAGATCCTCCAGTAAAACACCCAAAATGACCGTATAATTTACAGTTTTCCGTTACCAAAGCGCCATCCATTGTTGGGTACGTACAACAATATGGCTTGGCACACTGTTGTGACACTGTGCCAGCTAGGTGCATTGTGTGCCATGGAAGCAATTCATTTAGCCTCTTTCCATGCATGCCCAGAGTCTGTCCCTGTCCTCCTCAGTGAGTCCTATAGCCGTGGCTCAGCCTCATGGTAGAGGGGAGGGGAGCAGTTTTCCACATTGTGTTCTATCGTCTCCTGGTGGTACCATCTGCTGTTTATCCTCTCTCTGCTCCAATTGGTTCGCTGAGTCTTCTGAATGATCCACTGGGTGAGGGGTGTTTGTGTGTGTGTGTGTGTGTGTGTGTGTGTGTGTCCGTGCACGCGCGCATGTGTGTGTGTGCGCGCACGTGCGTGCGCATGTGTGTCCGTGCGTGTGTTTGTTTGTGTGTAAGTCAGATCTCACTGATCAATGGAAGCCCCCAGGACTGAGTCCGAGCTGTGAAGTGTTTTCACACTCCTTAGCTTTGTAACCCAAAGAGAAGCTCCCCATAGTATACCGCGCTTAAATAAAATGACCAGGTTGGTGTGATGAAGAAATATAACAATGGTAATACATGATTGTAACTAATAAATGTAACTGTATTCTTCTAGAGAGCTCATAAGGAACTGATTACGCACATGACCTGTTTCACACATTGATTATGCCTGTTAGTTCAGTGTCATATCTGAGGGAATTCTGGCCAAATGTATCTGCCTCATTCTGTTTAACCCCTCATTCTCTGTGTGTCCCTCTCTCTGTGATTTTTTTCCCAGTCTGTTGAGCCCAGTGACAGGATCCAGATAGGGAATGTACAGTCTGAAGGCACTGGGTCACCCTGGTACAAATCAATAATCATCCTCCACTTCTAACATGATGTGTGTCCGTGTCCGCACCTTGTAACTCTTACTCACTCATAGCCTCCTGTGTGCTCGTCTCACCAAACACAGATAAACCCTATCTTTGTCAACTCCAAACTCTTTGAGTGAAGTTGACAAAGTGAGGTTACAGTGTCATACAGTAACTCTCAGCCCTCTCAGGAGTTTTAGGGCAGCATGTATCAAGTGTCTCAGAGTAGGACTGGTGATTTAGGATCAGTTTCACTTTTTAGATTACACTGAATAAGATAAGATGGACAGGGGGGGGACCTGATCCTAGATCAGCACTCCTATTCTGAGATGCTTCATACATCCGGCCCCTGATCTCGTCCTTTGTTCATGCAGTATTGGAGTGGACCCCCATATGCAGCATCTCTTTTTCCTGATAGTCATGGTTGTTGTATCTCTATTGTCTAGGTACATCTTCAGTAACGATGAGAGGACAGCTGAACTGTACCCCTGTCAGGAGGATGAGTGGACCAGAATCACATACACTGACTACTCTGTCCCTCTGCCTGAACTGGCCAACTCCTGGCTACTGGTCTTCAGGTAGAAAACACACACACATACACACACAACACACGGATAAAGCACTGAATCATGTCATACATGAATGTAAAATGTTTTGCTAACACTCTCCATGATCCTCCATTGTTAGTGTTTTGTATGTGATAGTAAAGCTTCATTGTGAGTACTGTGTGTGTGTTCCAGAGAGGTGTTCGTGGTGCCTAAAGACATGCTGCTGGTGGCTAAGGTCTACTCCCCAGTCTCCTCCTGTCTGCTCCACGTCATAGACAACAACACAGGAGAGGAGCTACCCAGGGTCTTCCAGAGAGTAGAGCCCCACGTCTACAAACACAACCAGGTCTCAACGTTTAACAAACTAGAACCTCTCACTAAAACAAACACATACTGTATATTATACTGTACATAGAAACGCATATACAGTTGAAGTCAGAAGTTTACATACACCTAGGTTGGAGTCATTAAAACTCGTTTTTCAACCACTCCACAAATGTCTTACCAAGCATTCAAATCAAATCACATTTATTGGTCACATACACGTGTTTAGGAGATGTTACTGTGGGTGTAGCGAAATGCTTGTGTTTCTAGCTCCGACAGTGCAGTAATATCTAACAAGTAATATCTAACAATTTCACAACATATACCCAATACACACAAATCTAAGTAAAGCAATGGAATTAAGAATATATAAATAAATATATGGATGAGCAATATCAGAGCGGCAAAGACCAAGATACAGTAGAATAGTATAGAATACAGTATATACAGTTGAAGTCGGAAGTTTACATACACTTAGGTTGGAGTCATTAAAACTAGTTTTTCAAACACTCTACAAATGTCTTGTTAACAAACTATAGTTTTGGCAAGTCGGTTAGGACATCTACTTTGTGCATTACACAAGTAATTTTTCCAACAATTGTTTACAGACAGATTATTTCACTTATAATTCACTGTATCACAATTCCAGTGGGTCAGATGTTTACATACACTAAGTTGACTGTGCCTTTAAACAGCTTGGAAAACTCCAGAAAATGATGTCATGGCTTTAGAAGCTTCTGATAGGCTAATTGACATCATTTGGGACCACCCATACATAAAAAAAAATGTATGCACGCATGACTGTAAGTCGCTTTGGATAAAAGCGTCTGCTAAATGGCATATTATATTATTATTATATAATTGGAGGTGTACCTGTGGATGTATTTCAAGGCCTACCTTCAAACTCAGTGCCTCTTTGCTTGACATCATGGGAAAATGAAAAGAAATCAGCCAAGACCTCAGAAAAAAAGATGTAGACCTCTACAAGTGTGGTTCATCCTTGGGAGCAATTTCCAAACGCCTGAAGGTACCACGTTCATCTGTACAAACAATAGTATGCAGCTATAAATACCATGGGACCACGCAGCCATCATACCGCTCAGGAAGGAGACGCGTTCTGTCTCCTAGAGATGAACGTACTTTGGTGTGAAAAGTGCAAATCAATCCCAGAACAACAGCAAAGGACCTTGTGAAGATGCTGGAGGAAACGGGTAGAAAAGTATCTATATCCACAGTAAAGCAAGTCCTATATCGACATAACCTGAAAGGCCGCTCAGAAAGGAAGAAGCCACTGCTCCAAAACCGCCATAAAAAAGCCAGACTACGGTTTGCAACTGCACATGGGGACAAAGATTGTACTTTTTGGAGAAATGTCCTCTGGTCTGATGAAACAAAAATAGAACTGTTTGGCCATAATGACCATTGTTATGTTTGGAGGAAAAAGGGGGTTACATCATGCTGTGGGGGTGCCTTGCTGCAGGAGGGACTGGTGCACTTCACAAAATAGATGGCATCATGAGGAAGGAAAATTATGTGGATATATTGAAGCAACATCTCAAGACATCAGTCAGGAAGTTAAAGCTTGGTCGCAAATGGTCTTCCAAATGGACAATGACCCCAAGCATACTTCCAAAGTTGTGGCAAAATGGCTTAAGGACAACAATGTCAAGGTATTGGAGTGGCCATCACAAAGCCCTGACCTCAACCCTATAGAAAATTTGTTGGCAGAACTGAAAAAGCATGTGCGAGTAAGGAGGCCTACAAACCTGACTCAGTTACACCAGCTCTGTCAGGAGGAATGGGCCAAAATTCACCCAATTTATTGTGGGAAGTTTGTGGAAGGCTACCCGAAACGTTTGACCCAAGTTAAACAATTTAAAGGCAATGCTACCACATACTAATTGAGTGTATGTAAACTTCTTACCTAATGGGAATGTGATGAAAGAAATAAAAGCTGAAATAAATCATTCTCTCTACTATTATTCTGACATTTCACATTCTTAAAATAAAGTGGTGATCCTAACTGACAGAAGACAGGGAATTTTTACTAGGATTATATGTCAGGAATTGTGAAATATGGAGTTTAAATGTATTTGTCTAAGGTGTATGTAAACTTAATATGTATGTGTATATAAAAAACTAATCAGGTTTTTGTGATTTACAGTGTGGGAATGTGGCTCTATGATTGTGTTATTGTGTGATAGGTAGGTACAGTATATGTGTGTGGGTGTGCATGTATTTGTGTGTGTGTGAGAAACTGACCCTCATGCCTCATAACCACCTCCCTGTAGCATGGATACACCTTTGTGGCGGAGGCCCACACACCTGACACACCCCTTGTGGGTGCCAAGTGGAGGATGCGTCTGATTGGCTCACATGATCCGCTTCCTTGTCTGGGACGAGAGACTCCTCTCAACAACTTCTCTGTGAAGGAATTCCAGGATTACTACATTCCCAATGACAGGAACGTCATCTGCAGGTAGCATAACGGAATAATGACAGGGTAAAACATACGTACTTAGGTTGGAAGGTGCCTCATTTAATTGTAATCAGTTATATGATTAATCAGGAATTCATAATTGATCACATATAATTGATTGAGGGCTTAGTCGTTCCTGGTCAGATCACATGGTTAGGAAAACCTCCTGGCACTACCAATAATAAACTCTGTATATTACGACAGGTATTCTGTGAAGGTGACCGCGGACCACGCCGGTACGGTCCAGTTCCAGACGTCCAAACCGGATGTTCACATCCGCCTCTCCGTCCTGGACCATGAGGAAGTGGTGGCCAGTAACACTGGGAAAGGCCATGTGCTCATCCCGGTATTCCAGTTCCATCCTAACAACTGTGAGTAACAATGTTTTAAGGTCGGATGGAAGAAAATACAAAAAGTGCTTCTTAGAGGAGTCATTGTGTTTTCAGGTGACTACCTCATGAAGTTGGTTGAGAGAATGCCAAGAGTGTGCAAAGCTGTCATCAAGGTAAAGGGTGGCTATTTGAAGAATCTCAAATATAAAATATATTTTGATTTGTTTAACCCTTTTTTGGTTACTACATGATTCCATATGTGTTATTTCATAGTTTTGATGTCTTCACTATTATTCTACAATGTAGAAAATAGTAAAAAAAAATAAAGAAAAACACTTCACTGAGTAGGTGTGTCCAAACTTTTGACTGGTAGTGTACATCCTTTAAGCAGGGTTCATACAGACATTGGCAAGTCAAATTCAAGGACTTTCAGTGACCGAAAACCAGGTTCCTTTTTTAATGGAAGGATTTGTATGGAAAGCCAAGTTGAAGCCAACGTTAGATGTTGTCATCATCATAATAACCGCATGTGGTTTTACCGTAGCAGAGTAGCGCAACACTCTTCAATTGAAACGGCGGGAAACAAACAAAAGTAGCCACATCTCTCACAAAAACAGATCAAAAATGAAATCTCAGATAATTATAAGGGAGCAGGAGAACTTATATATTGGCTACAATAATTACATAGATTTTCATATTCAAGTAGGCTACTTCAAGCATTTACATTTAAATAATTTAGCAGACGCTCTTATCCAGAGCGACTTACAGTTAGTGAGTGCATACATTTTCATACTTGTCCCCCGTGGGAATCGAACCCACATCCCTGGCGTTGCAAGCACCATGCTCTACCAACTGAGCTACACGGGACTACCCTTGTATTGTTTAAAATTGCAGTTGTAACATGGAAAACAAAATGTATTTGTCATGTTATTTCATTACCAGATCATAATGTGAATAAGCCCACTAGGCTATGTCATTTGTTGTCATTATATCCAGAATAATGAACAGGAATAGTGTTGGGTGTTGCGCAATAGTCTGTCCTACACAATTGCGCACAGTAGACTCTGTGTCCAATCCGAGGCACAAAACCATGAAAACATGAACTCATTACCTTGATGCTTTCTCTGTTAAATCTAACGCACCCTTCTGTAAATCAAGCAGACAACAACCGATGGTCAACATCAATTCACTATGTGGATCCAGGCACAACTGTCTTAACCGGCGTAACAAATGAGACACCAAAATATTCTTTTCCAGCACTTGGGCTTTTGTTGCACAACAGCTGTTCATCACTTGACTGTCATTCGGAAAATTCCTTCCTGGATCAGATGATGATGTGTGAAAATGTCTCACCATAACTAATCAGCTAGACACCAAATGCTCATCCAACATGTATTATGCATAATTATTGAAGAACCACGTTAATGATAGTATCGATTTAGGTTTTAAGTATCAAGGTGACTCTTTCGGTTAGAAGCATTCGATTTCGCAATCGCATACATCATTTTGGATTTGTGTGCCCATGAAAACTGTTTTCACCCCGTAACATATGGAGACACAAAATGTTATGTAGTTACACTGCATTTCTGAGATCTCTATACAAAAAACTGTCAGACAGATAGATTCAGGATTTTTACAGGGTTCAAGTGCCATAAATGCAAGGACAGAAAAGTAATATTTGATGTCACACAATTTTGAACCAATCCGTCAAAACGCCAACCATGATAAAGGTTTAAACATAGGTTTTAAATCAACTTGTGCATTTTATTGAATATACAGTAGCTATGATCCCCCCTTATACCTTAATTTAGTGACATGATTTGTATTTTGCAGATTATCAATGATTTATCAACAGCTGTAACAAGTTGTCCAGTGTAGGAAATCCTCACTGGTACCCTAGTTTATAGAAAGACCCATATACTGTGATGTACCTATCGTTTTAAAGAGATATCTGCCAGCTCTCACAGCCAACCTTATACACAGTGTGTACAGTACATCATGGTCACAGTCTGAATCGTGCTGTCCCTAGCCTCACACCAGGCAAGTGTCACCCTAGAGTAGTGACTTTCTGATGGCCAGGGCCAGCCTCCCTCCCTTGCGCACACACACACACAAACACACACACACGCCGATACTGCCATGTTTGTTGCAGATACTGTAGATGACGATATACACTCCCGTCTACATACAATGCATTCGGAATGTATTCAGACCCCTTTACTTTTTCCACATTTTGTTACGTTACAGCCTTATTCTAAAATTCATTACATTTTTTTATTTTACAAATAAATAACCGAAATACCTTATTTATATAAGTATTTGCACCCTTTGCTATGAGACTCGAAGTTGAGCTCAGGTGCATCCTGTTTCCATTGATCATCCTTGAGCTGTTTCTACAACTTAATTGGAGTCCACCTGTGGTAAATTCAATTGATTGGACATGATTTGGAAAGGTACACACTGGTCTATATAAGGTCCCACAGTTGACACTGCATGTCAGAGCAAAAACCAAGCCATGAGGTCGAAGGAATTGTCCGTAGTGCTCCGAGACAGGATAGTGTCGAGGCACAGATCTGGGGAAGGGTACCAAAAAATGTCTGCAGCATTGAAGGTCCCCAAGACCACCGTGGCCTCCATCATTCTGAAATGAAAGAAGTTTGGAACCACCAAGACTCTTCCTAGAGCTGGCCGCCCAGCCAAACTGAGCAATCGGGGGGGGAAGGGCCTTGGTCAGGGAGGTGACCAAGAACCCGATGGTAACTCTGACAGAGCTCCAGAGTTCATCTGTAGAGATAGGAGAACCTTCCAGAAGGACAACCATCTCTGCAGCACTCCACCAATCAGGCCTTTATGGTAGAGTGGGCAGACGGAAGCCACTCCTCAGTAAAATGAACATGACTGCCTGCTTGGAGTTTGCCAAAGGCACCTAAAGGACTCTCAGACCATGAGAAAAAAGATTCTCTGGTCTGATGACACCAAGATTGAACTCGTTGGCCTGAATTCCAAGCGTCACATCTGGAGGAAACCTAGCACCATCCCTACGGTGAAGCATGGTGGTGGCAGCATCATGCTGTGGGGATGTTTATTATTATTATAGTTATGTTTTTCAGTGGCAGGGAGACTAGTCAGAATCGAGGGAAAGATGAACGGAGCAAAGTACAGAGAGATCCTTGATGAAAACCTACTCTGGATCTCAGACTGGGGCGAAGGTTCAGCTTCCAACAGGACAATGACCCTAAGCACACAGCCATGACAATGCAGGAGTGGCTTCGGGACAAGTCTCTGAATGTCCTTGAGTGGCCGAGCCAGAGCCCGGACTTGAACCCGATCGATCATCTCTGGAGAGACCTGAAAATAGCTGTGCAGCGATGCTCCCCATCCAACCTGACAGAGCTTGAGAGGATCTGCAGAGAAGAATGGCAGAAACTCCACAAGCTTGTAGCGTCATACCCAAGAAGACTCAAGGCTGTAATCGCTGCCAAAGGTGCCTCAACAAAGTACTGAGTAAAGGGTCTGAATACTTATGTAAATGTGATATTTCCGTGTTTTATTTTTACAATTTCTAAAAAACAGTCATTATGGGGTGTTGTGTGTAGATTGATGAGGAAAAAAATTATTGTATCAATTTTAGAATAAGGCATTAACGTAACAAAATGTGGAAAAAGTCAAGGGGTCTGAATACTTTCCGAATGCACTGTATGTATTTGGACAGTGATGCTAAAATTGTAAATTTGGCTGTATATACAGTATTTTTTAAAATACATATCTGATTTACCAAATATAAATGAAAGCACTTCATATACTGTATCTAGACCCCCATTTGAAGATTGAAGTATTTGGACACATTTCACTTATAGCATTTTAACCCTCATCAAATCACATTTTATTTGTCACATGCTTCGTAAACAACAGGTGTAGACTAACAGTGAAATGCTTACTTACGGGCTCTTCCCAACAATGCAGAGAAGAAAAAGTGAAATAATAGAAAAACCTCATACTACTGACTGGGGTCATTTTGACCCAGAGGTATATTTGTTATCATAGCCCAAATGTGGTTTATTCAATTCTTCCTATTTTTCATGACTCTGTCTATCAACTTGTTCTTAACAAATATAAATAATTGTTTCGTGTTTCTGTATCATTATGGACTTTGGGGTAATTTAGACCCAGGGCTCTAAAGTGCGACCAAATGCTGTGCGACCAGTACTTTTATTTTGAGAGAACTGTGCGACAAAAAAATTATAAAGATTTGACCCCAGCCAAAAACACCTAATTCCGCCTATAGTAATTTGATAAATAGGACCTTTATTTGAATCTAGTTTTCTCTGGAGACATAATTACAAGTTATCCATACCACCAGAGGGTGGAGGGGGACCTGTATCAGCGATTTTGGCCATATAGACAGATCGTCTGCCAAGATATAGCACCCCATATACTCTCCTAAGATTGTACTTTTCTATACCACGTATTGTATGACTGTGTAAAAAAAAAAAAATAAGTACCTTATTTTTGTGCATAAAGAAATCTGCCAATGGTATACATACTTAATAGAACTGCAGTACAGAACTCAGATACACTCTGAAAGCTGTATTGGTGTGCATTCTCCGAAGGTAGTTATTCTAGGGCAAATCTAAAAAAGTGTTTATTTGAATCCAGGTTTCTCTTAAGTTATAAGATATACAGTAAATATCCTCAGAGGGTGGAGGGGGACCTGTATCAGTGATTTTAACCAGATAGACAGATCACCTGTAAAGATGGAGCACCTTATGTACTCACCTATGGTTGTAACTGTTTATAACTAGGTATGACCGTGTAGAAAATCTAAATTACTTTACATAGATGCTTAGTTGCAGTCAAAACAGTTCATAAAAGCTTGCCAGTGGTATGAATACTTGGTAGAACTGTAGTACAGAAACCAGCTACCCTCTAAATGTTCACATATTGATGTGTATTCCAGAATTGTACATTGTAAAAACCAGAATTCCTATAATATCCTCCAATATTCTAAATGTGCAACATGTAATGGTATTTGGGTTGCTATAACATTTGGTTTGAAGTGATTTTGAGGATATGAGTATGCTTATTAAAGCATACTGCCATAAGCCCTATCACTCCCATTGTTTCACTAGCAGTGATGCTAATGCTGGTTGTGGGGTAAGTAAATAACAAAAACTAAGCTATATTCTTGGTCATTGTGTACCGCCCCTTTAAATGACAGTCGTATTTACCACATCAATATGACACTTAAAAATTCTAAAAACGAAATGATACTACAGTCAAGTGATGGTAAATCTGCTTTTTAGTACTTACGTTGGTTGTACTTTGTAAAAAAAAAAGCTGCACGTTATTTAAGAGACACATTTATATTTATATGCAAATTAACAGTAATTTTGCTAAAATACCAGGCTGTTTTGGTAGTTTGTATTTCAGAAAACATTATTTATATGTCTTATGATGTTTTGATAAGAATTAAGAATTAAGCAACAATCATATTTTGCTATGATTGTTGCTTTTCCAATAGTTTCTTCTTGGGGTCAAAATGACACCAGTTGGTGATCCATGTATGTAAAATATGTTGTTAGGATGAGGGTTAAAGTAGTCAAAAGTGTAGTATTTGGTCCCATATTCCTTGCACACAATGACTACATGAAGCTTGTGACTCTACAAACTTGTTGGAGGCATTTACAGCTTGTGTTGGTTGTGTTTCGGATTATGTTTTGTCCAATAAGAAGTGAATTGTGAATAATGTATTGTGTCATTTTGGAGTCACTTTTAATGTTAAAATAATAGAAGATGTTTGGGTACATTTCTACATGAATGTGGATGCTACCATGATTATGGATAATCATGAATGAATCATGAATGATGATGAGTGAGAAAGTTACAGAAGGACAAAGTAAGTAGAGGTTAGCATGCTTTGTTGTAGCCTCTGTAACTTTCAGAAACATCTCATCTACTCACTTAGAAAGAAAATTACTCCAGTCATCAACCCAAAACACAACTAAAACAAATGCATCCAATGAGTTTGTAGCGTCACAAGCTTAATGTAGTCATTGCGTGCTAGGAATATGGGACCAACTACTAAACTTTTGACTACTTTGGTACACTATAAGTGACATTTGTCCAAATACATCTTATGACATCTTCAAATGGGGGGGGACTAGATCTATAAAGTGCTTTCATTTCTAAACTGTATATAAAATATGTATGGAAATACCCTCAAGTAAAAGGTGACATTCTGTACTGTCACCTCATATGAAACAATTGATCTTGAATCCAAAATGCTGGAGTATAGAGACACATTTAACATTTTAGCATCACTGTCCAAATACATACGTAGGGGAGGGTAAGGTATTCTGTTTTTGCGAGTCTATGACATTACCCATTTGTTTTCAGTGTAATGGTGACTGTGCGTCTCCTGCTCATATTCTGCAGTGCCAGCCTTTCTCTCTCTCTCTCTCTCTGCCACACTGTGAACACAGCAGCAGCATCACGCCATGGTGATGTCTGTCTGTCTGTCCGCCTGTCTGCCTGTCTGCCTGTCTGTCTGTCTGTCTGTCTGTCTGTCTGTCTGTCCGCCTGTCTGCCTGTCTGCCTGTCTGCCTGTCAGCCTTTAAACATGCCCTGAATCAATGAATAGTCTATCAGCCAGGCCTGCAGCCAACCTGTCAATCGCAATCAGATCCAGTCCGGAAGGCACAACATTTATCATGCAATGCTGTTTTCTGCTACTTAAACTATAGTGAGGGGAGAGTAAACAACCATTTAGGGTGAATATCCCCTGTAGGGTTGGGCAAGGGGCTAAGAGTATCTCTGAGTTGCGTAATTTGTTATTAGTGAGTTGGCCTGGGGACAAATGATAGAGAAGTAAAACTGAGGACTAGATATTCAATCTAACCTGCATATAAACATTTGAGTATGTTCACTGTAAAGGGGTTGCCGTGAATTTGACAGTAACAGGCATGCTCAGTGGAAAGGAAAATTCTGTATTTCATACTGTAATATACATACGGCATCAAGTACTGTGTAATGACACACAGTACAATACCGTAAAATTGACTTTATTATACTGTAAAAAAGTAAATGCTACGATAATCGGAATTAATTATTGAATAGATGGATGAATGGATGTATTTTACTGTAATTACAAGGGATTGGTGCAACAGGTTGGATGCTAGGTAAAGTTTTTACACATTACAGCATGAATATTTTGTGTTTTATATCACTTGCACTTCTAGAGGCCATAAGAAAGTCATCCAAACTGGCGGTGACTACAGGGCAAAACAAGCCAAAAGGCACATGGCAAAATGCTCAACCATTGAAGGTTCAAGACTTGCAGCCACTCCAATCTGTCCCCTTTACATGTTAAATTGTAAGTTAAATTGTTACAGCAACCTCACTCATTCGTGTAACTAATATAGCCTCTTACAAAGCACGCCTCCACATATGTTAATGAGCCAGAAACAACAATACCATGCACCTACTAGTGGTCAAAAGGTTTTTGGCGCTCCAAAAGTACGGTACGGTACTGTATTCTGTGGGGTGGAATTACAGTACCATTCGAAATACAGCAATTCTTTCCCTGTCCACAACATTTTCACACAATGCACCATCATTTACAGTATACTGCAGTAAAAAATTTCAGAGTACAATTTTTACTGTGAAGAATACCCCAAATATCCGTATACATGACAGTTTTCCGTTACAGTGTATAATGCTGTGAAATAACCAGGTCGACTCCCCTCAAAGGTAGATGTGTCAAGATTTGAGACTAAGATAAGCATTTTGGCTGGTTTGACCGATTGTCATTGTCACTAAAATACTCTGACACACAGACAGGCAAAAACCCTGACACTCCAAGACTGCTCTCTCAATCTATGTTTCCACTCACGTTCATCTGTCTGAAAGGTCTAAAGCATTTTTCTGACATTTTTATTTTTATTCTTATTTTGTTTTTTGGAATTGGAACTTCTATGAAAATCCATATTGTGTTTTGCGTGTCACAGCCGCCTCCTGCGGACCCCCCCAGGCAGATGGAAAGCAGAGCCAGGAAGAGGCCAGAGTGACAGGCTCTACCCAGGGAGGAGGGGGCCAGGAGGGCATGGCCACGGAGACTCCCCCCCTGACCGACCAGACCCAGAACCAGCCTCACACCCAGACCCAGCCACCCATGGAGACTATGGTATCAACGCTGACAGCTCACCTTTCAACCATCGCCCATATGATAGATTATGCTGTCACACACACACACACACGCTATGGAGGAGGGGAAGGAAGAAGGAAAGAGTTTGATGAGGAGTGAAGATACAGAAGAATTGGCGAGTTGTTTTGTTATCTTTTGCTCTCGTATCGCTCTACCTATAAGGGAAGCTCTGATTTCCACATTATTTATGAGTTGCTACTGAGTTTGCCGCCAGACCTCACAGGCTCCCCTGTTACAGTCAAACAGACAGTATGGGATAGTTTGGTTCACACACTCAGTTACTGGTTATCTGAGTCACATTGTACCCTTCCAATGGACATCGCTGTCTTTGGGTGAAACCTCTCTTCAGAGGCAGATTATTGAGCATTCTCTCAACTCTGTTACATCAAACAACAACAGCAAAAACAACCCTGTAGCATCAATGGTAATGAGCTATTAGCGAACCTCTGATCTGATGTAGTGATGTTCAGGTGCGACAGATCAGAATGAAGAGGTATCGATCAGGATTATAGTGGCTTGGTGCCCCAGTCAATGATCAAGATGCTGCTTGCCCCTACACCAACATATTGATTCTCACTGGCAAACTGCTTTTACACCACTCTAAACAGCATACTGTTAGAACTATATTATACATGTATCTAAATGATCACAAAGGAACAACTAACTAAATGTGATGTTTACTGTGTCTGTATCTCTTTGACTGTCTCTCTTAGGGTCGTTCAGTACATACTGTATCACTGACAGTGGCTTAGGTGCTGCTGATATTTCTCTGTGGTGGTTGTGTTGTTGTTATGATGTTTTTCTCTATTTCTCTCTCATCTCAGATGGAAATGCTATTACTGTTATTGTTGACTGTATTGCCTGAATTTGAAGGTCATGTATATAGTGCAGGTGTACTTGTTTGTGTGTGTGTTGTTGTTTTTGTTGTTGTTGACTGTTGTCTCTCGTTCTCTCAGGGCCATAAGTACATAGTGGTGGCGGAGGTGTTGCATAAGAGCTGGGCTCTCGACAACTCTCAGATGGCCTTTGTCCATACGCTCAGGGACCTGGAGAGGAACGAGATGAAAGGTACTCACACCAGCCAATCATAGACGCACAATCCCCTTCAGCCGGACCCCTAGAGAACACACCAACAAATCACAAATGCACAATACCCACAATCCTGCCAAAGAGTGAGCCCAGCTGCCAATAAGAGGCTCAGAATTATAATATTATCTTCTGCACAGACATTCAGAAAGGCCATCCGATGATTCACAAGTCCCAACCGACAAATGTGTTTGTAATCTGCGCGAGTGAATGACATGAAGGGGGATATGACATGTACTGAGTTCTTGAATTTAGTCTCAGACCCCCAAAAAAAGTTTGACTCCTCTCTTCTGTCTCGGACAGTTACTCACTAGCCAGTGACACACTTTGTCCACTCTGGTCACCTCACTTCACCCAATCTGTGGTCAGGTACACTACTCTGCAGTCTGAAGCAATAGGCTATTATCCCAAAGAGATATTGGGGTTATTTTGGGTCAGGTTTCAACTTCACTTTAAAATAAACTGAATATTTGGGTTGGAATCACATAATTCATTCATATTGCAATTCAGATAATGCCCCCAATATGCATGAGGTTAGTAATCACATTTCCATATTGCATATTGCATTTCAGATGCCCCCAATGTTCTCCTCTGAATCCTGATCGGATGTCGCATCCCTGTGTTTGTTTTCCGAGCGTATTGTTTTGCATGTTGCATCTGAAATGTGCCAGATATGCAGCAGGCAGGCAGGTCTCTGTCTGTTCGCCCTGTGACTAGCCATGGGGCTGTATTCACATCCCTAATGAAAGGCAGATGAATATAGCTGCTTTAGCAGATCACTAGATGTGATTTGGGAGGCCCTGTGGCCCCTCTGATTGAGGCAATAACCCCGTGTCATTGCTACTGCCTCTCAGATGGCTTTGGATGCTGCACAAATTAGACGGGCAAGGGAAGAAACAGAAAATTGACTAAAACTCAGAAAAGCAAAAAATACTTAGGGGATAAATTAATTGAGGGATGGATATTGGTGGGGTGAGGGGGAGGTGGGACTAGGCGAGTGCAGTCAGATTTGCATGATTGCCTGAAGATAATTGCTTGCCTAATAATATTAGAATTCCTTTTGTCTTCTCAATCTTGCAATCTGGAAAATAACTCCTATACCCATTCAGTTTGCACAGCAGAAAATCGGAATAAAGGTTCTCTCTGTACATATGTGCGTGTGTGTCAGTGTCCATTGAGGCAGTCTTGAATTCTCATGCCTACCGGTATGTGTGTATTGATTCTAAAGGAAAAGAGAGTCCTATTTGTCTATTAGATATGACAGAATGTTTTAAAGTGCTGGTCGTTAGTGTAAAAAATATATTGACAGAAGGAAAGTGAATTAATTTCGCCCAGTTTAACTCTGTGTCTCAGTGGTGTGGGAACAGATCATGGTTACAGCTCTATGTAGCTGCTACTGGCCTTTCAAGCCTCTCAGCCATGCCCTCAATACACTGAGCAGGTTCTTCATTTACTTGGTCCTGGTTAAATGACTAGGAACTGGGCTGCTTGATGTTTACTTACAGGAGGGCAAGGTTTATAGTCTCTTTAGGATATAGGTTAGATATAAGTGTACATACCAAAGACAAAAATACATCTTCCATACTGCATTCGGAAAGTGTTCAGACCCTTTCCCTTTTTCCACATTTTGTTACGTTACAGCCTTATTCTAAAATTGATCAAATAAAATCCCCCATAATGACAAAGCGAAAACAGGTTTATAGAATTTTTTTGCAAATATATTAAAAATAAAAAACTGAAATACGTTTGGAACCACCAAGACTCTTCCTAGAGCTCGCCGTCCGTCCAAACTGAGCCATCGGGGGAGAAGGGCCTTGGTCAGGGAGGTGACCAAGAACCGGATGGTCACTCTGACAGAACTCCAGAGTTCCTCTGTGGAGATGGGAGAACCTTCCAGAAGGACAACCATCTCTGCAGCACTCCACCAATCAGGTCTTTATGGTAGAATGGCCAGACGGAAGCCACTCCTCAGTAAAAGGCACATGACAGCCCGCTTGGAGTTTGCCAAAGGCACCTAAAAGACTCTCAGACCATGAGAAACAAGATTCTCTGGTCTGATGAAACCAAGATTGAACTCTTTGGCCTGAATGCCAAGCGTCACGTCTGGAGGAAACCTGGCACCATCCCTACAGTGAAGCATGGTGGTGGCAGCATCATGCTGTGGGCATGTTTTTCAGTGGCAGGGACTGGGAGACTAGTCAGGATCGAGGGAAAGATGAACGAAGCAAAGTACAGAGAGATCCTTGATGAAAACCTGCTCCAGAGTGCTCTGGACCTCAGACTGGGGGTGAAGGTTCACCTTCCAACAGGACAACGACCCTAAGCACACAGTCAAGACAACGCAGGAGTGGCTTCGGGACAAGTCTCTGAATGTCCTTGAGTGGCCCAGCCAGAGCCCGGACTTGAACTCGATCGCACATCTCTGGAGAGACCTGAGAATAGCTGTGCAGCGACGCTCCCCATCCAATCTGACAGAGCTTGAGAGGATCTTAAGAGAAGAATGGGAGAAACTCCTCAAATACCGGTGTGCCAAGCTTGTAGCGTCATACCCAAGAAGACTCAATGCTGTAATCGCTGCCAAAGGTGCTTCGACAAAGTACTGAGTAAAGGGTCTGAATATTATTTATAAATTTGCAAATGTTTTTAAAAACCTGTTTTTGCTTTGTCATTATGGGGTATTCTGTGTAGATTGATGAAAAAAAAACAATTTAATCAATTTTAAAATAAGGCTGTAACGTAACAAAATGTGGAAGAAGTCAAGGGGTCTGAATACTTTCCGAATGCGCTGTAGTACAGGGCGATTTCCAAGCTAGGTCTGTGGCGCAGCACTGCTAGCCGTTGCCATGGTTTCACTTCCTTGATATTATTGTCTGTGATGTGGACAAGACAGAGTGACTTCTATTAAATGTTTAAAAAAACAGCATTTTTTACTAGACAGGAATGTTATTGGTAGTGGTGAGTTGTGATCACAATGGCTTGGTGAGGTGAGCATCATGCTCTGTAGTTATCAACCCCTTCAGTACATGTTACAGGTTGTCAGTTAAAATGAGGGATTATCAAGCATTCCTATTGGAAAAGGGGGACTTGGAGAATAGCAGTGGTAGTGTTGCATTGATTTACAGTAGTAGTAGCAAACACAGTGCAACAGTGCCATCTAGCACACACTCTGTCTCCTACACA
Source organism: Coregonus clupeaformis (assembly GCF_020615455.1). Lineage (NCBI taxonomy): Eukaryota > Metazoa > Chordata > Actinopteri > Salmoniformes > Salmonidae > Coregonus > Coregonus clupeaformis. Next base: position 2,291,147 of record NC_059227.1, read on the forward strand.
CGCTGACAGGTGTTGTGTTGTACGCTTAATCTTTACTCAATTGAGTGTGAACGGACTAATGAGAATGACTACGTTGGTCATAATACTTTTGGATTAAAAACACAATTTTGCTTAATTTTAATGGCTGGAGAATTGCTTGTCATTTATTGCCCTTTCATGCAGTAATGGTAATGCACGTCAGTTGTTTTTCTAAGCAATGATGGTATTGCACAAATGGCGTTCCCTTGTGGAAATGTTGTTTGGAATGGCTTGATCATTGCCATGTGTCGTGATTCCACTGTATAAACAGCAGGAAGGCATCAGACCTTGACAGGAATATAGACCTAAACAAGTCAGATACACAATGCACAGATTACTCTCACAGAACAATGCACAGAATACTATCACAGAATAATGCACAGAATACTCTCACATAATCTCTATGCGGCATGTAGCTTAGTGGGTAAGAGCGTTGTGCCAGTAACCGAAAAGTCGCTGGTTCTAATCCCCGAGCCGACTAGGTGAAAAATCTGTCGATGTGCCCTTAAGCAAGGCACTTAACCCTAATTGCTCCTGTAAGTCGCTCTGGATAAGAGCGTCTGCTAAATGACTAAAATGTAAATATAAAATATAATCAAGACTAAGAAGTTATTAGAATACCAATGTATCTATAAGGCTTGGATTGCTAAGTGCTTTTTTGACATACTGTATATATTTGTAATGTAATGAGAGCTATACAAATACATTTGATTGATAGGTTCAGTGCGTGTACCTGTCCTGCTACTGACCATCTGATCGTTGACCTCTTTTCTCATTGGTCCTTGGTCATAGTGCACGGGGAGAAGCACGAGGACCAGACAACTCCGGTCAGTGGTGACGCCCAGAGCAGCGAGGGCCAGAAGTCATCCACCCCCAAGGGCAGTCGCAAGGGCAAAGGCGACAAGGACAAACCCCCAGCCAAGCCTGGCTCCAGGATGGAAACGGTAGGTAACACTACAAACTGACAGCTGACCACCACTGATTATTATACCCTACGCTGTTTACATAGACATTATAAAGCGAAATATGGGCATTACTTGATAATAACTTAGTAGTTGTTCCTTTGTTTCTTTGGGATTCAAAGTATTAGTTGTGCATCTACTAAATGGTTTTGTTACATGTAGCTTTGGATAAAAGCCTCTGACTAACCTAATAAGTGTATTATATTATCTCATGACAGAGCAGACCAGTGATCCTGTCATCCCTGTATATATTTATTTTTATTTATTGAATTTTTTAACCAATTTTTCTCCCCAATTTTCATGAAATCCAATTGGTAGTTACAGTCTTGTCCCATCGCTGCAACTCCCGTACGGACTCGTCTTGACACACTGCTCGCTTAACCCGGAAGCCAGCCGCACCAATGTGTCTGAGGAAACACCGTACAACTGGCAACCGAAGTCAGCGTGCATGCGCCCGGCCCGCCACAAGGACTCGCTAGAGCGCAATGGGACAAGGACATCCCGGCCGGCCAAACCCTCCCCTAACCCGGAAGACGCTGTGACACAGCCTGGGATCGAACCCGGGTCTGTAGTGACGCCTCTAGCACTGAGATGCAGTGCCTTAGACCTTTGCGCCACTCAGGAGGCATGCCTGTATTGATTTAATAGATCTAACTACAGCTCTGACCATGCTCTGCTCCCTTCATAATTGCTTTTCTCCACTGCCTCTTTGTCACAAACACTGAAGACAATGCGATTTGCAAGGCAGATTTCTCTAAAACCGCTCTCCTTGACAAAATTTAAATGTTGACGTTGCCGTTGTTTTGCTGCACCGTTGATGAAGCGCGAGCTGAAAGAGAGAGAGAGGATATGATTTGTGAATAGATGAGCTGAGAAATGATCCTCCATTATGTGCATGGATGAGATAGACAGGTGAAAACATCATGACTTGGAGCTGTCTCTCTTCTCTCTTCATGCAAGAAGGGCTGTCTATAGCACCATAAGAAAGAGATATCAGGAGATATCTGTAAATTCCCTCTGAAGCTTATGAAGGCAATTTGTGTGCGTGTGTGCGTGTGTGAGCGTGTGTGTGTTTGGGTGTGTGTTCACATCCGTCTGTGTGTGTGTAGAGCCTGGACCAGTCGAAGCCTTACTGGACACTGCGTGTGGTGAGCGACCAGTGTGATGCGGAGGTCATCGAGGTGAGGAAGGACACAGAGAGACTGGATGAGATCAGAGCTATGAAACAGGCCTGGGAGACCGCTGAGCCTGGCAGGTGTATCAAGGTAGAACAAACTCTATAGTCTCTCTCTCCTTTTTTGTTTCTCTCTCTCTCTTCTCTCTCTCTCTCTCTCTCTTCTCTCTCTCATTATATGGTGATTGAGTATTAATCAATAGTAATAGATGTGTAACAGTATTGAGGATGTTGTAATGTGTTTCAGGCCCTCCAGTCCAGACTACAGTTCATTAACAAACTCCTATGTGGGGCCAATGCAGACACACCCACTGATAGGACAGAGAGTGGAGATCCAGGTACCACACTCTGCAAACTCACCTACGCACACGTGACCTGAGTATTTCATTTTATACAGTATTTTGTAGAACAGTTGATGAAAGGAATGTTCACCTGTTATGAACAATAGGTTTAGTGATTTGTCCATTTCTGGTTCTCCTGCAGCTATCCACTCCCAGTCTCCTGATGCTCATATTAGTCCGTCCAATCAGGAGCTGGCTCTCCTCAGCCAACCAGATCCCTCCCAGCCCTACTTACCCATGGACTACACCCCCTTCATCAGGTATCTCACTCTCTCAGTACAATGCACTCTCCTTCATTCCTCCCTCCCCCTCACTCTCTTTCTCTTTCTCTCTCTTTCACTCCTCTACATTACGGCTTTTGGTGATACGTTTTTCCAGTTTGGTAAGAGGAAGAGTGGTCTCCCTGGCCCATAGAGTACAATCCACTGAAGCCCTTTAACCAGCTGTCCTGCCCTCTCCTCTCCAGTCCCCTCCAGTCCCCTAGTTTCCTCTCTAAGTAACCCACAGTAATGAGATGTTTCCCCTCACCAGCCCAGACTAGCCCATCGTACAGGTCCCTCTTTGCAGGGTCGGGAGGTGATACACAGCCTGGTCTGGCTCATTTCCTGCTGTCACTGGACAAGCTGTTTTCATCTGCACCATGGCTCTCTGTTGTGCGTGCGTGCGAGGAATGGATAATGCACCCTCACATGTTATCCTTCCTCGACAAAGGTAGTGGGTTATAATCTGTGGAGTTTTAATACAGCTGGTCTGTGGACTCTGTGTTGTGTATAGAGAAACACATTTCACCGACCTGGAGTCACAGGGGTAGAAGGCGAGAGGAGGAGAATTCCAATCTCTAGCTGAGACCTGTACACTATTACTCAGTGTTTTTGTTGAAGACACTGTTTAATTTTCCTCTGCTGAAGGTAATAGTGGATAGAACGTCTACTGTCTCCTTCCTTCAGAGTGTGTGTGTGTGCTTGCGTGCGTGCCTACTCAGCAGCCCTCCCGGTCTCCATACATCAGCAGGTTTAGCCTCGCTAGCTTTTCTTTCTGGTCCTCTCTGGGGTCGCGACCCCAGCATCCATTAGAGCTGTAAACAGCAGCATGACAAGATGCCAATGTTTGGAGGATATATTGGCACGGTTTGCCGGCCCTCGACTTCGTCTCGTGCCTAACAACACCCTTGCCAGTACAATGCATTCGGAAAGTATTCAGACCCCATTGGTTTTTCCACATTTTGTTTTGTTACAGCCTTATTAAGTAAAATAAAATCCTCATCAATCTAGACACAATACACCTTAATGACAAAGCGAAAACAGGTTTTTAGACATTTTTGAAAATACCTTATTTACGTTAGTATTCAGACCCTTTGCTATGAGACTCGAAATTGAGCTCAGGTGCATCCTGTTTCCATTGATCATCCTTGAGATATTTCTGCAACTTGATTGGAGTCCAACTGTGGTCAATTCAATTGATTGGACTTATTTTTAAAGGCACACACCTGTCTATATAAGGTCCCACAGTTGACAATGCATGTCAGAGCAAAAACCAAGCCATGAGGTGGAAGGAATTGTCCGTAGAGACAGGATTGTGTCGAGGCACAGATCTGGGGAAGGGTACCCAAAAATGTTGCCAGCATTGAAGGTCCCTAAGAACACAGTGGCCTCCATCAATCTAAAATGGAAGAAGTTTGGAACCACCAAGACTCTTCCTAGAGCTGACCGCCCGGCCAAACTGAGCAATCTGGGGAGAAGGGCCTTGGTCAGGGAGGTGACCAAGAACTGTTACCCAAGAATGGTAAAGCGGCCTTTACTGGTTCTAACAGTAGACCTATAAGCTTGCTGCCAGCTCTTAGCAAACTGTTGTGTGTTGACCAAATACATTGCTATTTCTCTGTAAACAAATTAACAAGAGTCTTTCAACATGCTTATAGGGAAGGGCACTCAACATGTACTGCACTGACACAAATGACTGATGATTGGTTGAAATAAATTGATAATAAGAAGATTGTGGGAGCTATACTGTTAGATTTCAGTGCAGCCTTTGATATTATTGATCATAACCTGTTGTTGAAAAAACGTATGTGTTATGGCTTTTCAACCTCTGCCATATCGTGGATTCAAAGATATCTATCTAATAGAACTCAGAGTTTTATTTAATGGAAGCTTCTCTAATGTCAAAAATGTAAAGTGTGGTGTACCACAGGACAGCTCTCTAGGCCCTCTGCTCTTTTCTATTTTTACTAATGACCTGCCACTGGCATTAAACAAAGCATGTGTGTCCATGTATGCTGATGATTCAACCATATACGCATCAGCAACCACAGCTAATGAAGTCACCGAAACCCTTTACAAAGAGTTGCAGTCTGTTTTGGAATGGGTGGCCACTAATAAACTGGTGCTGAACATCTCTAAAACTAAGAGCATTGTATTTGGTACAAATCATTCAATTTCTAGACCTCAGATGAATCTGGTAATGAATGGTGTGGCTGTTGAACAAGTTGAGGAGACTAAATTACTTGGCGTTACCTTAGATTGTAAACTATCATGGTCAAAACATATAGATTCAATGGTTGTAAAGATGGGGAAAGGTCTGTCCGTAATAAAGAGATGCTCTGCTTTTTGGACACCACACTCCAAAAAGCAAGTTCTGCAGGCTCTAGTTTTGTCTAATCTGGATTATTGTCCAGTTGTAATAATATAATATGCCATTTAGCAGACGCTTTTATCCAAAGCGACTTACAGTCATGCGTGCATACATTTTTTTTATTTTTTTTTATTTTTTTTGTATGGGTGGTCCCGGGATTGGAACCCACTACCTTGGCGTTACAAGCGCCGTGCTCTACCAGCTGAGCTACAGAGGACCACAATGGTCCAGTGCTGCAAGGAAAGACCTAGTTAAGCTGCAGCTGGCCCAAAACAGAGCGGCACGTCTTGCTCTTCATTGTAATCAGAGGGCTGATATAAATGCTACGCATGCCAGTCTCTCTTGGCTAAGAGTTGAGGAGAGACTGACTGCATCACTTCTTCTTTTTATAAGAAACATGAATGTGTTGAAAATCCCAAATTTTTTGCATAGTCAATTTACACACAGCTCTGACACACACACTTACCCCACCAGACATGCCACCAGGGGTCTTTTCACAGTCCCCAAATCCAGAACAAATTCAGTAAAGCTTACAGTATTATATAGAGCCATTATTGCATGGAACTCCGTTCCATCTCATATTGCTCAAATAAACAGCAAACCTGGTTTTAAAAAACTGATAAAGCAACACCTCACGGCACAATGCCTCTCCCCTTTTTGACCTAAATAGTTCGTGTGTATGTATTGATATGTAGGCTACGTGTCCCTACATGTATGTAGTTCTGTCCTTGATCTGTTCTTGTCTATTAATGTTATGTATTATGTATCATGTTTTGTGTGGACCCCAGGGAGAGTAGCTGCTGCTTTTGCAACAGCTAATGGGGATCCTAATAAAATACCAATACCAACCCGATGGTCACTCTGATAGAGTTCTTCTGTCGAGATGGGAGAAACTTCCAGAAGGACAACCATCTCTGCAGTACTCCACCAATCAGGCATTTATGGTAGAGTGACCAGACGGAAGCCAATCCTCAGTAAAAGGCACATGACAGGCAGCTTGGAGTTTGCCAAAAGGCACCTAAAGGACTCTCAGACCATGAGAAACAAGATTCTCTGGTCTGATGAAACCAAGATTGAACTCTTTGGCCTGAACTCCCCAAATACAGGTGTGCCAAGCTTGTAGCGTCATACCCAAGAAGACTTGAGTCTGTAATCACTGCCAAAGGTACTTCGACAAAGTACTGAGTACTGGTCTGAATACTTATGTAAACGTGATATTTCAGTTGTTATTTGTAATACATTTGCAAAAATGTCATAAAAACAGTTTTTGCTTTGTGATTATTGGGTATTGTGTGTAGATTGATGAGGGTAAAAAACAATTTAATCAATTTTAAAATAAGGCTGTAACGGAACAACATGTTGAAAAAGTCAACGGCTCTGAATACTTTCCGAATGCACTGTATATCCTCCAAACACAGGCTTTGAGGGCATTATCACTTTTATACAACTGGTTATCAACATATTCAAATAATGCTTTACATATTTTCATTAAAAGCATTATTTTTATTAATTTATTAATTTCATCCTTCCACGAGATATAGTCCCGACACAAATCTAGGGTTGCTATCCAAGCCGGCTGGTCGTTCATTCTATTGGTTCGGTTGCCAGAGACGCAACCCAGTCGTTCAGTCTTTTTGTTCTGTATCTATGGTGCCATGCTGGCTGGAAACTTTCTTATCCCTTGCTAGCTAGTCAACTACGGCTAACAGTGCAGCCAGAATAACAGTAAAGTAGCTGCATTTGCATTTGTTTAAGCTGTTTTCTAGTGACATTTATTTGGATACATCCATAACAATGAAGTAATGAGGCGAGATTTCACCTGGCATGATCAAATGTTAATATTGAAACAATGTTGCAAATGTCGGAGAGACAGACAGCAAGGTTTATACAAATCTCCGCTGTTGAAAAACGAAATGTTAGTCTAAAAGAAATGTGAGATAATGTCTAGATGCATTTTATAGTTTGCATTTTTATTTCAAGTTTATATAAATTGCCTGGCTGGGCTGATGAGACAGTGGATTGCGCAGTCATATGGAACAGAGTAAATAGACATTTTAACGTCATAGCCGGTGCTAATTTGTGGAATAGACACCTGCTGGAATGCGGTTTTAACCAATCAGCATTCAGGATTACCACCCGTTATATAAACAAACACACACACACACACTGAAGGAAGTAGCTACACTAGGGCATGACTGTACACCCAACCGCTCAGCTACAGAAGCTACACAAGGGTAGGACTACAGCTTTTCCGCTGATGCTGATGTTGAACGTTCACATTGGTAGAGATGGGTGAGTGATTTCAGGCAACGTTGTGAATGCAGTAAGTACGAGCAGAGCTCCCTCTAGAGTTCACCCCAATGTCTCCTCTCCTCTCATCTCCTCTCCCTCCCACTCCCCTCTCTCCTCTCATCTCTCTCCCACTCTCATCTCTCCTTTTTCCTCTCTCCTCTCTCCTCTCCTCTCTCACCCTCTCTCATCTCCTCTCCTCTATCCTCTTCTCTCTCCCACTCTCCTCTCCTCTCTCTGCTGGTTCTACAGTCGTGGTCAAAAGTTTTGAGAATGACACAAATATCTCTTCAGTTCACACACAGAGAATGGACCATAGTGAATACGGTTGCTTCTCTTGAGTGTCTGTCTGTCTGTCTGCCCTGAAGCTGCCCTTTGTGTGTGTATGTCTGTCTGCTCTAGAAGCTGCCTTGCTAAATATCAGTGGGCTTAGCGCCCCAGGCTTAATTAAAAACAATTAGCTTTGGTTTTCGTGGGCGACCAACAGGGATGGGAGGAGGGCTAATCTGGTCGTTAGTGTGACAGACCTTTTTAAGTACACACACAAATATATACAGTCGTGGTCAAAAGTTTTGAGAATGACACAAATATTAATTTTCACAAAGTCTGCTGCCTCAGTTTTTATGATGGCAATTTGCATATACTCCAGAATGTTATGAAGAGTGATCAGATGAAATGCAATTATTTGCAAAACCATGAAAATGAAGTTAATCCCCAAAAAACATTTCCACAGCATTTCAGCCCTGCCACAAAAGGACCAGCTGACATCATGTCAGTGATTCTCTCGTTAACACAGAGAGTGTGGAGAGAGACACAAGACTGGAGATCACTCTGTCATGCTGATTGAGTTAAAATAACAGACTGAAAGCTTTAAAAGGAGGGTGGTGCTTGAAATCATTGTTCTTCCTGTTAACCATGGTTACCTGCAAGGAAACACGTGCCGTCATCATTGCTTTGCACAAAAAGGGCTTCACAGGCAAGGATAATGCTGCTAGTAAGATTGCACCTAAATCAACCATTTATCGGATCATCATGAACTTCAAGGAGAGAGGTTCAATTGTTGTGAAGAAGTTTTCACAGGGCGCCCAAGAAAGTCCAGCAAGCGCCAGGACCGTCTCCTAAAGTTGATTCATCGGGGCACCACCAGTGTAGAGCTTGCTCAGGAATGGCAGCAGGCAGGTGTGAGTGCATCTGCATGCACAGTGAGGCGAATACTTTTGGAGGATGGCTTGGTGTCAAGAAGGGCAGCGAGGAAGCCACTTCTCTCCAGGAAAAACATCAGGGACAGACTGATATTCTGCAAAAGGTACAGGGATTGGACTGCTGAGGACTGGGGTAAAGTCATTTTCTCTGATGAATCCCTTTCCGATTGTTTGGGGCATCCGGAAAACACCTTGTCCGGAGAAGACAAGGTGAGCGCTACCATCAGTCCTGTGTTATGCCAACAGTAAAGAATCCTGAGACCATTCATGTGGGGTTGCTTCTCAGCCAAGGGAGTGGGCTCACTAACAATTTTGCCTAAGAACACAGCCATGAATAAAGAATGGTACCAACACATCCTCCGAGAGCAACTTCTCCCAACCATCCAATAACAGTTTGGTGACGAATAATGCCTTTTCCAGCATGATGGAGCACCTTGCCATAAGGCAAAAGTGATACCAAGTGGCTCGGGGAACAAAACATCGAAATGTTGGGTCCATGGCCATGAAACTCCCCAGACCTTAATCCCATTGAGAACTTGTGGTCAATCCTCAAGAGGCGGGTGGACAAACAAAACCTCACAAATTCTGACAAACTCCAAGCATTGATTATGCAAGAATGGGCTGCCATCAGTCAGAATGTGGCCCAGAAGTTAATTGACAGCATGCCAGGGCGGATTGCAGAGGTCTTGAAAAAGACTCTTTGCATAAACTTAATGTAATTGTCAATAAAAGCCTTTGACACTTATGGGATGCTTGTAATTATACTTCAGTATACCATAGTAACATCTGACAAAAATATCTAAAAACACTGAAGCAGCTAACTTTGTGAAGACCAATACTTGTGTCATTCTCAAAACTTTTGACCACAACATGATAAATGGGATGATATTTGGGTTTATTAATTAGGGAGCTATTTTGGGGTTCCAATGAGCCCGCCACTCCTGTGAGACATGCCCCTCTCTTCACCCCTCCCCAGCCCACCCCCTTTGTCCCAATGTGTGTGCGTGTGTGTGCCGCCGTCTGCTCCTCTGGTTAATGGCTGATGACACCCACCCTGATTCACACACACCTGCAAACACACAATTGCAGACACCCACACACTTCTAGACACACACTCTTCCAGACACACAGACATACTCAGACATACTCAGAGGGAAGAGAGGGCGATGTTCATTAACTATCCTAAGTCCATTAGCCCCCCCCGCCCCCCCTCTTTAATCAAGGTCAGTGTATGGGAAATAGACAGCCATATTTAGCCTTTTCTAATCTACCTTTAAGTACCTCACCCCTCCTCCCCAGGCCTCAGGGGACATATTACACTCAGTCATACCTGGCCCTGACCGGTTACCTCGACTCTGCAGCACTATCCTACAGTCTATTTCTGACATCTCATCATACACCAGCCAAGTGCGTAATCTATCCTTCCATATGAGGATAGATGGGCATCTCAGAGAGAGGGAGGGACAGAGGGTGCCTGTGTGTGTGTGTGTGTGTGTGTGTGTTGGAAGGTGGTGTAGGATCTGGGATAGGAGATAAGGAAAGGCCAATGATATGCAGTTCATGAGTTCACCTATGGAGGGGAGGGGAATGTGTACTCCAGCGGATTATCATTTTGATCATTCTTGAACTCCCTCGCCTTATCCTTGCGTTCCCGTTTCTATTTGTCTCATTGGGCTTCTTGCTCCCTCTACTTTTTTCTATTCAAATTGTGTCATAGTCTTACTTCAGATAAAAGCTTATGATAAGGAAATGTTCTCTGTTTCAATGTCTTCTGTTTTATATAGACCATTATGAGGCTGTATGTACGAAGCATCTCAGAATAGGAGTGCTGATCTAGGATCAGGTCCCCCCTGTCCATGTCATCTTTTTAAGTGTGATCTAATAGGCGAAACTGAGCACTCCTACTCTGAGACACTTGATACATATGGCCCCAGATATTCTACCTAACTAAGCATGTTGCTCTGTGTGCTGTGCTCTGCTGTGTAGGAGGCAGCGGAAGGTTCCTGTTCTGAAGGACCAGGTGATGGAGGAGGCCCAGCGGAGGGAGCGCTTAGAGCAAATCCAGGGCTTCAGGTTGGTGAGAGACACTGTGCTGGAACACCGCAGGCAGGAGCAGGCTAACAGGAAAGAGCTCAAGAGACGCCAGCTGGAGATGTACGACGGCCTGCAGGTCAGCACAGGGTTAATAGGGTTGTACATATAACGCACACGTACTTGCGCACGCATACACACACACACACAACACAGAAAACAGAATAACTACACAAACTGTAGAAAACGATGATTCATACTGTTATGACTTTGAGAGGAAAAGGGACAGGACGTGATATCAGTAGTCTTGCGAGCTGCTTGATCTCGCGAGCTTACATGAATGGGTCGCCATTCATGTAAGCTTGCGAGATCAGGAGGCTCACGAGGCTAGGATATCAGTTGACCGTCTCTCTTTCTCTCTGTCCTTCTGTCTCTTCCACCTTCTTTGTCCCCTTCCCCCTCTCTCTATCCAGGTGGCGTTGGGAGCACAGCGTCAGAATGTGCTGGCGGCCCGGGAGGTGTTCCGAAACCGGCTACTGGAGGCAGAGCTTCGTCGTCAGGAGAAGGAGGAGGTGGCTCTGGACGCCGCCAGGCAGGTGGAGCTAGAGAAGAACGCCGCCCAGCAACCCAGCAAGCAGGCCAAGAGTGCCGGCAAGAAGAAGTGATCCCATTGGGTACGCCATCACTGTCCCTTACTCCTCCTTGACTGTCAGCCAATCTGAGTCAGTCATTATGATATGGAGCAATATTTATAGAGAGCAATATTCACCTAAAGTGTTTTTGCTTCAGTGTTTAGAAAATATTATTTATTATTGCAAATAGTGCTTCATTAAATACTATTCACATGTATTTGTTATTCCAGTCTGATTCTGATAGTGTTGCAATGTTGTCTGTTCTTTCTGTCTGTCATTAAAACAATGTGTCAGCTATCTGGAGGACTCAAACCTCAGGTTGCTTACTTGTAACTCCTATACAGTGAAACATATTGCCCATTGCAAGAAAACACATCACAAACATCAAAATGACAGAAATGGCAAATGTACAGAACCCAGTCGCCAGTCATTTCCTCAACTATTGATCACTTCCCTCTAGAGAACGTCAGTGACATCTTTAACACCTACACATTGTTGTTTTTACTTTTATATTCATTAGCCGTTTTGAAGGTCACAGTATTGACTGGATCACCAGATCAATGGAAGCCACAAGTGTTGGGCGCAACCAAACCTCCGTGGGCTGACTGACTGACTGATTGGTTGGTTAAGACTGCCCTGCACCAATCGTGTTACGGCCTGGTTTGGTTCATTCCCAATGAGCCACTTTGCTGATCAATGGTAGTGTGGTAGTGTTGATGGCAGGCAAACCAGCTTTTGTGAAAGTAGAAGGGAACAGAGAAATATGTTTGAACTACGAGTATCATCTGTTGATCATAGACAGACACAGCTCTGATGCCCTGAGTTAGAGACAGTGGTACAGCACAGTCAAAGCCTGTATCAACAATCTTAACAACACCTGTGGGACAGCTTCTCACAGGTAGACCATGGCCCTGGTCCAATACTTCAGAGATTCATCCTTCCTTGTTCTCTTGAGTTAAGCACAGATCTAGAAGTGACTGGATAGGATAAAGCAAACTGCTGCCGTATTGCTTCCACCAATCCAATCAACTCAGATTCATGATGACTTCAAGTAAGGTAGGAAGGAAGGATGCATTTCTAAAGTATTCAAACAGGCTCCTGAGGAGAGGAGAGCCCAGTCAGTGTTGTCCAGGTCAGGTGACTGTCTGCTGAAGAATGGGAAAGCAAATTGAAAATGAAAGGGACAATGGTGCCATCTACTGGTGTTAATGCTTAATAAATCCTCATCAGCGCTCTAATCTATACACATTCTAAATGCTATAGAATTCTCAAGGTTGACAATAATGAATAGTTCAATTTTGTGCCACTGCGCTCAGAAGAAATTATTGAGTGAGTGCACATGTTCATGCATGCAAATGTATGTGTGTGTGTGTTACAGGTTGAGCCAGCAGTGCAAGGTTGTACAGAGCGATTCCATTGTTTGGTTGTAGATGGCTCACCTCACGCATCCTTATGGAGAATTCTGGCATTTTCTATGGCCTACAACAACACTATATGACCGTGTCGTTAATGTAGGCAAGGTCACCACAGACCTCTACATTGTGTGACAATAGTCTTACATATGTACGTATGTATCATGTGAGTCAGTGTGTCTTCTACCTAGCGGTAGACAGTAATAAGAGAGTGTACTCACACACCCCTGTGCTGTCCAGACTATCTGTGTGTACGTGTGTGAGTCTGTTTGTGTGTGTGTTTCTACGTGTGTGTACGTGTGTGCATGCATGCATGCGTGTGTGTGTGTGTTCAGCCTGGCAGTCAGGCCTCATCCAGCCAACACAACCCCGTAGCCGCATGACGGAGCTAATCCACTAAGCCCTGTTCCAGGCACAGAGCATTCCCCCCTTCGCTCTCCTCTGCTCTCCCTCGCTTTTCATTTTCTCCTTTTCATATCATCATTGTTATTTTCAGTTTTTCTCTTGTTTGTTTCCCTTTCCACTGAGGTGCAGGAAAACCCTGTGTGCTTGGCAGACTCCTGCATGTTGAGTGTGTGTCTTTCTCAAGATGCAGTAGCTTGTTTACCTTCTTTCAATGAAAAGCACGATGGCAAACCTGTCCTCATTATGAAATTCTCTAACAGTGTAATTGCCGTTGACGTGTGTGTTAATTGTAAAGCCGTCTGTTAGTCGGCAGCTGTTGTGTTTATGGTTTGATATAAATATGTTGTGAGGGAAGGATAACTACGGAACAACCTTGAGCAGAAGGGAGGTTTAGTCTAGCCTAGTCGTGTGTGTGTGTGTGTGTGTCTGACTAAACGTGTGTCGGTGTGTAACGAGAGAATCTGTGTGGGGCTTAATTGGAGGCGTAGAGAAAGGGATGATGAAATCAGGTGAAACAGGAGCAACACACACACAGACAGAGCAGTCCTTGAGTGACGTGTGTGCTTTGGAACCCCTTTCCCTCCCTGCTGAGCACCATGACAAATAGGAATCGTTGAGTCATCCATCTACATGCAGAAGGACATGGATCGGCCTGTCGGAGGGTATTCTCTCATACTTGCTAGTCTTTGACACAGACAGGGAGAGAATAACAAGGGGATGACTCATTCAACCTGTCAATATATCCATACACTCTGACTCCATACTTCCAGACCCATTCACACATTTACTGAGTCACACACTTACACATGAAGTACTGAATCTTCTTTACTTTTAACAAGATCTCGAAGCATTTTCTTTACATTGTATTTTATGTATTTGGTTGGTTGACTCATGCACACAGACTCCTCTGTGGGCTCAGTGAGGTGAGAGAGGGTCATTTGGATCGCTGGTTCCACATTGTGCTGCAGCATGGCCCTCTGGGAATTGAAATCCTCCAGGGGCTACAGCCTTTGGTCACCAGAGAGAGAGAGAGGACTGCTTCTCAGTCCTGTTTGATGAGGAGGGTTAGGCAGGGTGCCAGAGCCTTGATGTAGATGGAGCGATCGCACCATAGACAAGAGAAGGTAGGCTTCCAGGATTGAGGGCGAGGTTTTACTGCAGTAATCTGATACCTCCTGACACACTCTCACAGACAAACACACACTATCACACGCACACACATCTTTGGCGTCGCCAAGATGATGAAAGCTGGACAGCACCCCAGACTAGCAGCAAAGAAATGCTGACCTGGATACAGCTTCACCTCAGTAATCCTGCTCTGACTTCCCTGTTACTCCCCTCCCCCCCCTCACCTCCCCCTGATGCTCAGTCAAGGAGCAGAGCTCAGGACACACAGGAGTGATAGCACAGCAAGATGTAAAAGAAATGAGGGTGAGAAACAGAGGGAAAAGAACATACCTGAATGTCAGAAATACAGGAGGAGAGAGAACACAACAACAAGGTCACTGCTGAGGAAAATACATAATGGTGCTGCAAACAGACAAGCAAACACATCCTCATCAGAATGTGTTTTAAAAATCTAACTCTGTTAATGCTATGACAATCCTTTGGTATCTCTTTTTGCAGATATGATTCCCATTGGACCTCCCAGCCTGGTCTTCTAGACTAGACGTAACATAGTAAATGTAAATCCGGGACACTCAAATTAGTATGATATGGTACATTTGGTATGGTTAGACAGAAGGTTACTTATAGCAAAAACGAAAGTAGGGTGGTTGGTCAGCCTGGATGGGTGAACGTCTAGGAACCCAAAGGTTGCGTGTTCAAATCTCATCATGGACAACTGTTGCATTTTAGCTAATTAGCAACTTTGCAACTACTTAGCATGTTAGCTTCCCCTAACCCTAACCTAACCCTTTAACCTAACTCCTAACCTTAACCCCTAACCTCTAGCCTAGCTAGCATTATTTGTAACATATCATACGTTTTGCAAATTCGTAACATATTGTACAAAGTGCAATTCGTAACAGATCATACAAATTGTAATTCGTAACATATCATACAAAATGGATGCTGGATATCCACCGCTAGCCTAGTGGTTAAGAGCATTGGGCCAGTATCCGAAAGATCTTTGTTTCGAATCCCTGAGCCGGCAAGGTGTAATCTGCCGTTCTGCCCTTGAGCAAGGCAGTTAACCCCCAACAACAAGTGCAACCACCCTGGGGGGGTCAATGGATGGATAGTGGAGTGGAGACACGTTGTGGTGAATCTCTGTGTTCTGACCATCAATCGTCCAGCTGCTTCCTGGGGTAGAACAGGAAGAGACAGGAGAGGTGGCAAGGTGACTGGGAATATGATTGAATACAAACTGTCCAGTAATGCCCTTCGTAAGGCAATCAAACAGGCAGAACGTCAGTACAGAAACAAAGTGGAGTCGCAATTCAACGGCTCAGACACGATACGTATGTGGCTGGGACTCCAGACAATCATGGATTATAAAGGGAAAACCAGCCACGTCGTGCACACCGACGTCTTGCTCCCGGACAAGCTAAACACCTTCTTCACCCGCTTTGAGGATAACATAGGGCCGCCGATCCTGAGGACTGTAAGCTCTCATTCTCAGTGGCCGATGTGAGTAAGACATTTAAGCGTGTTAACCCTCACAAGGCTGCCGGCCCAGACGGCATCCCTGTCCGCATCCTCAGAGCATGCGCAGACCAACTGGCTGAGTGTTTATGGACATATTCAATCTCTCCCTATCCCAGTCTGCTGTCCACACTTGCTTCAAAATGTCCACCGTTGGTCAAGAAAGTGAAGGTAACTGAACTAAATGACTATGTGCTTTCAGAGGCTATTTCTTTGAGGTGCTTTGAGAGGCTAGTTATGGATCATATCACCTCCACCTTAACCGACACCCTAGACCCACTGCAATTCGCATACCGCCCCAATAGTGCCATGGATGATGCCATCGCACTGCACACTGCCCTATCCCATCTGGACAAAAGGAATACCTACAGTGGGGAGAACAAGTATTTGATACACTGCCGATTTTGCAGGTTTTCCTACTTACAAAGCATGTAGAGGTCTGTAATTTTTATCATAGGTACACTTCAACTGTGAGAGACGGAATCTAAAACAAAAATCCAGAAAATCACATTGTATGATTTTTAAGTAATTAATTTGCATTTTATTGCATGACATAAGTATTTGATACATCAGAAAAGCAGAACTTGATCATATGTTTCCTGTAGGTCTTGACCAAGTTTGCACACACTGCAGCAGGGATTTTGGCCCACTCCTCCATACAGACCTTCTCCAGATCCTTCAGGTTTCGGGGCTGTCGCTGGGCAATACGGACTTTCAGCTCCCTCCAAAGATGTTCTATTGGGTTCAGGTCTGGAGACTGGCTAGGCCACTCCAGGACATTGAGATGCTTCTTACGGAGCCACTCCTTAGTTGCCCTGGCTGTGCGTTTCGGGTCGTTGTCATGCTGGAAGACCCAGCCACGACCCATCTTCAATGCTCTTACTGAGGGAAGGAGGTTGTTGGCCAAGATCTCGCGATACATGGCCCCATCCAACTTCCCCTCAATACGGTGCAGTCGTCCTGTCCCCTTTGCAGAAAAGCATCCATCATCCTTCTTCTTCCTCCAAACACGGCGAGTGGACCATAAACAGATATGGCTCATTAACCTTTACGGACCAAATAATGATGATCCACAATTCTTTGACAATATATATAATAAATTATCAAGCCTGCAAGCAACTCAAGACAATATTATTATGGTGAGGGATTATAATACTGTTTTAAATAGCTCAATGGACCGTAAAGGAAATCACACCACAAACAATCACACACATGCTCTTAAGGAAATTGTGAATGTCATGGATACATTAGAACTAGTAGATATATGGAGGCTTAAATATACTGATCTAGTGAGATATACATGGCGGAGACTGAATCAAGCTAGTCGTCTTGACTTCTTTCTTATCTCATTCTCGTTGGCACCAAAAGTAAAAAAAAAAGTGTTGATAGGGGACAGAATGCGGTCGGACCATCATATAATAGGCATATACATTACTCTTACTGAATTTCCACGTGGGCGAGGATATTGGAAATTTAATCAAAGCCTATTGGATGATAATTTATTTATAATTAGAAAAAGGAATTTATAACTGACTTTTTCCAACATAATATAGGTACAGCGAATCCCCTTATTGTATGGGACACCTTTAAATGTGCCTTTAGAGGCCATGCAATTCAGTACTCATCTCGAAAACAAAAGCAATTTAGGTCAAAAGAGTTTATACTAAGAAAGGAAATAGAAAGTCTAACAGAACAGATAGATGGCAATAAAAACTGTAACATAGAGGCTCAGAATAAATTAGAGGAAAAACAAAAAGAAATGGAGAAACGTATTCAAGAAAGATCAAGTGTTATATATTATAAAAATAAAGCAAACTGGATGGAATATGGGGAAAAATGCACAAAATTATTTTCTAATCTTCAACATAGGAATGCTACCAAAAAGAACTTAATGAAACTGGTTACAATTGACGGAGTCACCCATAATTCACCAAATGATATTTTGAAGGAAGAAACAAAGTACTTTAAGCATATGTTTTCTTTTCAGTCGCCTCCATCTCCTCTAACTGAAGCTAATTGTAGAGATTTTTTTTCTATTGATAATGTCAAATTAACAGCCACACAGAAAGACTCATGTGAAGGTGAAATTACAGAGGAGGAACTTCTGGATGCAATTAAATACTTTAAGTCTGGGAAAACTCCAGGGTTGGATAGCATACCAGTCGAGGTATACCAAACCTTTTTTGATATACTAAGAGGACCGTTATTAGCATGTTTTAACCACTCCTATGTAAATGGTAGATTATCTGACACTCAAGAAGAAGGTCTGATCTCATTATTACTGAAACAGGATACAAGTGGAAAATATAAAGATCCAGTCCATTTACAAAATTGGAGGCCCCTTACACTTCAGTGTTGTGATGATCCTAGCAGAATGTATAGCGCATAGAATTAAAAAGGTATTGTCGGATATTATTCATTCTAATCAGACAGGTTTTTTACATGGAAGATACATTGGAGATAATATAAGGCAAGTATTGGAAACAATAGAACACTATGGAAAATATGGGAAACCAGGCCTGCTATTCATAGCTGTCAGTGTAGCTGTAGGTGGGTGTGGTGGTGGAATTAGGCGCAGGACGCACAAAGTAAGTCCAAAAGACTTTAGTTGTTTGGCAACAAAACACAGCACGAAAACAAACGCCCTGAGGCGAGAAACTCCGCACACAGGCGAAATAAAGCGGGCGCACAAAATACGTGCGACAAAATACTCCAAACACACAGAATGGAGAGCAGCTCAACCGAGCAAACTGTACATACAAAAGCTAAACGCACGACAGTGAAAACAATCACACACAACACTAGACAAACACAACGAGAACTTATAGGACACTAATTACACTAAACGATAACAGGTGTAACAACAATCAGACAAAAGCAAACGAACATAGAAACATGCAACGGTGGCAGCTAGTATTCCGGAGACGACGAACGCCGAAGCCTGCCCGAGCAAGGAAGAGAGGCAGCCTCGGCCGAAACCGTGACAGTACCCCCCCCCTTGACGCGCGGCTCCAGACGTGCGCCGACTCCGGCCTCGGGGACGACCAGGAGGACGCGGAGCAGGGTGCGTCGGGTGCCCACGATGGAATTCCGTCAGGAGAGACGGGTCCAAAATGTCTCTCCTCGGCACCCAGCACCGTTCCTCCGGGCCGTACCCCTCCCACTCCACTAGATATTGGAGACCCCCCCATCCGACGTCTCGAATCCAAGATGGACCGCACGGAGTACGCCGGTGCCCCCTCGATGTCCAATGGGGGCGGAGGAGTCTCCCTGATCTCACTTTCTTGGAGTGGGCCAGCTACCACCGGCCTGAGAAGAGACACATGGAACGAGGGGTTAATACTTTTATACTCAACAGGTAGTTGTAATTTGTAACACACCTCGTTCAACCTTCTCAGGACTTTAAATGGCCCTACAAACCGCCGACCCAGTTTCCGACAGGGCAGGCGGAGGGGCAGGTTTCTGTAGAGAGCCAGACTCGATCACCAGGTGCGTACACCGGTCCCTCACTGCGGTGGAGATCGGCGCTCGCCTTATGACGACGGAGGGCCCGCTGCAGGTGGCGTGTGCAGCGTTCCATGTCTCCTCCGAGCGCCGCGCCCACTCATCCACCGCAGGAGCCTCGATCTGGCTCTGCTGCCAAGGTGCCAGAACCGGCTGGTAACCCAACACACATTGGAAAGGGGTTAGGTTAGTGGAGGAATGGCGTAGGGAATTCTGGGCCATTTCGGCCCAGGGAACGTACCTTGCCCACTCCTCCGGGCCGGTCCTGGCAGTATGTTCTAAGAAACCTACCCACATCCTGGTTTACGCGTTCCACCTGCCCATTACTCTCCGGGTGGTAACCCGAGGTGAGGCTCACCGAGACCCCCAACCGCTCCATAAAAGCTCTCCAGTCTCTGGAGGTAAATTGGGGACCTCGATCAGACACAATATCCTCGGGTACCCCGTAGTGCCGGAACACATGGGTGAATAGTGCTTCGGCGGTTTGCAGGGCAGTAGGAAGGCCCGGCATAGGGAGCAAACGACAGGCCTTAGAAAACCGGTCCACAACGACCAGTATAGTGGTATTCCCCTGTGAAGGAGGAAGGTCAGTGAGGAAATCCACCGAGAGGTGAGACCATGGTCGTTGTGGAACGGGCAGGGGTAGTAACTTACCCCTAGGCAGATGTCTAGGCGCCTTACACTGGGCGCACACCGAGCAGGAGGAAACATAAACCCTCACATCCCTCGCCAACGTGGGCCACCAGTACTTAGCACTAAGACAGTGCACTGTCCGGCCGATACCAGGGTGTCCAGAGGAGGGTGACGTGTGAGCCCAATAGATCAATCGATCCCGAACCTCGAGCGGAACGTACTTCCGACCCTCCGGGCATTGAGGTGGACTAGGGTCGGTGCGTAACGCCCGCTCGAGTTCAGCATCGACCTCCCACACTACCGGTGCCACCAGACACGACTCCGGCAGTATGGGAGTGGGGTCCACGGACCTCTCCTCCGTGTCATACCGCCGAGACAGTGCGTCTGCCTTACCGTTCTGTGACCCAGGGATGTACGTGATCTTAAATGTGAACCGGGTCAAAAACATATTCCACCTCGCCTGGCGAGGGTTCAGCCTCCTCGCTGCCCGGATGTACTCCAGGTTACGGTGGTCCGTCAAAATGAGGAAAGGGTGTTGAGCCCCCTCAAGCCAGTGCCTCCACACCTTTAGGGGCCTGTACCACGGCTAACAGCTCCCTGTCCCCCACGTCATAGTTTCGCTCCGCCGGACTGAGCTTCTTGGAATAAAAAGCACAGGGGCGGAGTTTAGGTGGCGCGCCGGACCGTTGCGACAGCACGGCTCCTATACCGGCCTCTGACGCGTCCACCTCTACCTGAAATGGCAAAGAGGGATCCGGATGCGCCAGCACCGGAGCCGAGGTAAACAGGTCCTTCAGCCTCCCAAACGCCCTGTCCGCCTCGGCTGACCACTGCAGACGCACCGGACCCCCCTTCAAAAGAGACGTTATGGGAGCTGCCACCTGTCCAAAACCCCGGATAAACCTCCGGTAATAATTCGCAAACCCCAAAAACTGCTGCACCTCCTTCACAGTGGTTGGCGTTTGCCAATTACGCACGGCTGACACCCGGTCTACCTCCATCTTCACCCCTGACGCAGACAACTGATAACCCAAAAAAGGAGACCGACTCCTGGAAGAACAGACACTTCTCTGCCTTGACATACAGGTCGTGCTCCAACAGTCTCCGCAACACTCGGCGCACCAGGGCCACATGCTCGACTCGGGTAGGCGAGTACACGAGAATGTCATCGATGTACACGACCACCCCCTGCCCCTGCATGTCCCTGAAGATCTCATCCACGAAGGATTGGAAAACTGAAGGAGCGTTCATCAACCCGTATGGCATGACAAGATACTCGTAATGGCCCGAGGTGGTACTAAAGGCTGTCTTCCATTCATCGCCCCCCCCCCTAATGCGCACCAAGTTGTAAACGCTCCTGAGATCTAATTTAGTGAAGAAACGCGCCCCGTGCAATGACTCCGTCATGGTCGCAATCAGCGGGAGTGGATAACTGTACTTCACCGTGATCTGATTGAGACCACGGTAATCAATGCACGGGCGTAATCCTCCATCCTTTTTCTTCACAAAAAAGAAACTCGAGGACGCAGGGGAAGTGGAGGGCCGTATGTATCCTTGTCTCAGAGATTCGTCTATGTACGTCTCCATAGCTCTCTTCTCCTCCTGAGACAGAGGGTACACATGGCTCCGTGGGAGCGCAGCTCCTGCCTGGAGGTCTATCGCACAATCTCCCTGCCTATGGGGAGGCAACTGCGTCGCCCTCGACTTACTGAACACAATAGCCAAATCCCCATACTCAGGGGGAACGTGCAATGCGGACACCTGGTTTGGACTCTCCACCGAGGTAGCCCCTACGGAAACGCCTAAACATCGACCCACACACTGGGCAGACCACTCCATCAGAGCCCTCTCCTGCCACGAAATAGATGGGTTATGGGTACTCAACCAGGGCATGCCCAGCACCACCAGATACGCAGGCGAGTCGATCAGAAATAGCTGGATCATCTCCTGATGACCCCCCTGCGCACACATCCTAAGTGGCGCAGTGACCTCCCTGATCAAGCCCGCCCCCAACGGACGGCTATCTAGGGCATGAACGGGGAAGGGAGCGTCAACAGGGAGAAGGGGAATCCCTAAGGCTAAGCAAAACTTCTTATCAACAAAATTCCCAGCCGCGCCTGAATCTACCAGCGCCTTATGCTGGGAATGAGGTGCTACCTGTGGAAAACGCACAGGTATACAGAAATGTGCAACAGAGAGCTCTGGGTGAGTGGGGCGCCTACTCACCTGGAAGGACTCCCCAGTGCGGGACCTGTCGTCCTCTCCCCTAGGAGGCCATCCCCAGCACCTAGCCGCGGTGTGTCCTCCCCGACCACAGTTGGTGCAGGAGATGGACCCCCTCGTAAGCCGACCCCTCCTCTCTCTAGCGCCAGCGCCCCCGAGCTCCATGGGGCACGGCTCGGAGGCGCTGGAGGGTGAAATGGACGGACCCCCCTCGGGACGTCCGCGGGTAGCTAGCAGGGTATCCAGCCTGATGGACATGTCGACCAACTGGTCGAACGAGAGGCTGGTGTCCCTACAGGCCAGCTCCCTACGGACGTCCTCGCGTAGACTACATCGGTAGTGATCGATGAGAGCCCGCTCATTCCACCCTGCATCCGCCGCTAGAGTACGGAATTCCAAGGCGAACTCCTGGGCACTCCTCTTCCCCTGCCGGAGGCAGGCCAGACGCTCCCCCGCCGCTTTCCCTCCCGGGGAGATGGTCAAACACCGCCCTGAAGCGGCGGGAGAACTCGTCGTAGGTGATGGTGTTCGCGTCGATTCTCCTCCACTCTGCGTTGGCCCATTCCAACGCCTTCCCGGAAAGGCAGGAGATCAGGCGGACACGCTCTCGTGTCCCGAGGGCGCCGGGTGCACGGTGGCCAGGTAAAGCTCCACCTGGAGAAGGAATCCCTGACACCCGGCCGCGGTCCCATCGTAGGCCCTCGGGAGCGAGAGCCGAACTCCTCTGGGTTCCGGAGCGGGAATGGGCTGACCTGCCGATGGTGCGGGCAGGGAGGATGGCGGTGGAGGAGTCCCTCGGGTCTCCCAGCCTCGGATGGTGGTGATCACCTCCTGCAGTGCGGACCCCATCCGCAGGATCTGGTCATTTTGTTCGCGGATCCTGTCCTCCAACGTCGCCTGTGCTGCTGCGGCTCCTGCTGACTCCATCAAGTATGGTGTGTGATTCTGTCAGTGTAGCTGTAGGTGGGTGTGGTGGTGGAATCAGGCGCAGGACGCACAAAGTAAGTCCAAAAGACTTTAGTTGTTTGGCAACAAAACACAGCACGAAAACAAACGCCCTGAGGCGAGAAACTCCGCACACAGGCGAAATAAAGCGGGCGCACAAAATACGTGCGACAAAATACTCCAAACACACAGAATGGAGAGCAGCTCAACCGAGCAAACTGTACATACAAAAGCTAAACGCACGACAGTGAAAACAATCACACACAACACTAGACAAACACAACGAGAACTTATAGGACACTAATTACACTAAACGATAACAGGTGTAACAACAATCAGACAAAAGCAAACGAACATAGAAACATGCAACGGTGGCAGCTAGTATTCCGGAGACGACGAACGCCGAAGCCTGCCCGAGCAAGGAAGAGAGGCAGCCTCGGCCGAAACCGTGACAATAGCAGACTTCGAAAAGGCATTTGATAAAGTTCGACTGGGGTTTATATATAAATGCCTGGAGCATTTCAATTTTGGAGAATCTCTTATAAAATGGGTCAAAATCATGTATAGTAACCCTAGGTGTAAAATAGTAAATAATGGCTATTTCTCAGAAAGTTTTAAACTGTCAAGAGGAGTGAAACAAGGTTGTCCACTATCGGCATATCTATTTATTGTGGCCATCGAGATGTTAGCTATTAAAATCAGATCCAATAATAATATCAGAGGATTAGAAATACAGGGCTTAAAAACAAAGGTGTCATTGTACGCTGATGATTCATGTTTTCTTTTAAATCCACAACTAGAATCCCTCCACAGCCTCATAGAGGATCTAGATACATTTTCTAACCTCTCTGGATTACAACCAAATTATGACAAATGTACTATATTACGTATTGGATCACTAAAAAATACAATTTTTACATTACCATGTAGTTTACCAATAAAATGGTCTGATGGTGATGTGGATATATTCTGAATACATATCCCAAAGGAAATAAATGATCTCACTTCAATAAATTTTAATAGAAAGTTAGCAAAAATAGATAAGATCTTACTACCATGGAAAGGAAAATACCTGTCAATTTGTGGAAAAATCACCCTGATTAACTCTTTAGTATTATCCCAGTTGACCTATTTGCTTATGGTCTTGCCTACGCCTAGCGAACAGTTTTTTTATTATATGAGAAAAAAAATATTCAATTTTATTTGGAACGGCAAGCCAGACAAAATTAAAAGAGCATATTTATATAATGAATATGAATTCGGAGGACAGAAATTATTAAATATTAAAGCATTAGACCTATCACTAAAAGCTTCAGTCATACAAAAGTTATACTTAAATCCGAACTGGTTCTCAAGCAAATTAGTAAGATTGTCTCACCCAATGTTCAAGAAAGGCCTTTTTCCCTTTATTCAGATTACAACCTCTCACTTTCAGTTATTTGAAAAGGAAATATTCTCCCAAATGTCACTATTTCTAAAACAAGCCATAGAAAGTTGGTTGCAATTTCAATTTAATCCTCCAGAAACTACAGAACAAATAATGCAACAAATATTGTGGTTAAATTCAAATATACTAATTGACAAAAAATCTTTATTTTTTGACAGAATGTTTAAAAAAGGTATAATCTTCGTAAATGATATCATCGGTAGGACTGGTGGAGTTATGTCGTACATGCAGCTAACAAAAACATATGGAAATGTCTGCTCTACCCAAAATTACAACCATTACAACCATAATTGCAGCCTTACCGCAAAAGTGGAAGAGGAAAGTGGAAGGGGGAGAAAGTAAGGAACTTGTCTGTCGGCCTTGCATTAAAGAACATAATTGGTTAAGGAAAACTGTGATAAATAAAAAAGTATATCATTTTCACTTAAGGACCAAAGGATTGACAGCCGTCCCATATAGATTGCAAAGTAATTGGGAAGAGATCTTTGACGTACCGATCCCATAGCATAGTGTTTATGAACTGACACGCAAAACGACACCGGATTCAAAAATTTGAATCTTTCAATTTAAATTATTATATAAAATTCTTGCTACCAATAGAATGTTATTTATATGGGGGATACAATCTTCCCAGCTTTGCAGATTTTGCTGTGAAGAGACAGAATCATTAGATCATTTGTTTTGGTTCTGTCCATTTGTAGCTTGTTTTTGGACACAGGTCCAGGAATGGCTAAAGGATTGCAATATTTACCTGGAACTAACCTTGCAGATGGCATTACTGGGTGATCTGAAAAGTCATAGTCAATCAATCAATAATATAATAATACTTTTAGCAAAAATGTTTATTTTTAATTCACAATCTGTAGAAGCAATGAGAATAGAAAGGTTCAGAACTTTTGTAAAACATCAGAGTACGGTTGAAATATATATGGCAAATAGAAATCCTATATGGATGGTGTTAAGAGATAGATGGGAGGTATTGAATAGAGTTGAAGGATGGGACTAATAACAAATAACAACAAATAATAACAAAGATAGCTAATAATGTAAGCATACTGTGTCCATAATAAGTATATAGGTTGTATGTTGGGAGCTTTTGGGAAAGAGCACAGTTAGAAAGATATGGCATATAGAAGCAAACCGGATGGACATCATGAAAATGATCGGAGAGGTTGAGTTTAGAAGAAGTTGAGGAGCTAAAATATATATATATATATATATATATATATATATATATAATATAATTATTGTAAAATGAACTCTGTCCATAAGGTGTAGATAGTAAGTATAGACCGGAAGTAGAGGCCTGGGCATTGTTGTTCACTAATTTACTCCAAGTAGGGAAAGGATGGTGGGGTTGAAAAGTAATAAAGGGGAGTATATATATAATAAAAAACAAAAAAACATGGGGGATTGGAAGTGATGCAGACAATTACATTGATAGAAGAGACAATCTATCTGCAATATTAAGCTGATCCATTCCCCCCGAGAAAAATAAAAAAATAAATAAATAATAATAATAATTTTAAAAAACACGGCGAGTGGAGTTTAGACCAAAAAGCTCTATTTTTGTCTCATCAGACCACATGACCTTCTCCCATTCCTCCTCTGGATCATCCAGATGGTCATTGGCAAACTTCAGACGGGCCTGGACATAAGCTGGCTTGAGCAGGGGGACCTTGCGTGCGCTGCAGGATTTTAATCCATGACGGCGTAGTGTGTTACTAATGGTTTTCTTTGAGACTGTGGTCCCAGCTCTCTTCAGGTCATTGACCAGGTCCTGCCGTGTAGTTCGGGGCTGATCCCTCACCTTCCTCATGATCATTGATGCCCCACGAGGTGAGATCTTGCATGGAGCCCCAGACCGAGGGTGATTGACCGTCATCTTGAACTTCTTCCATTTTCTAATAATTGCACCAACAGTTGTTGCCTTCTCACCAAGCTGCTTGCCTATTGTCCTGTAGCCCATCCCAGCCTTGTGCAGGTCTACAATTGTATCCCTGATGTCCTTACACAGCTCTCTGGTCTTGGCCATTGTGGAGAGGTTGGAGTCTGTTTGATTGAGTGTGTGGACAGGTGTCTTTTATACAGGTAACGAGTTCAAACAGGTGCAGTTAATACAGGTAATGAGTGGAGAACAGGAGGGCTTCTTAAAGAAAAACTAACAGGTCTGTTAGAGCCGGAATTGTTATTTGTCACGGTTCAGACAGACGACAAGAGGACCACAATTGCGTCACACCAGAAAGTTTATTTAAACTTCAGGGAAAAGGGAAGTAGGGAGTGAGTGAAGGCTCCAGGGGTTATCCCGTCCAATGTGCTGGGTCTGTGCCTCCCCCCAGTGGCAGCGATGCGTCCGATGACGCCGGTGGTTGGTGGTCCAGAAGTCCTGGGGGGGGAGGAAACACAGACACAACGGGGCGGATGAAAACAGGCAGAAGTACAGTTCTAGGGAAATCCAAATACGTAGTAGCAAGGCAGAAGGCTGGTCAGAGTTACCGGGTCGAAGAGTAGTCAGGAGTCGTAATGGCAGAAAGCAGGTCTGGTTTTCCTGGGGCAGAAGAGTATCCAAGAATCAGGCAGGTCCGGGGTCACAAAACAAGGGTGAGCCAGAAGCGCGAGCACACAGGTTCCGGGTGTGAGCTTTGCAGACGATCTGACAAAGGAGAGCTGAAAGACGGGACTTTAAATACTGGGAGAGGTTAGTGGGTAATGCAGCGCAGCTGGCAGAGTAATTAGAGCCGAGCAGAGCAGGGACAGGTGGAGCTCGTTAGGCTGAGTAGAGAGAGAGAGATGAGCAGAGTGGAAGATAGTGGAAACACATTAAGGTGGTAACCCGGTGGAGTGAGAGGGCTCATGACAGAACCCCCCCAAGGGACGGCCCCAGAAGTCCCAAGAGCAACACCACGCCGGGCGGGAGGAGGGGAGCCGGAGGAGGGCTAGAACTCCTCCGAACGGTCCGAGCGAACGCCTCATCCTCGGAGGAAGCCGGAGGGCCGTGGTCGGGAGATGGGACAGGTCCCGAGACAGGATCAGGCACAGGACAGGAAGCCGAGCGGGCAGGACGGTTAGGGATCCCTCTGGGGCGGCCCCTACGGATTGCAGGTTGATCAGGATGCCGTTGGTGGAAGGCGGTGATGAGAGTCCTATCCACAATCCGACTAGCTGGCACCCAGGTCCTTTCCTCAGGTCCATAGCCCTCCCAGTCAATGAGGTACTGGAGACCCCCTACCCCTCCGTCTGGACCGAAGCAGGCGGCGGACGGTGTAAACCAGACCACCATCGACGAGCCGTGGAGGAGGAGGACAAGGCGCAGCAGGGACCAGCGGACTCTCATGAATGGGCTTAATCTTAGACACATGGAAAGTGGGGTGCACCCTCATGGAATTAGGCAGTTGGAGCCGGACAGCAGTTGGGCTAATCACTCTTATGATAGGGAATGGGCCAATGAACCGAGGTGCCAACTTCTGCGACTCCACCCTGAGTGGCAGGTTCCTTGACGACAACCACACCCTTTGACCAACATGGTAGGTGGGAGCAGGGATTCTCCGACGGTTGGCCCCGGTAGTGTAGCTGGCAACGGATCTGAGAAGTGTGGCTCGGGCCTGTGACCAGGTGCGGCGACATCGACGGGCAAACGCAAGTGCAGATGGGCAAGTAACCTCCCCTTCCTGACTGGCAAATAGAGGAGGCTGGTATCCATAAACACATTGGAAAGGGGACATACCGATGGCAGAGCAGGTCAGAGAATTGTGTGCGTACTCCACCCATGTCAATTGCTGCGACCAGGAGTGGGGGTTGCGTGAAGTCATGCATCGCAGTGCCTTCTCGAGCTCCTGATTTGCCCGCTCTGACTGCCCATTGGATTGGGGATGGAATCCGGAAGTCAGACTGACTGTGGCTCCCAGCAGGTGACAGAACTCCTTCCAAAAAGCGGAGGAGAATTGTGGACCACGGTCAGAAACTACATCCTTTGGCAGTCCGTGGATCCGGAAGACGTGTTCCAGGACCACCTGGGCGGTCTCCTTGGCGGTTGGGAGCTTGGGGAGGGGAATGAAGTGTGCCATCTTGCTGAATCGGTCAACTATGGTGAGAATGACGGTCTTGCCCCTTGAAGGGGGCAGCCCCGTGACAAAGTCAAGGGCGATGTGAGACCAGGGACGTCTGGGCACAGGCAGGGGCTGCAGCAATCCGGCTGGGGGGCTGGCAGGACGACTTGTGTTGGTTGCAGATGGGGCAGGCTTGGACGAATTCCCGTACATCCTTTCTCAGAGCGGGCCACCAGAACCTCTGGGCGAGCAGGTTGTAAGTGCGGGTGGAGCCAGGGTGACAAGCTAGGCGGGAGTCATGTCCCCACTGAACGACCTGGGACCTTAGGTTTTCGGGGACAAAAAGGCGGTCAGCTGGGCAAGTGCTGGGACCGGGCTGGTTACGGAGAGCTTCCAGCACCTGTTCCTCAACAGCCCAGGTCAGAGCTGCTACGATGCAGGGACTAGGCAGAATCGACACAGGATCCTTGGAGGGGTTGTCATCCTTCTGGAATTGACGGGAGAGGGCGTCTGGCTTGGTGTTGCGTGATCCAGGCCGGTATGACAGAGTGAAATTAAACCTGGTGAAGAACAGGGCCCAGCGGGACTGCCTGGAGTTCAACCGTTTGGCCGTGCGGATGTACTCCAAGTTCTTATGATCGGTCCAAACGAGAAATGGAATGGTGGACCCCTCCAGCCAGTGACGCCACTCCTCCAAGGCAAGCTTCACAGCCAGCAGCTCTCGGTTCCCTATGTCGTAATTGCACTCAGAGGGGGACAACCGACGTGAGAAAAAGGCACAGGGATGGAGCTTCCTATCCTCCGCAGCCCACTGAGAAATCACAGCACCAACTCCCACATCCGAGGCGTCCACCTCCACAATGAATTGCCGGTCCACGTCAGGCATCTGGAGGATGGGAGCGGAGGTGAACCTTACCTTGAGGGTACTGAAGGCCTTGTCGGCTGCTGGGGTCCAGGTGAAGGGTTGCTTGGTGCTGGTTAGAGCAGTGAGAGGGGCAGCAACGGTACTGTAGTTCCGGATAAACTTTCTATAGAAGTTAGCAAACCCCAGAAACTGTTGCAGCTTCTTTCTGTTCTCCGGAACTGGCCATGACGTGACTGCTGATACTTTGGCAGGATCCATTTGGATACTTCCCTCTGCCACTATGTACCCCAGGAAGGCCACTGTCTTGACGTGAAACTCACATTTCTCTGCCTTGGCGTAGAGGGAATTCTCCAGAAGACGATGAAGGACTTGCTGGACATGGCGGGTGTGTTCAGACAGGTTTCTGGAGTAGATTAAGATGTCATCCAGGTAAACGAAGACAAACTTGTTTAACATGTCCCGCAGTACATCATTCACTAGAGCCTGGAACACAGCAGGAGCATTGGTGAGGCCAAAAGGCATAACCAGATACTCGTAGTGGCCTGTTGGTGTATTGAATGCGGTCTTCCATTCATCTCCCTCCCGGATCCGCACTAGGTGGTAAGCGTTTCTGAGATCCAACTTGGTAAAAACAGTGGCTCCCTGGAGCAACTCAAAAGCAGAGGTGAGCAGAGGGAGAGGGTAACGGTTTTTCACTGTGATGTCGTTGAGTCCCCTGTAGTCGATGCAGGGGCGAAGAGATCCGTCCCTCTTCCCCACAAAGAAGAAGCCAGCACCAGCCGGAGATGAAGATGAACGGATCAATCCTGTGGACAGAGAGTCATTGATGTAGTCCTCCATGGACCTTCTTTCAGGAGCAGACAACGAATAAAGACGGCCCCTTGGAGGGGCTGTTCCAGGGAGGAGGTCGATGGCACAGTCGTACGGTCGGTGAGGGGGCAGAGATGTGGCTCTTGCTTTGTTAAACACTTCTCTGAGACCATGGTAGCATTCTGGGACATGGGAGAGGTCAGGGGCGGAGTTAGTAGGTACTGGCCGAGGGGGTAGTGCGGCAGCAAGCAGGCAGGTTCGGTGGCAGTCCTCTCCCCACTCCCTGATCACCCCGGTCACCCAGTCGAGCTGAGGGTTGTGCCGGGCGGAGCCATGGGTAACCCAGGATGAGGGGTTGGCCTGGAGAGGGGAGCAGGTGAAACTGGATAGTTTCTTGATGGTTTCCGGACAGACCCATCAAGACCGGGGCCGTGACATGAGTGACCGATCCGAGTAAGTGTCCGTCCAGTGCCCGGGCAGGAATAGGAGGTGTCAAACGGAGGTTCTCCAGTCCCAGTTGGCGTGCCAGCTTGATGTCCATTATGTTGGCTTCGGCGCCAGAATCCACCAGAGCAGCCAGGGTGTGAGTAGAGTCAGAGAGGCGGAGGTGAACTTGCAGCAAGGGTTTGCGGTCGGAGGACTGGATGGTCATTGAGCTCAACCGGACTCCCCCTATGCCCGGTGAGCTTCGGCTTTTAAAGGGCAGGTTACCACACGATGTCCATCACCTCCACAATAGAGGCAGAGGTTTGAGGTGAAGCGGCGCTGGCGCTCTGCAGGAGTGAGAGAGGCTCGCCCAATCTCCATAGGCTCAGACTGATCAAGCTGACTTGGGTGAGTGGCAGTAGCTGACAGGAGCCCAGTCGGATCTCTCCGAATGCCGGTAGTTGGTGGACCTTGGCGCCCCCTCTCACGACGACGGGTCTGTATCCTTCTGTCGATCCGGACAGTCAGTGCGATGGCTTCATCAAGAGTGGAAGGCAGTTCATGGGAGACCAACTCGCCCTTGATATAGTCAGCCAAGCTATGGAAGAACGCGTCCACCAACGATGGTGTGTTCCAAGAACTTCGTCTTGCCAGGGTTCGGAAGTCGATGGAATGGTCTGCGACTGTACGTCTGCCTTGTCGAATACTGAACAGTTCACGAGACGCCTCTGCGGTTGGTGAATCCAGGTCAAACACCTTCAGCATCTCCTCAGCAAACAGGTCGAAGGTTGCACATGCGGGGGTTTGACGTTCGAACTCTGCTGTTCCCCAGAGTCGAGCTCGGCCCGTCAGGTGAGTGATGGCATACCCGACCCTAGCCCCCTCCGTGGCGAAGGTCCTTGGCTGCAAGGAGAACTGAAGTCGGCAGCTAGTCAGGAATGGCCGGACCTGGGTAGAATCGCCGTTGAACCGCTCGGGGTTTCCAATCTTGGGTTCCGGGGCAGCGGCTGAAATGACCGGGGCAGGTAACTCGGAGGCAGGGCTGGTGGGCAGACTGGCTGGGGTAAGGTTGGTGAGGAGTTGGATGATCCTGGCGAGTTGTTGTTGCTGCTGCTGGGACTGCTGCTGGTGCTGCTGGAACTGCTGATGCTGTTGGTAGCCGACCTGAAGCAGAGAGGTGATGTCGCCGCTCATGCGGCCTAGCTCTCTCTCAGTGTGTTCCAGGCGTAGCATGGCGGTGGGTTGCTCAGGTTCTTCGGTTTCCATGTCGGGGGAAGTGTGCGCTGAGTCCATAATGGTCAGATCGTACTGTCACGGTTCAGACAGACGACAAGAGGACCACAATTGCGTCACACCAGAAAGTTTATTTAAACTTCAGGGAAAAGGGAAGTAGGGAGTGAGTGAAGGCTCCAGGGGTTATCCCGTCCAATGTGCTGGGTCTGTGCCTCCCCCCAGTGGCAGCGATGCGTCCGATGACGCCGGTGGTTGGTGGTCCAGAAGTCCTGGGGGGGGAGGAAACACAGACACAACGGGGCGGATGAAAACAGGCAGAAGTACAGTTCTAGGGAAATCCAAATACGTAGTAGCAAGGCAGAAGGCTGGTCAGAGTTACCGGGGTCGAAGAGTAGTCAGGAGTCGTAATGGCAGAAAGCAGGTCTGGTTTTCCTGGGGCAGAAGAGTATCCAAGAATCAGGCAGGTCCGGGGTCACAAAACAAGGGTGAGCCAGAAGCGCGAGCACACAGGTTCCGGGTGTGAGCTTTGCAGACGATCTGACAAAGGAGAGCTGAAAGACGGGACTTTAAATACTGGGAGAGGTTAGTGGGTAATGCAGCGCAGCTGGCAGAGTAATTAGAGCCGAGCAGAGCAGGGACAGGTGGAGCTCGTTAGGCTGAGTAGAGAGAGAGAGATGAGCAGAGTGGAAGATAGTGGAAACACATTAAGGTGGTAACCCGGTGGAGTGAGAGGGCTCATGACAGTTATTGGTTGGTAGGTGATCAAATACTTATGTCATGCAATAAAATGCAAATTAATTACTTAAAAATCATACAATGTGATTTTCTGGATTTTTTTAGATTCCGTCTCTCACAGTTGAAGTGTACCTATGATAAAAATTACAGACCTCTACATGCTTTGTAAATAGGAAAACCTGCAAAATCGGCAGTGTATCACATACTTGTTCTCCCCACTGTATGTAAGAATGCTGTTCATTGACTACAGCTCAGCCTTCATCACCGATGGTACTCTCCAAGCTCATCATTAAGCTTGTGGCCCTAGGTCTATACTTGCATACTATTGTTTGTACAGATGAATGTGGTACCTTCAGGCGTTTGGAAATTGCTCCCAAGGATGAACCAGACTTGTGGAGGTCTACAATTGTTTTTCTGAGGTCTTGGCTGATTTCTTTTGATTTTCCCATGATGTCAAGCAAAGAGGCACTGAGTTTGAAGGTAGGCCTTGAAATACATCCACAGGTTCACCTCCAATTGACTCAAATGATGTCAATTAGCCAAAACTATAGTTTGTTCACAAGAAATTTGTGCAGTGGTTCAAAAACAAGTTTTAATGACTCCAACCTAAGTGTATGTAAACTTCCGACTTCAACTGTACATAGACATGGAATGCTGGTCGCTTTAATAATGTTTACATACTGTTTTACCCATTTCATATATACTGTACAGTCGTGGTCAAACGTTTTAAGAATGACACAACTATTGGTCTTCACAAAGTTCGCTGCTTCAGTGTTATGAGATATTTTTGTCAGATGTTACTATGGTATACTGAAGTATAATTACAAGCATTCCATAAGTGTCAAAGTCTTTTATTGACAATTACATTAAGTTTACAGTGAGGGAAAAACGTTTTTGATCCCCTGCTGATTTTGTACGTTTGCCCACTGACAAAGAAATGATCAGTCTATAATTTTAATGGTAGGTTTATTTGAACAGTGAGAGACAGAATAACAACATTTTAATGAGGGAAATAAGTATTTGACCCCCTCTCAATCAGAAAGATTTCTGGCTCCCAGGTGTCTTTTATACAGGTAACGAGCTGAGATTAGGAGCACACTCTTAAAGGGAGTGCTCCTAATCTCAGCTTGTTACCTGTATAAAAGACACCTGTCCACAGAAGCAATCAATCAATCAGATTCCAAACTCTCCACCATGGCCAAGACCAAAGAGTTCTCCAAGGATGTCAGGGACAAGATTGTAGACTTACACAAGGCTGGAATGGACTACAAGACCATCGCCAAGCAGCTTGGTGAGAAGGTGACAACAGTTGGTGCAATTATTCGCAAATGGAAGAAACACAAAATAACTGTCAACCTCCCTCGGCCTGGGGCTCCATGCAATATCTCACCTCGTGGAGTTGCAATGATCATGAGAACGGTGAGGAATCAGCCCAGAACTACACAGGAGGATGTTGTCAATGATCTCAAGGCAGCTGGGACCATAGTCACCAAGAAAACAATTAGTAACACACTACGCCGTGAAGGACTGAAATCCTGCAGCGCCCGCAAGGTCCCCCTGCTCAAGAAAGCACATATACAGGCCCGTCTGAAGTTTGCCAATGAACATCTGAATGATTCAGAGGAGAACTGGGTGAAAGTGTTGTGGTCAGATGAGACCAAAATGGAGCTCTTTGGCATCAACTCAACTCGCCGTGTTTGGAGGAGGAGGAATGCTGCCTATGACCCCAAGAACACCATCCCCACCGTCAAACATGGAGGTGGGAAACATTATGCTTTGGGGGTGTTTTTCTGCTAAGGGGACAGGACAACTTCACCGCATCAAAGGGACGATGGACGGGGCCATGTACCGTCAAATCTTGGGTGAGAACCTCCTTCCCTCAGCCAGGGCATTGAAAATGGGTCGTGGATGGGTATTCCAGCATGACAATGACCCAAAACACACGGCCAAGGCAACAAAGGAGTGGCTCAAGAAGAAGCACATTAAGGTCCTGGAGTGGCCTAGCCAGTCTCCAGACCTTAATCCCATAGAAAATCTTTGGAGGGAGCTGAAGGTTCGAGTTGCCAAACGTCAGGCTCGAAACCGTAATGACTTGGAGAAGATCTGCAAAGAGGAGTGGGACTAAATCCCTCCTGAGATGTGTGCAAACCTGGTGGCCAACCTCAAGAAACGTCTGACCTCTGTGATTACCAACAAGGGTTTTGCCACCAAGTACTAAGTCATGTTTTGCAGAGGGGTCAAATACTTATTTCCCTCATTAAAATGCAAATCAATTTATAACATTTTTGACATGCGTTTTTCAGTCTCTCACTGTTCAAATAAACCTACCATTAAAATTAAAGACTGATCATGTCTTTGTCAGTGGGCAAACGTACAAAATCAGCAGGGGATCAAATACTTTTTTCTCTCACAGTATGCAAAGAGTCAATATTTGCAGTGTTGACCCTTCTTTTTCAAGACCTCTGTAATCCGCCCTGGCATGCTGTCAATTAACTTCTGGACCACGTCCGGACTGATGGCAGCCCATTCTTGCATAATCAATGCTTGGAGTTTGTCCGTCTTTGTGGGTTTTTGTTTGTCCACCCGCATCTTGAAGATCGACCACAAGTTCTCAATGGGATTAAGGTCTGGGGAGTTTCCTGGCCATGGACCCAACATTTCGATATTTTGTTCCCCGAGTCACTTAGTTATCACTTTTGCCTTATGGCAAGGTGCTCAATCATACTGGAAAAGGCATTGGTCGTTACCAAACTGTTCTTGGATGGTTGGGAGAAGTTGCTCTCGGAGGATGTGTTGGTACCATTCTTTATTCATGGCTGTTTTCTTAAGCAAAGATGTGAGTGAGCCCACTCCATTGGCTGAGAAGCAACCCCACACATGAATGGTCTCAGAATGCTTTACTGTTGGCATGACACAGGACTGATGGTAGCGCTCACCTTGTCTTCTCCGGACAAGGTGTTTTCCGGATGCCCCAAACAATCGTAAAGGGGATTCATCCGAAAAAATGACTTTACCCCAGTCCTCAGCAGTCCAATCCCTTTACCTTTTGTAGAATATCAGTCTGTCCCTGATGTTTTTCCTGGAGAGAAGTGGCTTCTTTGCTGCCCTTCTTGACACCAGGCCATCCTCAAAAAGTATTTAACTCACTGTCCGTGCAGATGCACTCACACCTGCCTGCTGCCATTCCTGAGCAAGCTCTGCACTGGTGGTGCCCCGATCCCGCAGCTGAATCAACTTTAGGAGACGGTCCTGGCGCTTGCTGGACTTTCTTGGGCGCCCTGAAGCCTTCTTCACAACAATTGAACCTCTCTCCTTGAAGTTGTTGATGATCCGATAAATGGTTGATTTAGGTGCAATCTTATTAGCAGAAATATCCTTGCCGGTCCACCTTTTTGTGCAAAGCAATGAAGGCAGCACTTGTTTCCTTGCAGGTAACCATGGTTAACAGAGGAAGAACAATGATTTCAAATGCCAACCTCCTTTTAAAGCTTCCAGTCTGTTATTCTAACTTAATCAGCATGACAGAGTGATCTCCAGCCTTGTCCTCGTCAACACTCTCACCTGTGTTAACGAGAGAATCAATGACATGATGGCAGCTGGTCCTTTTGTGGCAGGGCTGAAATGCAGTGGAAATGGTTTTTTGGGATTAAGTTCATTTTCATGGCAAAGAGGGACTTTGCAATTAATTGCAATTAATCTGATCACTCTTCATGACATTCTGGAGTATATGCTCCGGACTGCGACATTGCTCGTCCTAATATTTCTATATTTCTTCATTAGATTATTTTACTTTTAGATTTGTGTGTATTGTTGTGTATTGTTATATATTACATCACTGTTGGAGCTAGGAACACAAGCATTTCGCTACACCCACAATAACATCTGCTAAATGCGTGTATGTGACCAATAAAATGTGATTTGATTGGGAATTAATTGTTTGGTCTGCACAAGGATAGTTTAATCGTGTGCGTGTGTGTTTCCTCAGTCATCGGCTGTCTGGTTCCCCTGACAGTTATGTTGAATATTATTGATACTCTGTGTACTGACACTGCCCAATCCTCTCCTCTATTTGTCTCAGAGAGTAGGAGTAGGTCAATAGAAAGTAATCTTCAAAAGCTTTTCATCTTGGTCTGTCGATAGATGTGATTATCGTGTGTATTTTAGGAAATTGTTGAGTTAGATGTTGCTGTGTCAATAATGGTCAGATGTGGTTTTTCAGCGTGCGTGTGTGTGCGTGCGTGCGTGTGTGTGTGTGTGTGCGTGCATGCGTGTGTTCAAAGTAACATCAGGCCTTGACAGATTAATGGATGAACGGACAGACAGATGATGGACACATTTTTCATTAAATAATTTCAGAGGGGCAGGCCATTTATATCATAACATCATTGTTTCTCGTTAGTGGTGAATGCGTTTGACTGGCAACAGACATGCCTTATTTTACACTTGAGCTGAGAGGTGTCAGGTTGCCAATAAAGCGTTGCAAGGTTCCGTGAGCCGGAGGAACCATTATGAAAACCCATCACTGGCTACAATTAAGCCCCTCATTTACCACTAGAGGCCCTAAGAGTCACTATAGATAGAGATAGGGCCTTGGTAAGAAGAGATCTCACTTTCAGAACACTCTGCATCTCTGGGGATGGTTGTTTTAGTATCTTCAGGTGTTGTGTTTCCAAATTCATACATCTCTACTGTATGCCTTTGGAAGATTACTTCATATCTCTCCATATCTGGAAGATATTAGAGTTGTATTATTGACACGTAGGCTTCAGTGTGAAGTATGAGATTTGGTTTATGAATGTAAATTGAAGGGAGCTTGGAATACTCTCTCTCCCCCTAAATTGTTTTCTGAAGATGTAATTACATCTATATTTACAATACATGCTGGAATCATGAGGTTGTTTCAGTCTTCTTATTAGAATGTGCTTATCATAAGTCGCTCCTTATTAGAGCATCTGCTAAATGACTTACTTGAATGTAATCCTTTGGCCCCTCTCTTTCTTTGTAATCCCCAACCCTCTCTCTCTCTTCCTCAGCCACTTTACATACTAGAAATCCCAATCACTCAAAGTGTCTGTAAATGACATGAGGAAAACCATCCAAACTAGCCATGGAGGTCAATTCACTGTAGGCACCTGTTCCAATTTCCACAGCCAGGAATATTGTTTATGTCTCGGGGCACACACACACGCTTCGGTCATGGTCAGAGATTACTGAACTTATTTAGTATGAAAATGTAGAAGAGCGTCTGCTAAATGACAAAAAATGTAAATGTAAATTTATTGATCAGTGCTTTTGAACCCTGTGGAGAACGGGCCAGTTTCCCAGAGGAGTGACGGTCGAATGCCAAACCGTCATCTATTGATAATCATTATCGATGGCCAGGGACAGAGATAACAGGGTGTGAAGGACCAACGAGGCATGCGGCGAGCATCATATTTTTCCACCCCCTCCTCTCCTCCTCCATCTCCTTTATCTGCCTGTTGTGTGTGCCACTGGGACAGAAAACAAATCCTGCTGAGTTGTCAACACATTTGGTGGTCAATGTCATACTAATTCCTGTCAATTCAATAAAAATCATGGGCAGTGTTCAATCAATGCAATCAATTTCCAGTTCATGTCTTCTACTGCCTGAGATAACAATGGAAAGGAACCCATTTTTGTAAACCCCTTCATCTGTAGCAAATGATCAATTCAAAGTCAATGAATGACAGAGGACATCAGCTCACCTGTCTGCATCTTGGTTCTTTAATACAGCTCTTGATGCATTGTCTTCCGACAGGTGGCATCACTCCTATGCGACGGTCATCCCTCAACAGTGCAGTCGGGATCGTTGCGCTTTCTGATTGTGTTTTTACCTCAGAACCCTCCTCCATCTTGGCTCCTTTGACTGCAGTTTCTCAGTGTGAATGTGCTCCGCTGAAACCCCTGTGTCACTGCATTAGTGACATTACCGGTGCCCTTTAGTTTAATCATATCGTCTGTCTCCTCCCAGTGAGTTGTATGTTGATGGGAGTCTTATTGCCTTGGCTGATTATTGGCACTGATACCAGCTGTGATGCCCTAAGTGTAGAGCAGACTAGCCAGCCAGTGTCGCATCACGTCCATCCCCCGAGCCTTGCAGCTCCACTGCACACGCCGATGCACGCATGCACACACACACGCAGAGATGCTCACACACACACACACACCACACATATGCAGAGATGCACACACAATCCAATCCAAGCCCCTACCTACACACACACACCCAAACACCCCTCTCTCTCTCTATCTCACTCTCATACACACACTCCCACGTATGCACAGTCTGTACCTGTCTCCGTATCGCCATCATCTCTTGGTTGCTACTGTTCTCAGCTGCATATTTCATTGACCTTTTGCAATCATCCATTTTCATCTGATTGGACCTATCCTGGTTAAACAAGCACTCACCTTTTTACAAGGTCAGCATCAAAGAGTCCTCTGACTCCATGTATCGCTCCTCTCTGGTGGAGGTAAATATTATCCTCCTCTCCTCCCACCCTCCTCTCCCTGTCAGTGAAACTTCAAACAGGCATCAGTCATTATTGTGCTGGTTATTTAGGCTGGGTGTCATTAAAAGTGCCATGGTTTTAATGAAGGCTTTATGATGTTTTTAATATCTATGCCTCCATCCGTGAATCTCCTTTATCACTTATCAATATTTATGAGGTTCTGTGCAGTGGTGTAGTAGAGGAAATACACATGTATAAGCCTTATACCCACTTATTTTTCAGTGAGCATTGTGTATACAGACTTCTTCATCCCTATGATGCGTATTAAAGTAGTGTAGTGGAGGCATACACCATATCAATTAATAAGGCTGATGGAACACATCAGAATATTTAGCTTAAAATGTTGTTCAACTATAAATTCTTCACATTTTAGGTGCAGCAATGTGTACACCGCGGTAGGCCTATGCGTGAATGTTCCAAAATGCAATTTGCGGGATAATGCCTTTCTAAAATGCACACTGGACATCCGAACGGTTTTATGGACATACATGGAAATATCCGTTAGAAATGTTGAAAGTGGGGAGATGCAACAACTATCATGGGTTGCTAATATGACTAGGATAGTGCCTTTGGCTGCTAGACAATTCAATAAAGAAAACCAATAGAACAGGAGAAAGCATATGAGGAAGTCTTTAGAAAATATGTTTCTATGGTGGGATTTTGGCTATAGGCCACATTGAAGCAAGGTAAGACATGCCTCATAATATGAAGTAATATGTCCAGGTTTCAAACAATTAAGGAACAGGAAAAACATAGCGATGCTAATGATAGGCCTAACTGTACTCTGGTAGATGTGAAAGGCTTTTCCAATAACCTTCTCAATTACATGTTAACTAGCTACAAAGTAACCAATGCCTACCTGGCCTATTTGTGTCAATCCAGTGGCCATTTGTTTTGCAAACTCCATCTCATGTGCTACAGAAACACCGCTAACCAAACAGTGCTAGGTGCCTGTGCACTTGAATTAAACGGTAACTACACTCAAATAAACATGTGTCCTATTTTTTCCCAGACCTCAAAGGTGGTCTCATGTTGTGGTTTTAAGCATTGTTATGCACTTATAACATAAAATGTGGTTGTTTTCCTATTAAAAAATGTTGACTTTGAGAGCAGAAACCTGAAATAAAAGGAAACAAATCAGAAACCTGTGAATTTCTGACTCAGCTGACAGACTCATTTATCTGTTTCAATAGTAGGGCTACTATTAGGTTACTTTCACAGTACAGCTTGGGTTGGCCTGACTGTGAAAGATCAATATGAGATTGATCATTTTAGGTCATTCAGCGTGTATCTCACTGTTTCTCATATACTTTTTCACACAGGTCGCCTTTCCTTCGCGGGGCTGGCCACTTCTCCAGGCATCACTCCACCACTGGTTCTGCGTGACCATAGGGGGTGTAATTTACTCAGATATCTCCCATACTGTGTGACACACACATTTACACACACACACACACACGCACACACGTAATCAGAGCGCGAATGACATTGGAAACATCCCCCTATTTAACCACACACAGACATTAAGCGCTCCCTCAAGGACAGCGACTCATTAACCCTTTACACTTGTGTTGAGGACACAACAGTTCACCTGACACGACTGAATCCAAACATTACACTGTTGATTTTATGTGCATTTTACACAATGTACAAAACATTAGAAACACCTTCCTAATATTAAGTTGCACCCCTTTTTGCCCTCATAACAGCCTCACTTTGTCGGGGAGTCGAAAGCATTCCACAGGGATGACTCCAATGCTTCCCACAGTTATGTTATGTTGGCTGGTTGTCCTTTGGGTGGTGGATCATTCTTGATACACACGGGAAACTCTTGAGCATGAAAAATGCAGCTGCGTTGCAGTTCTTGCTGTTCTTGCACCTGGCACCTACTACCATACCCCGTTCAAAGGCACTTAAATATTTTGTCTTGTCCATTCACCCTCTGAATAGCACACACACACAATCCATGTCTCAATTGTCTCAAGGCTTAAAAACCTTCTTTAACCCGTCTCCTCCTCCTCCTCTGGATTCACCTGGTCAGTCTATGTCATGGAAAGAGCAGGTGTTCCTAATACTTTTCGCCGCATTTGTTGATAACGAAATCTGAAAATACTCTGGATACATTCAGTAACATTCCACTGGGCACACACTGGTTGAATCAACGTGGAATAGACATCTGTGCCCTGTGGGAGGATAAGAATATTCCCCCAAAAATGTGGGGTAGGTGCAACATAAAACAAAAAAAGGATTTGAGTGAGAGGACTAACTGGTGTCTCCAAGTGGCCACACACCTCTCCAAAGTGTGCACAGTTCCTAAGTCATTTCGATGCACTTTTATGACTCAAAGAAGTCTTCAACTATAAGGTGCTTTTCTGAGCTCTCCTAGCTGTGCCATTGAGGGAAAAGTACACTTGTTGTTGTTTTGTTTGGAACACAACCCAGCATCCCCACCATCACACAATTTCTGTTGTTTAAACAATCCAAAAAATGCCCATTTTAAATCGCAATCTGGGTCAGGTGAGCATCATTTGAAAACTTGTTATGTTGCCAGCATGACTAGCTAAGTTATAAAATATGAT
Organism: Coregonus clupeaformis; assembly: GCF_020615455.1. Classification (NCBI taxonomy): domain Eukaryota; kingdom Metazoa; phylum Chordata; class Actinopteri; order Salmoniformes; family Salmonidae; genus Coregonus; species Coregonus clupeaformis. The sequence goes on from NC_059227.1 coordinate 2,332,869, forward strand.
CATACAGTGTTAGGCTTTCACAAGGCAATTCAGAGAAACAGATCGTAATTTTTGTGCGCATAGAAAAGAGTCAGGTGCGTGTTCCGCAGTGAATGTTCTTCACAATAGACAAACATACACTGCTCAAAAAAATAAAGGGAACACTAAAATAACACATCCTAGATCTGAATGAATGAAATAATCTTATTAAATACTTTTTTCTTTACATAGTTGAATGTGCTGACAACAAAATCACACAAAAATTAACAATGGAAATCAAATTCACCCTCAAAATTAAAGTGGAAAACCACACTACAGGCTGATCCAACTTTGATGTAATGTCCTTAAAACAAGTCAAAATGAGGCTCAGTAGTGTGTGTGGCCTCCGTGTGCCTGTATGACCTCTCTACAACGCCTGGGCATGCTCCTGATGAGGTGGCGGATGGTCTCCTGAGGGATCTCCTCCCAGACCTGGACTAAAGCATCCGCCAACTCCTGGACAGTCTGTGGTGCAACGTGGCGTTGGTGGATGGAGCGAGACATGATGTCCCAGATGTGCTCAATTGGATTCAGGTCTGGGGAACGGGCGGGCCAGTCCATAGCATCAATGCCTTCCTCTTGCAGGAACTGCTGACACACTCCAGCCACATGAGGTCTAGCATTGTCTTGCATTAGGAGGAACCCAGGGCCAACCGCACCAGCATATGGTCTCACAAGGGGTCTGAGGATCTCATCTCGGTACCTAATGGCAGTCAGGCTACCTCTGGCGAGCACATGGAGGGCTGTGCGGCCCCCCAAAGAAATGCCACCCCACACCATGACTGACCCACCGCCAAACCGGTCATGCTGGAGGATATTGCAGGCAGCAGAACATTCTCCACGGCGTCTCCAGACTCTGTCACGTCTGTCACATGTGCTCAGTGTGAACCTGATTTCATCTGTGAAGAGCACAGGGCGCCAGTGGCGAATTTGCAAATCTTGGTGTTCTCTGGCAAATGCCAAACGTCCTGCACGGTGTTGGGCTGTAAGCACAGCCCCCACCTGTGGACGTCGGGCCCTCATACCACCCTCATGGAGTCTGTTTCGGACCGTTTGAGCAGACACATGCACATTTGTGGCCTGCTGGAGGTCATTTTGCAGGGCTCTGGCAGTGCTCCTCCTGCTCCTCCTTGCACAAAGGCGGAGGTAGCAGTCCTGCTGCTGGGTTGTTGCCCTCCTACGGCCTCCTCCACGTCTCCTGATGTATTGGCCTGTCTCCTGGTAGCGCCTCCATGCTCTGGACACTATGCTGACAGACACAGCAAACCTTCTTGCCACAGCTCGCATTGATGTGCCATCCTGGATGAGCTGCACTACCTGAGCCACTTGTGTGGGTTGTAGACTCCGTCTCATGCTACCACTAGAGTGAAAGCACCGCCAGCATTCAAAAGTGACCAAAACATCAGCCAGGAAGCATAGGAACTGAGAAGTGGTCTGTGGTCACCACCTGCAAAACCAGTCCTTTATTGGGGATGTCTTGCTAATTGCCTATAATTTCCACCTGTTGTCTATTCCATTTGCACAACAGCATGTGAAATTTATTGTCAATCAGTGTTGCTTCCTAAGTGGACAGTTTGATTTCACAGAAGTGTGATTGACTTGGAGTTACAGTGGGGAGAACAAGTATTTGATACACTGCCGATTTTGCAGGTTTTCCTACTTACAAAGCATGTAGAGGTCTGTAGTTTTTATCATAGGTACACTTCAACTGTGAGAGACTCCTCCATACAGACCTTCTCCAGATCCTTCAGGTTTCGGGGCTGTCGCTGGGCAATACGGACTTTCAGCTCCCTCCAAAGATTTTCTATTGGGTTCAGGTCTGGAGACTGGCTAGGCCACTCCAGGACCTTGAGATGCTTCTTACGGAGCCACTCCTTAGTTGCCCTGGCTGTGTGTTTCGGGTCGTTGTCATGCTGGAAGACCCAGCCACGACCCATCTTCAATGCTCTTACTGAGGGAAGGAGGTTGTTGGTCAAGATCTCGCGATACATGGCCCCATCCATCTTCCCCTCAATACGGTACAGTCGTCCTGTCCCCTTTGCAGAAAATCATCCCCAAAGAATGATTTTTCCACCTCCATGCTTCACGGTTGGGATGGTGTTCTTGGGGTTGTACTCATCCTTCTTCTTCCTCCAAACACGGCGAGTGGAGTTTAGACCAAAAAGCTCTATTTTTGTCTCATCAGACCACATGTCCTTCTCCCATTCCTCCTCTGGATCATCCAGATGGTTCAGTTGTTGCCTTCTCTCCAAGCTGCTTGCCTATTGTCCTGTAGCCCATCCCAGCCTTGTGCAGGTCTACAATTTTAACCCTGATGTCCTTACACAGCGCTCTGGTCTTGGCCATTGTGGAGAGGTTGGAGTCTGTTTGATTGAGTGTGTGGACAGGTGGCTTTTATACAGGTAACGAGTTCAAACAGGTGCAGTTAATACAGGTAAAGAGTGGAGAACAGGAGGGCTTCTTAAAGAAAAACTAACAGGTCTGTGAGAGCCGGAATTCTTACTGTTTGGTAGGTGATCAAATACTTATGTCATGCAATAAAATGCAAATTAATTACTTAAAAATCATACAATGTGATTTTACAGACCTCTACATGCTTTGTAAGTAGGAAAACCTGCAAAATCGGCAGTGTATCAAATACTTGTTCTCCCCACTGTACATTGTGTTGTTTAAGTGTTCCCTTTATTTTTTTGAGCAGATAGGTTCATTCTGTTCAGAAAAACCCAGGGAATGATACCATGTCATCTTGTAACTGTACATCAAACATAGTGATCATAAATGTTGACGCTGTATGACATGAATTTTATGATATGGAAATGTGAAGTGCACATTTGGACTCACGGGTGTTTGCCTTGCTTGTATGACATCGGTATTTATTATAATCCTCAACGTCTCATCTTTCAAAATACATCAAGTCCACTTAAATTACAGCATTTCCCTCACTCAAGACCAATTGTCCAATTATGTCCAATTAGCGGGAGGGAGGGGCCAATTTCTTGTCACGTGCGGTGCTCAAGTTCAGAAAGGCTGTCAGTCAAAGCCCTCAGGCTCTGCGCTGTGAAGCTCTGATGTCATTTATAGCATGTTACTGTACAGCCACTGCATTCCAATTTAGCTTATCAGTGCCCAAATCTGCCATTTTCAACCCGTATACGGGTACAACTGTAAAGGGCTACCCTGTAAATCCTCTGAGGCTCAGTGTGTGTGTGTGTGTGTGTGTGTGTGTGTGTGTGTGTGTGTGTGTGTGTGTGTGTGTGTGTGTGTGTGTGTGTGTGTGTGTGTGTGTGTGTGTGTGTGTGTGTGTGTGTGTATGAGTGCATATGTGTATCTGAGCGAGGTGTCCTCTCCCTCGTTAGGGTCCGTTGCTGTCCATTGTGGGATGATGGCAGTGTGCCGGTGGGATGGTGAGGTCATAAGCCTCTTTACTCAGGTGTGTTGTGATCAGCTAGATTAACTACACCTGTCATTTAAGGTAGAAAGGTAATTCATACCTCCTCTCTCTCTAGTGTAATATGTAATGTCTCAGTGTATGACAAATAGACGCTTTACAGTAATGTACTGTTAAACCAAAGTTTCTTTGGAATTCATGGTAACATACTGTACCTTTTTTTACAGTAACTTACAGGTAACTGACTGCCAGTACGTTACCGATTTTTTTTAAAGTGTAGTCTTTGTCCTTATGGCTACGCGCTAGGCTAGTATTTTATGTTGAAATTATGTATGAAAGCCAATGTGTTTTGCCTAGGTTGGTGCTTACTCGTCCTTGTACATACGTCCTATTGTGTCTTATACTGCTTGTTACTGAGTTTACATAATGTTAGAGATATTTATCAGAATAAAAGCCTGTACATGATGCTACCACAGATAAGTATCAAGTATCAAGTCATCTGTTACACAAATGACCAACATGATGGTGTTATGATGGCGGAGTTGAAGGTTTTAATGTATAGTGCTGCAGTACTAAAGCATCTGCCCTTTTCACCCCAATGATGTATACATGTCTATGGTTCATCCTAACCTCTGGCCTTGGATTACCACTAGATTAGCCATACACTATTTTGTTCATAAACACCGACAGTCCAATCAGATCCCTGTGTATTTGTATATTTCCCACGGTTACTATGCGAACTGATGATAGATGACCGTCTGGGGTGCTCCAGGGCCAGGATGATGTATTGCGATATGATTGGTCCATACAGGTCCTGCGATGTCATAAAAGCCGGTCCTTGGGTTTAATCACAGTCGGCCAATCAGATCCGAGACGTGATGAGTTGCTTTGTTTATGAGTGGGACTGTCACATTAATCAGGTATCAAGATGCAAAAAGGCAAGTTAGTAACATTATATGACCTTGAACAATAATCAAATATTGATTGAGGTTCTAAAAATAACACACCTTGACTGAAAACAGAATGTACACCTCTGTCAGTTTCCCCATCCCTCTTTCTTTATTTCTCACCCTCTCTTTCTCTTTCCCTCTCTCTGCACTTTGCCAGTCTCAAAGAGAACAATGCAGCGCTGGGTCAATGGAAGGCTTTATCAAAGCACAGAAACACAGCAGTCTGATTCTAAATACAACAGGCAAACACACACACACACACACACACACACACACCTCCAGCAGCAGCCAGATGAATGGCCATGACACAATGGTGGTAAATTAAATCACTAATGAAACAGTCACCAAAGGCCCTCCCATCCCACGCTGTGGCCTTGCATGTGTGTGGGCGGTATCTCATTTCTCACACACACACACACACACACACACACACACACACTGGGAATTGAATACCTAATAAGCTCCTGTTTTCTTTGCTCTATAAATGTATTCTGAAACATAAGGATATTATTAGGCTGGGTTGGGAGGGGGTCAATATGAGTTCATTATGCAAATATAATTCACAACAACAGGACTACCTTGATATAGTTTACTCTGTGGAGAGTAAAACAGTTTCATCAAAACCACACAGATCATTATCATATTTTCCAGCATGCTCTACTGTAGGTTGATTTCTTTTAGGATTGTTTATAATGTCTGTGTTTTGCATGTACATTGATTGATTGATTAATCTTATGCTACACAAGGATGAATAACACATTTTTCTAAACTAATCCAATCAATTAGTTAGATTTATTGCACCCTTTACTGAAATGGTTGTTCCAGTTAAATGGTTTAGGTAGTGTTTTTTATGAAGTCTCCTACTCCTGAAAGTCATTCTGAATGCAGGTTGCGAATGAATAAAAATTCCAACTGTTGGATATCCTAACTCTGGCTGGATTCCAATAGGAATTACACATCACTTTGCAAGCCAGAATAATGTGACTTGCAGATGTGGCCTGTAAACCAGGAGTTTCCTAACACCACTTTGTTAGGGTAAAACTAGGCCATCAACTAAATCAAATCAAATTAAATTTTTCACATACACGTGTTTAGCAGATGTTATAGCGGGTGTAGCGAAATGCTTGTGCTTCTAGCTCCGACAGTGCAGTAATATCTAACAATTACACAACATATACCCAATACACACAAAAAAGTAAGGAATGGGATTTAAGAACATATACATATATGGACAAGCAATGACAGAGCGGCATGTACTAAGATACAGAAGAATATTATAGAATAGAATGCAGTATATACATATGAGATGAGTAGTGCAAGATATGTAAACATTATTAAAGTGGCCAGTGATTTCAATAGGCAGCAGCAGCCTCTAATGTGCTAGTGATGGCTATTTAACAGTCTGATGGCCTTGAGATAGAAGCTGTTTTTCATTCTCTCGGTCCCAGCTTTGATGCACCTGTACTGACCTCGCCTTCTGGATGATAGCGGGGTGAACAGGCAGTGGCTCGTGTGGTTGATGTCCTTGATTATCTTTTTGGCCTTCCTGTGACACGGGTGCTGTATGTGTCTTGGAGGGCGGGTAGTTTGCCCCCGGTAATGCGTTCGGCCTCTGGAGAGCCCTGCGGTTGTGAGCGGTGCAGTTGCCGTACCAGGCGGTGATACAGCCTGAAAGGATGCTCTCAATTGTACATCTGTAAAAGTTTGTGAGGGTTTTAGGTGATAAGCCAAATTTCTTCAGCCTCCTGAGGTTGAAGAGGCTCTGTTACGCCTTCTTCACCACACTGTCTGCGTGGGTGGACCATTTCAGTTTGTTGGTGATGTGTACGCCAAGGAACTTGAAGCTTTCCACCTTCTCGTCCCGTCAATGTGGATAGGGGGGTGCACCCTCTGCTGTTTCCTGAAGTCCACGATCATCTCCTTTGTTTTGTTGATGTTGAGTGAGAGGTTATTTTCCTGGCATCACACTCCCAGAGCCCTCACCTCCTCCCTGTAGGCGGTCTCGTCATTGTTGGTAATCAAGCCTACTACTGTTGTGTCGTCTGCAAACTTGATGATTGAGTTGGAGGCGTGCTTGGCCACGCAGTCATGGGTGAACAGGGAGTACAGGAGGGGGCTGAGCACGCACCCTTGTGGGGCCCCAGTGTTGAGGATCAGCGAAGTGGAGATGTTGTTTCCTACTTTCACCACCTGGGGGTGGCCCGTCAGGAAGTCCAGGACCCAGTTGCACAGGGTGGGGTTCAGACCCAGGGCCTCGAGCTTAATGATGAGCTTGGAGGGTACTCTGGTGTTGAATGCTGAGCTATAGTCAATGAACAGCATTCTTACATAGGTACAGTGAGGGAAAAAAGTATTTGATCCCCTGATGATTTTGTACGTTTGCCCACTGACAAAGAAATGATCAGTCTATAATTTTAATGGTAGGTTTATTTGAACAGTGAGAGACAGAATAACAACAAAAAAATCCAGAAAAACGCATGTCAAAAATGTTATAAATTGATTTGCATTTTAATGAGGGAAATAAGTATTTGACCCCTCTGCAAAACATGACTTAGTACTTGGTGGCAAAACCCTTGTTGGCAATCACAGAGGTCAGATGTTTCTTGTAGTTGGCCACCAGGTTTGCATACATCTCAGGAGGGATTTTGTCCCACTCCTCTTTGCAGATCTTCTCCAAGTCATTAAGGTTTTGAGGCTGATGTTTGGCAACTTGAACCTTCAGCTCCCTCCACAGATTTTCTATGGGATTAAGGTCTGGAGACTGGCTAGGCCACTCCAGGACCTTAATGTGCTTCTTCTTGAGCCACTCCTTTGTTAACTTGGCCGTGTGTTTTGGGTCATTGTCATGCTGGAATACCCATCCACGACCCATTTTCAATGCCCTGGCTGAGGGAAGGAGGTTCTCACCCAAGATTTGACGGTACATGGCCCCGTCCATCGTCCCTTTGATGCGGTGAAGTTGTCCTGTCTCCTTAGCAGAAAAACACCCCCAAAGCATAATGTTTCCAACTCCATATTTGACGGTGGGGATGGTGTTCTTGGGGTCATAGGCAGCATTCCTCCTCCTCCAAACACGGCAAGTTGAGTTGATGCCAAAGAGCTCCATTTTGGTCTCATCTGACCACAACACTTTCACCCAGTTCTCCTCTGAATCCTTCAGATGTTCATTGGCAAACTTCAGACGGGCCTGTATATGTGGTTTCTTGAGCAGGGGGACCTTGCGGGCGCTGCAGGATTTCAGTCCTTCACGGCGTAGTGTGTTACCAATTGTTTTCTTCGTGACTATGGTCCCAGCTGCCTTGAGATCATTGACAAGATCCTCCCGTGTAGTTCTGGGCCACGAGGTGAGATCTTGCATGGAGCCCTAGGCCGAGGGAGATTGACAGGTCTTTTGTGTTTCTTCCATTTGCGAATAATCGCACCAACTGTTGTCACCTTCTCACCAAGCTGCTTGGCGATGGTCTTGTAGCCCATTCCAGCCTTGTGTAGGTCTACAATCTTGTCCCTGACATCCTTGGAGAGCTCTTTGGTCTTGGCCATGGTGGAGAGTTTGGAGTCTGATTGATTGATTGCTTCTGTGGACAGGTGTCTTTTATACAGGTAACAAGCTGAGATTAGGAGCACTCCCTTTAAGAGTGTGCTCCTAATCTCAGCTCGTTACCTGTATAAAAGACACCTGGGAGCCAGAAATCTTTCTGATTGAGAGGGGGTCAAATACTTATTTCCCTCATTAAAATGCAAATCAATTGATAACATTTTTGTCATGCGTTTTTCTGGATTTTTGTTGTTGTTATTCTGTCTCTCACTGTTCAAATAAACCTACCATAAAAATTATAGACTGATCATTTCTTTGTCAGGGGGTAAACGTACAGAATCAGGGGATCAAATACTATTTTCCCTCACTTTATTCCTCTTGTCCAGATGGGATAGGGCAGTGTGCAGTGTGATGGCAATTGCATCGTCTGTGGATCTATTGGGGCGGTAAGCAAATTGAAGTGGGTCTAGGGTGACAGGTAAGGTAGAGGTGATATGATCCTTGACTAGTCTCTCAAAGCACTTCATGATGAAAGAGGTGAGTGCTACAGGGCGATAGTCATTTAGTTCAGTTACCTTTGCTTTCTTGGGTACAGGAACAATGGTGGCCATCATGAAGCATGTGGGAACAACAGACTGGGAAAGGGAGAGATTGAATATGTCCATGAACACACCAGCCAGCTGGTCTGCGCATGCTCTGAGGACGTGGCTAGGGATGGGCCGGCAGTCTTGCAGGGGTTAACATGATTAAATGTCTTAATCACGTCGGCCATGGAGAAGGAGAGGCCACAGTCCTTGGTATTGGGCCTCGTCAGTGGCACTGTGTTATGCTCAAAGCGGGCGAAGAAGGTGTTTAGCTTGTCTGGAAGCGAGACGTGGTGTCGGTGACGTGGCTGGTTTTCTTTTTGTAGTCTGTGATTGTCTGTAGACCCTGCCACATACGTCTCGTGTCTGAACTGTTGAATTGCGACTCCACTTTGTCTCTATACTGATGTTTTGCCAGTTTAATTGCCTTGCGGAGTGAGTAGCTACACTGTTTGTATTCTGTCATATTCCCAGTCACCTTGCCATGATTGAATGCGATGGTTCGCACTTTCAGATTTGCGCAAATGCTGCCGTCTATCCACGGTTTCTGGTTAGGGTAGGTTTTAATAGTCACAGTGGGCACAACATCACCTATACACTTACTGATAAACTCCGTCACCGTTTCAGTGTATATGTCTCAATTATTTTCGGAAGCTACCCGGAACATATCCCAGTCCGCGTGATCAAAACAATCTTGAAGCGTGGATTCCGATTGGTCAGACCAGTGTTGAATAGTCCTTAGCACGGGTACTTCCTGTTTGAGTTTCTGCCTATAGGAAGGGAGAAGCAAAATGGAGTCGTGGTCAGATTTTCCGAAAGGAGGGCGGGGGAGGGCCTTATAACCATCCCGGAAGTTTGAATAGCAATGGTCAAGGATTTTAGCAGCGCGAGTACAACAGTCGATATGTTGATAGAACTTTGGCAGCCTAGTCCTCAAATTTGCTTTGTTAAAATCCCTGGCTACAATAAATGCAGCCTCAGGATATGTGGTTTCCAGTTTGCATAAGGTCCAGTGAAGTTATTTGAGGGCCGTCGTGGTATTGGCTTGAGGGGGGATATACACGGCCGTGACTATAACCGAAGATAATTCTCTTGGGAGATAATACGATCGGCATTTGATTGTGAGAAATTCTAGGTTGGGTGAACAGAAGGACTCGAGTTCCTCTATGTTGCTACAATTACACCATGAGTCGTTAATCATGAAACACACACCTCCGCCCTTCTGCTTCACAGAGAGATATTTATTCCTGTCTGCGCGATGAACTGAGAACCCATCTGGCTGGACCGATTTCGACAGAATATCCCAAGAGAGCCATGTTTCTGTGAAACAGAGTATGTTACAGGCCTTGATGTTTCTCTGGAAAGAAATCCTTGCCCGTAGTTCGTCAACTTTGTTAACCAAAGATTGAACATTAGCGAGTATAATAATTGGAAGCGGTGGGTGGTTTGCGCGCCTCCTAAGTGGGACCAGCAGGCCACTCCGAGTGCCTCTCCTCTGCCGGCGATGTTTTGGGTCAGCCGCTGGAATCAGTTCAGTTGCCCTAGGGAGAGCAAACAAAGGATTTGCTTCGGGAAAGTCGTATTCCTGGTCGTAATGCTGGTGAGTTACCGCCACTCTGATATCCAATAGTTTTTCCCGGCTGTATGTAATGATGCAAAACACTTTCTGAGCTAATAATGTAAAAAATTATACATAAAAAAAGATGCTGCAAAGTTACCTAAGAGCGAGTCGCGAGGCCGCCATCTTCGTCGGCGCCAGGTTTATAACTAGGCCAATAATGAAGGCCTTATGATATATGTAATGAATTGTCATAGATTTTTTTGGAACACTGAGAGAAGGGAAACAGCGTCAGCACTAAGAAAAGTGAGTCCAGTTTGATCTATCTGAAAATATATACAGTGGGGAGAACAAGTATTTGATACACTGCCGATTTTGCAGGTTTTCCTACTTACAAAGCATGTAGAGGTCTGTAGTTTTTATCATAGGTACACTTCAACTGTGAGAGACGGAATCTAAAACAAAAATCCAGAAAATCACATTGTATGATTTTTAAGTAATTAATTTGCATTTTATTGCATGACATAAGTATTTGATACATCAGAAAAACAGAACTTAATATTTGGTACAGAAACCTTTGTTTGCAATTACAGAGATCATACATTTCCTGTAGGTCTTGACCAGGTTTGCACACACTGCAACAGGAATTTTGGCCCACTCCTCCATACAGACCTTCTCCAGATCCTTCAGGTTTCGGGGCTGTCGCTGGGCAATACGGACTTTCAGCTCCCTCCAAAGATTTTCTATTGGGTTCAGGTCTGGAGACTGGCTAGGCCACTCCAGGACCTTGAGATGCTTCTTACGGAGCCACTCCTTAGTTGCCCTGGCTGTGTGTTTCGGGTCGTTGTCATGCTGGAAGACTCAGCCATGACCCATCTTCAATGCTCTTACTGAGGGAAGGAGGTTGTTGGCCAAGATCTCACGATACATGGCCCCATCCATCCTCCCCTCAATACAGTGCAATCGTCCCCTTTGCAGAAAAGCATCCCCAAAGAATGATGTTTCCACCTCCATGCTTCACGGTTGGGATGGTGTTCTTGGGGTTGTACTCATCCTTCTTCTTCCTCCAAACACGGCGAGTGGAGTTTAGACCAAAAAGCTCTATTTTTGTCTCATCAGACCACATGACTTTCTCCCATTCCTCCTCTGGATCATCCAGATGGTCATTGGCAAACTTCAGACGGGCCTGGATATGCGCTGGCTTGAACAGTGGGACCTTGTGTGCGCTGCAGGATTTTAATCCATGACGGCGTAGTGTGTTACTAATGGTTTTCTTTGAGACTGTGGTCCCAGCTCTCTTCAGGTCATTGACCAGGTCCTGCCGTGTAGTTCTGGGCTGATCCCTCACCTTCCTCATGATCATTGATGCCCCACGAGGTGAGATCTTGCATGGAGCCCCAGACCGAGGGTGATTGACCGTCACCATTTTCTAATAATTGCGCCAACAGTTGTTGCCTTCTCACCAAGCTGCTTGCCTATTGTCCTGTAGCCCATCCCAGCCTTGTGCAGGTCTACAATTTTATCCCTGATGTCCTTACACAGCTCTCTGGTCATGGCCATTGTGGAGAGGTTGGAGTCTGTTTGATTGAGTGTGTGGACAGGTGTCTTTTATACTGGTAACGAGTTCAAACAGGTGCAGTTAATACAGGTAAAGAGTGGAGAACAGGAGGGCTTCTTAAAGAAAAACTAACAGGTCTGTGAGAGCCGGAATTCTTACTGGTTGGTAGGTGATCAAATACTTATGTCATGCAATAAAATGCAAATTAATTACTTAAAAATCATACAATGTGATTTTCTGGATTTTTGTTTTAGATTCCGTCTCTCACAGTTGAAGTGTACCTATGATAAAAACTACAGACCTCTACATGCTTTGTAAGTAGGAAAACCTGCAAAATCGGCAGTGTATCAAATACTTGTTCTCCCCACTGTATAAACAACAACAATTTCAACTATTTTACTGAGTTACAGTTCATGTAAGGAAATCAGTAAATTGAAATAAATAAATTAGATGAATAAAAAAACATCTGTGGATTTCATGACTGGACAGCATTGGGTGGGCCTGGGAGGGCATAGGCCCACCCACTTGGGAGCCAGGCAATCAAAAATGAGTTTTTCCCCACAAAAGGTATTTCTTACAGACAGACATTCTCCTCAGTTTCATCAGCTGTCCGGGTGGCTCGTCTCAGACGATCCCGCAGGTGAAGTAGCCGGATGTGGGGGTCCTGGGCTAGCGTGGTTACACGTGGTCTGCTGTTGTGAGGCCGGTTGGACATACTGCCAAATTCTCTAAAATGACGTTGGAGGTGGCTTATGGTAGAGAAATGAACGTTCAATTCTCAGGCAACAGCTCTGGTGGACATTCCTGCAGTCAGCATGCCAATTGCACGCTCCCTCAAAACGAGACATCTGTGGCATTGTGTTGTGTGACAAAACTGCATATTTTAGAGTGGCCTTCTATTGTCCCCAGCACAAGGTGCACCTGTGTAATGATCATGCTATTTAATCAGCTTCTTGATATACCACACCTGTCAGGTGGATGGATTATCTTGGCAAAGGAGAAATGTTCACTAACAGGGATTTAAACAAATGTGTGCACAAAATTTGAGAGAAATACTTATGTGCATATGGAAAAATTATGGGATATTTTGTTTTAGCTCATGAAACATGGGACCAACACTTTACATGTTGCGTTTATGTTTGTGTTCAGTATAAATCAAGTTTTATGGTTTAAAATGTAGGTGTTGCGTATTACTCTATAGTAGAGCTATGCAAACACCACAATTGAGTTCCTTTGAACACTTTAAGAGTAAAATGGGGAACACCGCAACAGAGTTAAATCTTTAACACTTTCAAAAGTGTTATTTGAATTCCAGTACAGTGGGACTCGTATGTTCACTGAAAATAGTGTACAGTTTACACTTTCAGAGTTAAATGTACACCATTGATTTTGCTGTGTAGTAAGGCCAGTCAGGTGCACTGCCACTGTATGTAATAATTATCTATCTGGTGCTTGGGAAGGCTGTAGTGGTTAAGCCAAACAATGAGGACGGGAGAGGGAGAATAGAGGAGGACAGAGGGAGAGGGAGAGGAAAGGGGGAGAAGACAAGAAGGGAGGTATCAGAGACAGAGGTAGAGAGAGAGATTGAGCTCCCCAGCATAGACCAGAGCAGACCAGGGGGTATCAGGTGTGGAGCTCGGGAGTGTAAACACAACCATTACTTCCACCACTGTGCTTCTGTTTGTCTGTCTGCTGCCCACCATTCAGTGTCTACTTCAGCCAACAGACAGTCCACAGGTGCCCACGCTATATGTCATTCAGGCAGGAGAGCGACCCACAAAGCTTAGCATCCTTTAGGGATTGATCTATTCTCATGAGAAATTAACGTGTTTGATTACATGCACTGTGTATAGTCAAACAGGGTTCAAATCAAATCATCACAGTGATCACCATGAATAATGAATGAGCTAGTTAGTGTGGTGTTTTAATATTGATGTGGGTCGTACATCGAAGCCTTGTCAAGGTGAATAAGTTTGCCTGGCTGGCAGGCACTGTCTGTCTGTCTGTCTGTCTGTCTGTCTGTCTGTCTGTCTGTCTGTCTGTCTGTCTGTCTGTCTGTCTGTCTGTCTGTCTGTCTGTCTGTCTGTCTGTCTGTCTGTATGTCTGTCTGTATGTCTGTCTGTCTCAGCATGTCTGTCTCACCCTGGCCTGCTATCTCACCCTGCCCTGACTGCCTGCCCTGACTGTCTGCCCTAATGCTGCTGCATCCAAATATCACCCGGTGCTGTTCACCCTGCCCTCAGTGTGAGTGTGTGTGTGCGTGTGTGTGCGTGTGTGTGCGTGTTTGTGTTTGAAATAAAATGAGAGAGACACATAGAGAGAGGTGGGAGAGAGAATAAGGTAGAAAAAGAAAAGCAGAGAACGTGAGAGCGAAAGACCTAGAGATCCTGTCTCCGTTTCAAAGGCAGAGGTGGAGATGTATACGCGAGCGGCAGCGGTTGCGCTTCAATCAAATATCCGGGTGCTGAATTGCGCAGAAGCACCGCTGCAGCTGCGTTTCCGCGTTGACTGAGCCGAGAGAGGGGAGGGGAGGGGAGGGGAGGAAAAACGGAGAGAGAGAGCGAGTAGCGTAGACGCAGTGGGACACTGAGTCAGTGAAGACTACACCGACGCACTACAGCCACACAACAAATACATAGAGAATCGACTCGAAATTGCGCGTCTGCGAGCCCGACTCGAGCGGTGTGAGACCGAAACCCTTTTCACCATGGAGACTGCGGTAAAAACACAATCTAAAATGTGAGATTTACGAAGGCAATCAGAAGAGAGCGAGAGAGTGGCTTTACCACCTTATCTTGAGCTGGTGATCTCAATTTTGTGCTCTGTCGTCGTCGCAGTGTTTCTGGGGTAAAATGAAGAAGTTTAACATCAGGAAGGTACTGGACGGCCTAAAGGAGCAGGCGTCTTCCTCGGCTTCGTCTGGCCAGTCGGGCACCCAGGAGAACAATTTGATGCAGGAGACCCTTCAGTCCGAGAATTTTCAACTCTGCAAGGTGGGCGAGTCAGATGCATTTTATTATGCAGCTGTATCAAACATAACAGTCTGTAAATTAATGTTGCTGTTTGCGAGTGTATGTTTCTATTTTCTCACTGCATATTGGCTGCCGCTTCTCTCAATGTTGATAGGCTACTTAACGCGCCGCCACCTATATTATTGATAGCCTACAATGTTACCGTTATCATCTGATGAACGGTTTGGCTACTATAGGCGACCACCTGCGTTTGCCTGGTCTTTTTCGTTAACATCTGTTATGAAAAGGTATTATAATAATGATAATATATATTGCTTCATAGGCAACACCCTCTGTCCATTCCCAGGGTTTGTTAACCCAGCCTGTAAAATGCGCATATGGCGAATGCGTTTAGAGATCTACCAAGATAGAATAGGCTTTCCATCATAATTTAGCGTTTGTTTATATACATCCCATCATTAGACTATATAGGCAGACCTTTATAACAATCTAATAAATGCACAGGCCTACATATATCCTCCCTTCTGTTCAAATAGACTGGTTTCATCGCTCATGTCATGTGCACTTCGAATGAACTGTCATACAGAGGGGTTGGGATAAAACAACCCGTTTCTTGCATAATCAGATCGGCTTGGATTAACATGTCAATCGCTGGGTCCCTGGCCGGTTGATACAGTGGCTATCAGTCTCCCACCAACACCTACCTTCCAGTTCCCACACCCGATCCACTCATTGATCCATAGAGGAAGGCTGCGTCTGAAATTTAGACCCGTTTTATCATGCACTGGCTTCCCTGATTCATTGAATAAGACACGACAGAAGAATGGATGGGGTTAATAAGAGATCACATTCGATTTACATGCACACACTGCCTGCAAAACAGCTGGAACGAATGTAGCCCATCCTTGGGACGCCACAGCAAATGTATGTTATAGTTGATACATAGGATACTTTGCTTTCAAGTCAAATGGACAACCCCTTGAATTGTCGCCGATTTCTCACCTTGTTATGGTACTGCACACGCGTGTGCGCGCATGTTATTTCTGTGTAATTCAATTGTTATGTTTGGGCCAGGCTAAGATGACCTAAACACGATATTGAATTCAACACCTGCATAAGGGCAATTTTATTTCACATGGTAATGCTCATGCAGCCACAGCTTCAAGTTCACGGCGATGTAGCCCCTTGACTATCCAAGACTTCAACTCCTCCGCGGAGTTGAGCGCAGACTTTTTGAAATGAAATCCATACTTTTTAATAAATCGTTAGTCAAATTCCACTGGGCAAAAACTGGTTGAGTCAACGTTGTTTCCACGTTATTTCAACACCCCAAATCTATATGATGAAGTTGAATCAACATGGAAAACTGATTGGATTTGCAAAAAGGAATTAAAGTAATGGCATTTTGACTTTTTTCAAAACATTGAATTCATGTTAGTTGACAACTCAACCAAATGTAAATCAAAACTAGACATTGAACTGACATCTGTGCCCAGTGGGCTACAACCACAGACTGTTTCCTCATTGAGTTGCCATCTTAAAGCAACAGCAATGAGGAAACAATTGGTGATTGTATTTATTTGTTAATTTGGATCCCCATTAGCTTTTGCAGAAGCAGCAGCTACTCTTCCTGGGGTCCACAAAAAACACAAGACATGACAAGTAACAAAACACTGATACACTGATAGACAAGGACAGTCACACACATGTAAAATACCAAATAATATATATACAAACAATACAACAAGAAAAAAACATGTTTGTGTTAGTGTGTCTGTGTGTTTGTGTGTCCCATCACAGTCCACGCCGTTTCATGAGATGTTGTTTAATAGATTGTTCTTGTCTATTCATGTTCTGTGTTATGTCATGTTTCATGTTTTGTGTGGACCCCAGGAAGAGTAGCTGCTGCTTTCGCAACAGCTAATGGGGATTCTAATAAAATGTCAAATACCAATATGTTTTTTAAAGGTAATTTTGCTGTTTACTTGAGTAATTGGAGATGGAAGGATGTTCCATGTGATCATGGCTCTGTATAATACTGTGCGTTGCCGTGAATTTGTTTTGGACTTGGGGACAGTGAAGATTCCCCTGGTGACATGTGTTGTGGGGTACGTATTGGTGTCTGAGCTGAATGTTATTTGATTATGTAGACAATCTGGAATTTTCATCACAGTAATATTTATCATAAAAACTAGAAGAGAAGCAGTTAATCACTCGTCAACCCTCAACCAGTAAAGACTGACATGCATGTTGTCGATGTTAGTTCTGTATGTGCAGTTAAGGGCAAGGCGTCCTGCTCTGTTTTGAACAAGCTGCAGCCTTGCTAGGTCTTTCTTTGCTGCACTTGACCATATTACCGGAAAGTAATCAAGATGGGACAAGACCAGAGCCTGAACAACTAGTACAGTTGATTTTTGTGTAAAAAATGCAGAACATATTTTTATAACAGACATACCCCTACCCATCTTCACAACAACTTTGTCAATATGACTTTACCATGATAATTGATATCCAATGTTATACTTAGGAGTTTAGCTTCCTCAACTCCAGATGAGGTTTATGTCTTAGAGAATGTTTTGAAACAAATACAATGCTTTTAGTTTTAGATGTAATTAAAGCTGCAATTTAATAATAATAATAATAATAATAATAATTCATTTAATTTGTAAAGTGCTTTTCTCACACCCAAGGCGCTAAAAAAAGATACAAAAATAATAATAAAAACAATCCAAAACACAGAACATAGAACACAGATAACAATCAAAGCTATATACAGGTGTCGTCAGATCCGGAGGACATGAGAACAGAATTAGCAGAGGTCCTTGAAAGCTTTTCTGAACAGCATGGTCTTGAGCTGTGCCTTAGAGGACAGAGACTCTGCAGCCCTAATAGTGTCTGGAAGTGCGTTCCACGGCCGTGGAGTCATGCAACTGAAAGCCCTGTCACCCATAGCTTTTAATCTGCTGCGGGGCTGCTGAAGGGAACGGACCTGGAGGAGCGAAATGTGAATTATAGATCTATCATTCTCATTGAAACAAGTCTAAGAAGCGGTGGATTTGTCCTATGTGCGCTATTTCTATGCTTTTTGCATTTTGTACACCAGCTTCAAACAGCTGAAAATACAATATTGTTGGTTATTGAAAATATATTTCACAGCGTTTTAGATGGTACAATGATTCCCTACACTATACATTGCTTGTTTTGTCACATAAACTCAAATTAGGCGAACTATTAGAATTTTAGCAACCAGGAAATGGCAGAGCAATTTCTGCATATTGCACCTTTAAGACCAGTTTATTATTAATCACCCATTCTGATACTGACTGTAACTCCTTATTTAGAATTTCAGTGAGCTCACTTGCTTTGGGTGCTGACATGTAGAGTGTAGAATCATCCGCACACATAGTAATTCTAGCTTTATGTAAGACCAGTGGCAAATCATTTGTAGAAATAGAGAAGAGTAACGGCCCAAGGAACTGCCCTGAGGGACACCGCACTGTACATATCTGATGTTAGAAAAGCTTTCATTGAAGAACACTCTCTCTGGATTCTATTGGATGAATTGAAGTTTTATTTAAAAGTATGGATTTCAGCAAACAGAGGCACGCAACAACAGAGGACAAACATAGGTACACGGTAAGGGTTTAAGAATTTACATTTTTGAAGTATCGACCGCATAGCGACTCGAAGGAGGCAGCGGTTCATTTAAAAACTCTAGTCTGCCCTCAACTCTGTGGAGTTGACATGACATTAGGCCTACATACAGTTTTTTTATCCCTTGGGGCAATGGCAGCCCAGCGTTGAGTAATGCCTCTCATTTCTACGTGGCACAGTTTTGCACGCTTTAACATGAATATTAGTGAATGCTCTTGGGAAAGATTCATATCGTTAGGCCTAGATAATGTAAATGATTTGTGGTAGCTTATGTAATTGAAAACGCAGGCCTATTGGTGACGTGTTTCTCTCCGTCGCAAGAGTGCACAAGGGTTTCAACATTTGCGCATGGCTAGGCCCGTGTAGGCCTAATATCTGGAATGGTTGGCTAGAACAGCATAAGCTACATGTCGCCAATTATTTTGGTGAAAATACAAAAAAATAGGTTTTGCGGTTTTGATCGAGCCTGGTCCTGGAGTGTCATAATTGGGTTGGCGCTCCAGGCGCATATGGTCGAGGGAAATCATCCAAAGCCCGGCCTGTGGTGCCGCTGCTGCCTGCACTAGGGCAGGTGTCTGCTACAGTGGAGCGGCTCTTACATAATATGCTTTAGCACTCTGCTCTGCTCTGGCTTTAAGCAAACAAATAGGCTACAAAACCCCCCCGACTGACTTACTGACTGATGCAATAGGCTCCAGCAGCTGCAGCATATTGTGGTAGATCTGTCACGCCCCAAAGTGATGAGTTTTATTGCTGTGTTTTATTTCTACAGTAGGAATGTCATCATGACTAGCTGCTATGTGGGAGACGCCATCAAAAGAGATGGTGTTGTTGCTAGTATCTGAAAACGGGCCTATGCAGACACAATATGATGGAACCTAACTGATACAACAACAACAAAAAATCCCAGTTAAATTGCTAGTTTTTTCTACGGTCATTGCTGTTGTGCTCATTGTATTGCTGTATATTTTCGTTCCTTTGCTTGTAATTTCAAGTGTTCATTCACAGACTTCAAATTGTGGTTTGAGTAAGTATTCAGACCCCTTGACATTTTTCACATTTTGTTACGTTACAGCCTTATTCTAAAATTGATTAAATTGTTTTTTTCCCCTCATCAAACTACACACAACACCCCATAATGACAAAGCAAAAACTGGTTTTTAGAAATTGTTGCAAATTTATAAAAAATAAAAAAACTGAAATATCACATTTACATAAGTATTCAGACCCTTTACTCAGTACATTGTTGAATCACCTTTGGCAGCAATTACAGCCTTGACTCTTCTTGGGTATGACGCTACAAGCTTGGCACATCTGTATTTGGGGAGTTTCTCCCATTCTTCTCTGCAGATCCTCTCAAGCTCTGTCAGGTTGGATGGGGTGCGTTGCTGCACAGCTATTTTCAGTTCTCTCCAGAGATGTTCTATCGGGTTCAAGTCCGGGCTCTGACTGGGCCACTCAAGGACTTTCAGAGACTTGTCCCGAAGCCACTCCTGCGTTGTCTTGGCTGTGTGCTTAGGGTCTATGTCCTGTTGGAAGGTGAACCTTCGCCCCAGTCTGAGGTCCTGAGCGCTATGGAGCAGGTTTTCATCAAGGATCACTCTGTACTTTGCTCCATTCATCTTTCCCTCGATCCTGACTAGTCTCCCAGTCCCTGCTGCTGAAAAACATCCCCACAGCATGATGCTGCCACCACCATGCTTCACAGTAGGGATGGTGCCAGGTTTCCTCCAGACATGACGCTTGGCATTCAGGCCAAAGAGTTCAATCTTGGTTTCATCAGACCAGATAATCTTGTTTCTCATGGTCAGAGAGTCTTTAGGTGCCTTTTGGCAAACTCCAAGCGGGACTTCATGTGCCTTTTACTGAGGAGTGGCTTCCGTCTGTCCACTCTACCATAAATGACTGATTGGTGGAGTGCTGCAGAGATGGTTGTCCTTCTGGAAGGTTTTCTCATCTCCACAGAGGAACTCTGGAGGTTTGTCAGAGTGACCATCGGGTTCTTGGTCACCTCCCTGACCAAGGCCCTTCTCCCCCGATTGCTCAGTTTGGCCGGGCGGCCAGCTCTAGGAAGAGTCTTGGTGGTTTCAAACTTCTTCCATTTAAGAAAGATGGAGGCCACTGTGTTCTTGGGGACCCTTCCCCCAGATCTGTGCCTTGACACAATCCTGTCTCGGAGCTCTACGGACAATTCCTTCGACCTCATGGCTTGGTTTTTGCTCTGACATGCACTGTCAACTGTGGGACCTTATATAGACTTTCCAAATCATGTTCAATCAATTGAATTTACCACAGGTGGACTCCAATCAAGTTGTAGAAACATCTCATGGATGATCAATGGAAACAGGATGCACCTGAGCTCAATTTTGAGTCTCATAGCAAAGGGTCTGAATACTTATGTAAATAAGTTATTTCTGTTTTTTTATTTTTTTGTAAATTGGCAAACATTTCTAAAAAAAGTCAAGGGGTCTGAATACTTTCTGAATGCACTGTATGTGGACACAAAACTAACGTTACTCCATTGTGAGAACGAATATGAAAATTCCCTCTAAGCCTGATTTACCTGTTGTTTCCTCATCGCCCTGCTTTGCTGCCCTCTAATTGGACGCCCAGACTGTCCGTCATGGCTTCCCCTATCAGCCGTCGTCCATGGCCCATGACCCAGTCCAGAAGATCCTGGCCATTGGGACCCAGAGTGGGGCCCTCAGACTGTATCCTTTCTGCTCTGTGTGGAGCTGTGTTTAACTCCATTGATCTCTTTGTGCTTTGTACCCTGGGTTCTTGGGGGAGGCCCTGCATGGGGCAACTCTCAGCCCAGACCAGCAGCAGGTAGGTGGATGTATGGATGGATGGGTGGATTGATGAATGTTTGGATAGATGGATGAATGAATGGATTGGATAGAAAGACAATCAGAATGTCCTGGGAAGAACAGGCTGAGCTCATGTGTGTTTATGTATACTCAGTCTATCCATATGTAATAACACATATTACAGTATAATTGCATGTTACATTGTAAAATTCAAAATTCCTGATATAGAGCTAGCAGCCTGTTTACAGGGACAACAGCTTGCTGTGCTTCACAACACAAAGCAGTGGAATGGCACCACAGGGAGCCATAGCTACAGAGAGCACCCACCCACTAGCTCGCCTCCTGCCTGCCTCTCTGCCTGCGTCAGGCCCCTTTACTGTTCCAGCGTGTGTTCTCGCTGAAAAACAACTCATTAAGGTGTGATTAAGGGGTGGACAGGCGGGCGGCAACATCCCTCTGTCTCTCTGCCTGTCTGTCTCTGTCTTTTTGTCCCTCCCTGCTGTTTGTCTTTCTGTCTCTCCTTGCTGTCTTTCTTTGTTCCTGCCTGCTGTCTTGTACAAGTGGGCTTCATGTCTACATATATCTGAATGAAAAGGTGAGGCAAAATAAAATCCCAGTTCTATAGGTGCAGGATGGCGATGTTGATTTAAGGTCAGTTTAGCATACCATTTGCATTGATTTTAGATTGGTGTCAATCAAGATGTAACCATAGAGTTCTTGATATGCTGGCTATGCTGGTCAGTTTACATTGATGCAACATGTGCTTTCTTTGACCACTTCAGTTGAAGTTGAAACGTCAGTGAATGGTTCAGGGTTTGACAATTCTTCCTCCTCACTGATGTTGGTAGCTTTGAATTTGAGAGAATAGAAAAACGTCTTGACTTCAGTCAGCTCTTTGAGTGATGTAGAACAGACAGAGATAGGTTCTTATCTCTGGGAGAGGAAGGTGAATGGGGAGTCATGCAACTGCCTGCGCTTTTTCCTTCTTCGATCAGTGCTCTAGATGACGACTCGGCCCGCTCTTGCCTAATCTGATAATGATGATGCCTGATACAAAAGAGATGCTCTTATTGGTCCTTTTTTTATTTGTCCTTTGATGAAGATGATTTGGCTCAAGGTCAAGTTGTAGGCATTTGTTATAGCTGTAGTTGTGTAGCCCTATGTTTGCAGTATGTCTATAGCTTCATGCTGTAGCACTAGATTTGTCTCTGTGGCGCTGAGCCTGATTGTATTAGCCTTATAGGACTCTTTGCTCGCAATGCTTGTAACTATGTTCTGTAGCAATCCTTGCAGCTCTAGCTCATTGTCTGTCGTGTGGCTGTATACTATAGCCTTAGGGCCTTGTTGTACTATGTCTGTCCTGTAGCTCTATGTCTGCCCTGTAGCTCTATGTCTGTCCTGTAGCTCTATCTCTATCCTGTAGCTTTATGTCTGTCCTGTAGCTCTATGTCTGTCCTGTAGCTCCGTCTCTGTCCTGTAGCTCTATGTCTGTCCTGTAGCTCTATCGCTGTCCTGTAGCTCTATGTTTGTTCTGTAGCTCTACAGTATGTCCTGTAGCTCTACCTCTGTCCTGTAGCTCTATGCTGTGATTGCCTGCTAGGCTAGCTGTTATCA
This sequence comes from Coregonus clupeaformis, assembly GCF_020615455.1. Lineage (NCBI taxonomy): Eukaryota > Metazoa > Chordata > Actinopteri > Salmoniformes > Salmonidae > Coregonus > Coregonus clupeaformis. Next base: position 2,355,510 of record NC_059227.1, read on the forward strand.
GTGTGTCTGTGGCGAGGCTGTTGGTGGTGCTCTCCTCTCCTTTCCTCCCATGGAGGGTAACAGGATGTGGCAGATCAAGGGCCTGAGCCTGGCAGTGGGTGGAGCTTAGCGGGCTGGAGAACTAAGGCAGGGGAAGAGGAGAGGACAGGAGAGGGTCCCCAGATCTGCCAGCCTAAGTGAATGGCCTGTGATCCTAAAAACTGTCCCGTTTGTGATGTTGGCCAGGGTTAGGACGATGTGTTTACTGTCCCTTTGGTAATGTCTGACTGAAAGAGAGCGGCTGGGTGAAGAGAGGGAGAGAGAGAAAGAGAGAGAGAAACGCACACACGCATGCATGCACACACACATACACACACACACAGAAACACACACACAGAAACACAGAGAGAGACACAAAGAGAGAGAGAGGGAGAGAGACACAGAACAAAAACACAGATAGATAGAGGAGAAGGGAGGAGGGGAGAAGGAGAGAGAGAAAATTATTCGGTCTGTCTGTCTCTTGATGTCATGCGCCACCTAGCTGCTCAGCTAAGGTTAGACCCATGCAGCTCCTGGGCTTTTGCACAAGCATGAAAATTGTATTGATCTGTGTGTTGTAATGTGCCTTACTACACACACACACACACACACACACACGCACACACACACACACACACACACACACACACACACACTGGGTCCCCAGATCTGCCAGCCTAAGTGAATGGCCTGTGATCCTAAAAACTGTCCCGTTTGTGATGTTGGCCAGGGTTAGGATGATGTGTTTACTGTCCCTTTGGTAATGTCTGACTGAAAGAGAGCGGCTGGGTGAAGAGAGGGAGAGAGAGAAAGAGAGAGAGAGACGCACACACGCATGCATGCACACACACATACACACACACACAGAAACACAGAGAGAGACACAAAGAGAGAGAGAGGGAGAGAGACACAGAACAAAAACACAGAGAGATAGAGGAGAAGGGAGGAGGGGAGAAGGAGAGAGAGAAAATTATTCGGTCTGTCTGTCTCTTGATGTCATGTGCTACCTAGCTGCTCAGCTAAGGTTAGACCCATGCAGCTCCTGGGCTTTTGCACAAGCATGAAAATTGTATTGATCTGTGTGTTGTAATGTGCCTTACTACACACACACACACACACACGCACACGCACACGCGCACACACACACACACACACACACACACACACACACACACACACACACACACACACACACACACACACACACACACACACACACATCTCAATTGTTTGGGATCAATCTGCATCATAGGCATATCTCTGCAGCAATATTTTCTTTGTCTCAAAATATGTAGGGAGCAATTGAAAGATGTCTGGCTGCACCAGCAGTTTCGCTATATTAAATGATCTGCTCATTGAAGGATAGGGAGAGAGAAAGGACTGTGTTACTAATACAGACTGCAGAATGACCATATTACAGATGAGATATGTGGTAAAGCCCAAGGGTACTTCCCTCCTTCAAGTAACCACTGATCTAACATGACCAGATCAGTGAAATGTTTTGCAGTGGTTTCCATACTTTCATATATCCATCTGGCATACAGCACTAGATCAGTGATGGCTTCCAGGAAGGAAAGTGTTTCTACAGTATTGAACCAAGTCCGTAATCTGTGTGTGTGTTTTGGGTGGCCTGTGGGTGATTCTATGCAGCAGTGCCTGGCGACTTTAGAGAGATGACTCCTTCACACCCAGGGCGGGTGAGCAGGGAAAATGGCAGTCCTATAACTCAGCACCGCTCTGCACCTCTCCTCTTCCCCAGCCGGCCAGACACAGATCAATGGGTCAAATTGTCGCTCCACACACCGACAGATTATCTCATCACCGGGGCCGAGGGTGTTGGAGAAATCACACACAGAGATACACACATGAATGCACAGGTATACACACACACACACACAGATGAATGCTCAGGCACACATCCAGATACGCACACGCGTACACATGCATGCACGCACGCACCCCCCCACACACACACACACACACACACACACACACACACACACACACACACACACACACACACACACACAGCATTCAATCATAATGTAGCTCCTGTATGCATTGTTTTACCTATCATAGTATCTTGTTGTAACATCACATGTTAGTTATTGCATTCTGATTGCAGTGTTATACACTCCATGTCCATCCATGTTGCCTGTTGATTGTTGAATGCCTTATTGGTCCATAGTATTGGTATTACAATGCGACTAGAATGTCTATCTGGCTTACCCCTCCCCTGCTGTAGAGATCTGGCTATAGAGATCTGTTGTAGAGATCCAATTTGTAAGTCGCTCTGGATAAGAGCGTCTGCTAAATGACGTAAATGTAAATGTAAATCTAGCTGTAGAAATCTGATGTAGAGACTTAGCTTCTCACAGAGTGGTCCTGTTTGGCTGAGTCGGTAGAGCATGGCACTTGCAATGCCAAGGGTAGTGGGTTCGATTCCCACTGGGACCACCCATACATAAAATGTATGCACTGTAAGTTGCTGTGAATAAAAGCGTCTGCTAAGTGGCTTACATGTACAGTGGGGAAAAAAAGTATTTAGTCAGCCACCAATTGTGCAAGTTCTCCCACTTAAAAAGATGAGAGAGGCCTGTAATTTTCATCATAGGTACACGTCAACTATGACAGACAAATTGAGGAAAAAAAATCCAGAAAATCACATTGTAGGAATTTTAATGAATTAATTTGCAAATTATGGTGGAAAATAAGTATTTGGTCACCTACAAACAAGCAAGATTTCTGGCTCTCACAGACCTGTAACTTCTTCTTTAAGAGGCTCCTCTATCCTCCACTCGTTACCTGTATTAATGGAACCTGTTTGAACTTGTTATCAGTATAAAAGACACCTGTCCACAACCTCAAACAGTCACACTCCAAACTCCACTATGGCCAAGACCAAAGAGCTGTCAAAGGACACCAGAAACAAAATTGTAGACCTGCACCAGGCTGGGAAGACTGAATCTGCAATAGGTAAGCAGCTTGGTTTGAAGAAATCAACTGTGGGAGCAATTATTAGGAAATGGAAGACATACAAGACCACTGATAATCTCCATCGATCTGGGGCTCCACGCAAGATCTCACCCCGTGATGTCAAAATGATCACAAGAACGGTGAGCAAAAATCCCAGAACCACACGGGGGGACCTAGTGAATGACCTGCAGAGAGCTGGGACCAAAGTAACAAAGCCTACCATCAGTAACACACTACGCCGCCAGGGACTCAAATCCTGCAGTGCCAGACGTGTCCCCCTGCTTAAGCCAGTACATGTCCAGGCCCGTCTGAAGTTTGCTAGAGTGCATTTGGATGATCCAGAAGAGGATTGGGAGAATGTCATATGGTCAGATGAAACCAAAATAGAACTTTTTGGTAAAAACTCAACTCGTCGTGTTTGGAGGACAAAGAATGCTGAGTTGCATCCAAAGAACACCATACCTACTGTGAAGCATGGGGGTGGAAACATCATGCTTTGGGGCTGTTTTTCTGCAAAGGGACCAGGACGACTGATCCGTGTAAAGGAAAGAATGAATGGGGCCATGTATCGTGAGATTTTGAGTGAAAACCTCCTTCCATCAGCAAGGGCATTGAAGATGAAACGTGGCTGGGTCTTTCAGCATGACAATGATCCCAAACACACCACCCGGGTAACGAAGGAGTGGCTTCGTAAGAAGCATTTCAAGGTCCTGGAGTGGCCTAGCCAGTCTCCAGATCTCAACCCCATAGAAAATCTTTGGAGGGAGTTGAAAGTCTGTGTTGCCCAGCGACAGCCCCAAAACATCACTGCTCTAGAGGAGATCTGCATGGAGGAATGGTCCAAAATACCAGCAACAGTGTGTGAAAACCTTGTGAAGACTTATAGAAAACGTTTGACCTGTGTCATTGCCAACAAAGGGTATATAACAAAGTATTGAGAAACTTTTGTTATTGACCAAATACTTATTTTTCACCATAATTTGTAAATCAATTCATTAAAAATCCTACAATGTAATTTTCTGGATTTTTTTTTCTCATTTTGTCTGACATAGTTGACGTGTACCTATGATGAAAATTACAGGCCTCTCTCATCTTTTTAAGTGGGAGAACTTGCACAATTGGTGGCTGACTAAATACTTTTTTTCCCCACTGTATATTATTATTATTATTATATATAGTGAGAGTAGAGCAGCTAACAGTGATGCTGGATTGGGAGAGAGACTCTAATTAAACAGCATAGACCAGCCAGCCTCACAGAGCAGAGATGTTGCATTTTCCAGGTCAAAAGCCACTGTGCATTTATTTATTTATCTATTTGTAGTTTTATCCGATTTTTGTATATCATTTTTTGTCTTACCATTCCCTTCCCTGGTCTGGCGTCTCTCGTCATGAGCTAACCATTTTAGATGGCACTCCACAGTACAGACCAGGCCTGGGGTTGTGTGTGTGTCAGTGTGTGTGTGTGTGTGTGTGTGTGTGTGTGTGTGTGTGTGTGTGTGTGTGTGTGTGTGTGTGTGTGTGTGTGTGTGTGTGTGTGTGTTTAAGTGTGTGTGCAAGTGTGTGTGTCAGTATTTACATAACATGCTGGAGCTCAGGGAAGGGAAGGCTGAATGAGACAGCAACAGCAAGTAGCTTGGCTGCTGTGTGTGTGTGAGTGAAATTAGCATGTGTGTGTGTATGTGTATATTACAATCTCACCGTGTGTGTGTGCATATATGGCTGCGTTCACACAGGCAGCCCAATTCTGATAAATGTTTCACTAATTGGTCTTTTGACCAATCAGATCAGCTCTGAAAAAGATCTGATGTGAAAAGATCTGATGTGATTGGTCAAAATACCAATTAGTGTAAACGTAGCCTATGCACACTCCCACACATATTTTTTTGGACAGTGAAGCTAAAACCAGCATTTTGGATTTGAAATCAAATGTTTTATATAAGACGACAAAACAGAATGTCACATTTTATTTTAGGGTATTTTCATCCATATCTGTTTTAATGTGTGGAAATGAATATCACTTTTATTGTAAATAAATATATAATATGTTTCTGAACACTTCTACATTTATGTGCCCAGCGAACAGGGGACATCCTAATGACATTAGGCAACGTTCCTATTAGGTCCCTTTAAGGGTTTCGGTGAGATGTTATCCCACTGACGTTCTGAGAACGTTCTAGGAAGATTAAAACATACCGTTAACCTCAGGACCATAAGAGGACGTTCAATACAAGTCCCGGTTTGTTCGCAGTATTACGCTGTAATAAGGTATTTTGATGTCCATTTTGGAACATTACGAAAAGGTTCCTATTTGGTTCTGATAGAACATTATCCATGGGACATTCAATGACCACAAGGAAACGTTCTCTTGTTTTAGTCCCTGTAAGTCACTGAGGACCATGCCAGGACCTTTTTAGGACGTTCTCAGGACTTTAATGTCGTTAAGACGTCCCCATAACGTCACAAAATGATCACCTGAAGTGGTCAGGATGTTGCGTCATGTTCCCCTGGAGGTTTTGTCTAGTTCCCGGTTTGTTACATTCCGGGGACGTCCTAACTACTCATTTTTGTTTGCAGGGTGGATGCTACCATGATTATGGGAAATCATGAATGAATCATGAATAATGATGAGTGAGAAAGTTACAAAGGCATACATATCAACTCCCCCTCCCACCGAACACGTAACGGATTACAATAAAACTGTAACTGTAATACATTACGTTAACAGCAAAAATATTGTAATCAGATTACAGATACTTTTAAAAAACTAGATGATTACTTCTAAGATTACTTTTAAATTCATAAAGGATGTTTGCAAAATAAATCTTTGACACCTTTCTGTTTTCTCAATTACATTTAAATCGGCATTGAAAAAAGGTGCACGTTTAAGTTTGTTCCGCCTGAGCGAGTCTGACCACAAGTCAGAGACCGCTATGATGACACACCAAATGCGTTTGATGGATCGCAGGAAAAGAGCAGGAATAGGCTTTTATAGGTTACAGTCCAAGTTATGTCTTCCAATGGTGTGACTGCTGTCGGCATCCAAAGATTAGCCAACTTGAATAAACACTTGGAGGACGACAGCAGTGGGTTAGCCTACGGGCGATACGGATATCACTTATTATTGATATCTACATAGCGCATTGATGTGAATCACACTGCTACTGTCTCCTTTAGCTTTGTGCGCCACGGATTGTGGTTGTTGTGTATGGCTGTTCACAAATGTATATAATCAATCATTGTTTTTGCGACCAGTGGACAGCCAGTGAGAAATGTGCTCTCACAACAGCTGCATAGTGCAGATAAGAATAAGAGCACCTCCTCCCAGCTGCCCACTGCACTGAGGCTAGGAAACAATGTCACCACTGATAAATCTACGATAATCGAGAATTTCAATAAGCATTTTGCTACGGCTGGCCATGCTTTCCACCTGGCTACCCCTACCCCTACCCCGGCCACCAGCTCTGCACCCTCCGCTGCAACCTGCCCATGCCCCCCCCCCACCCCCCCCATGCCCCCCGCTTCTCCTTCACCCAAAATTCAGATAGCTGATGTCCTGAAAGAGCTGCTAAATCTGGACCCCTACAAATCAGCTGGGCTAGACAATCTGGACCCTTTCTTTCTAAAATTAGCCGCAAAATTGTTGCAACCCCTATTACTAGCCTGTTCAACCTCTCTTTCGTATCGTCTGAGATCCCCAGAGATTGAAAGCTGCCGCGGTCATCCCCCTCTTCAAAGGGGGGTGACACTCTAGATCCAAACTGTTACAGACCTATATCCATCCTGCCCTGCCTTTCAAAGTATTTGAAAGCCTAGTTAACAAACAGATCACCGACCATTTCCGAATCCCACCGTACCTTCTCCGCTATGCAATCTGGTTTCCGAGCTGGTCATGGGTGCACCTCAGCCACGCTCAAGGTCCTAAACAATATAATAACCGCGATCGATAAAAGACAGTACTGTGCAGCCGTCTTCTTCGACCTGGCCAAGGCTTTTGACTCTGTCAATCACCGCATTCTTATTGGCAGACTAAATAGCCTTGGTTTCTCAAATGATTGCCTCGCCTGGTTCACCAACTACTTCTCAGATAGAGTTCAATGTGTCAAATCGGAGGGCCTGTTGTCTGGACCTCTGGCAGTCTCTATGGGGGTGCCACAGGGTTAAATTCTCGGGCCGACTCTATTCTCTGTGTATATCAGCTGCTGGTGACTCTCAGATTCACCTCTATGCAGACGACACCATTTTGTATACATCTGGCCCTTCATTGGACACTGTGTTAAAAAACTTCCAAACGAGCTTCAATGCCATACAACACTCCTTCCATAGCCTCCAACTGCTCTTAAACACAAGTAAAACTAAATGCATGCTCTTCAATCGAACGCTGCTTGCACCCGCCCGCCCGACTAGAATCACTACTCTCGACGGGTCTGACTTAGAATATGTGGACAACTACAAATACCTAGGTGTCTGGTTAGACCGTAAACTCTCCTTCCAGACTCACATTAAGCATCTCCAATCCAAAGTTAAATCTAGAATCGGCTTCCTATTTCGCAACAAAGCCTCCTTCACTCATGCTGCTAAACATGCCCTCGTAAAACTGACTCTCCTACCGATCCTGACTTCGGCGATGTCATTTACAAAATAGCTTACAAAACTCTACTCAGCAAATTGGATGTAGTCTATCACAGTGCCATCCGTTTTGTCACTAAAGCCCCATATACTACCCACCATTGTGACCTGTACGCTCTCATTGACTGGCCCTCACTACATATTTGTCGCCAAACCCACTGGCTCCAGTTCATCTATAAATCACTTCTAGGCGAATCCCCGCCTTATCTTAGATCATTGGTCACCATAGCAACACCCACCCATTGTCTGCGTTCCAGCAGGCATATCTCACTGGTCATCCCCAAAGGCAACACCTCTTTTGGCCGCCATTCCTTCCAGTTTACATTTACATTTTAGTCATTTAGCAGACGCTCTTATCCAGAGCGACTTACAGTTAGTGAATACATATTTTTATTTTATTTTATTTTTATACTGGCCCCCCGTGGGAAACGAACCCACAACCCTGGCGTTGCAAACGCCATGCTCTATCAACTGAGCTACATCCCTGCCGGCCATTCCCTCCCCTACCCTGGACAACGCTGGGCCAATTGTGCGCCGCCCATGAGTCTCCCGGTCGCGGCCGGCTGCGACAGAGCCTGGATTCGAACCAGGATCTCTAGTGGCACAGTTAGCACTGCGATGCAGTGTCTTAGACCACTGCGCCACTCAGGAGACATTCTCTGCTGCAAATGACTGGAACGAACTGCAAATATCTCTGAAGCTGGAGACACTTATCTCCCTCACTAACTTTAAGCATCAGTTGTCAGAGCAGCTTACCGATCACTGCACCTGTACACAGCCCATCTGTAATTAGCCCACCCAACTACCTCATCCCCATATTGTTATTTACATTGTTATTTATTTTGCTCATTTGCACCCCAGTATCTCTATTTGCACATCATCTTCTGCAGTAGCCCGTAGGGGGCCCTTGATGGAAATGGAAATGTGTATATATATATATATATTATTATATCTTTTGTTACTTCAACCGCCAACCACAGGAGCCCGCTCTCAATGAATGTACATAACCTGCTGCCGCTCTGCTAATCATCAGATTGGTGGGAGGAGAGGAGGTAGGGGGCCCACATGGGTAACTGGGGGACCCAGCCTTCGTTGGGTAACTGCTTTTGGGGGCCCTAAGCGAGATTTGGATGGGGGGCCCCACCACCTTGCGGGCAAAACACTTTAGTCGCCCACCTCTTGATGGCAGAGAGAAAGTTAATTTCCTGCAATTCTACACATTTTGCCATGGGGCATAGAGAAAATGTTGCAGTTTTAAAGCTAATTACCTGCAATTCTACACATTTTGCCATGACTTATACCATGTTACTGATATCTGACTGAGAGTGACTAACAAAATCAATGGGGACCCCATGGAGGTCAGGGCCCCTGGGCACGTGTCCGGTTGGTATTCGGTCATGTTTAATACAAGTTTAGATAGCTGGCTAGACTAAATTTAGCAATCAAAAAATTGTTAGCTGACATGGCTAATTGAGTGACTGTCAGTGACTGACATAACAAGAGAGACACTGCTGATGCACAACCACATTTCTAAATTGCACCTTGTGTATCCAACTATTCTAACTCTCAACAGTAAATTGAGACCCCGACTGAGTTCAACAACAAAACAGTTATGCTCAGGTAAAACAGTTTGGCTTATTTCATTTTACATTTGAGTCATTTAGCAGACGCTCTTATCCAGAGCGACTTACACTTAGTGAGTGCATACATTTTCATACTAATCTATGTTTCCATATTTTCAAGTCATATTCTTGAGGATCAAGAGGTATTAAATTAATTGGAATGACTGGTAATCTGACTGTATCTGTAATGTAAAGATATAGCCTGATCATTTCAAATCAAATTAAATCAAATTGTATTTGCCACATGCGCTGAATACAACAGGTGTAGACATTACAGCTTACTTACAAGCCCTTAACCCACAATGCAGTTTAAGAAAAATACATTTAAAAAAGAAAGAAATACAAAAAGTTGTAGTAGAAAGCAATGGGTTATAGGAAGCCTACATAACCAACCGATAAAGTAAAATGCAACATCCATTATTGGCCAGCTATGTAAACTCTAACATTGATTTATCCTGCAATAGACGTTGTTCAATTGGTAATATTCATTTTGGTCTTCTTCTAATGCCTCTTAAAGGGAATGTAATCTAGAAGTAACTGAAATTAATCAGATTATGTTACTGAGTTTGGGTAATCCAAAAATGTTTACTGATTACAATTTTGGACAGGTAACTACACTGCTCAAAAAAATAAAGGGAACACTTAAACAACACAATGTAACTCCAAGTCAATCACACTTCTGTGAAATCAAACTGTCCACTTAGGAAGCAACACTGATTGACAATACATTTCACATGCTGTTGTGCAAATGGAATAGACAACAGGTGGAAATTATAGGCAATTAGCAAGACACCCCCAATAAAGAAGTGGTTCTGCAAGTGGTGACCACAGACCACTTCTCAGTTCCTATGCTTCCTGGCTGATGTTTTGGTCACTTTTGAATGCTGGCGGTGCTTTCACTCTAGTGGTAGCATGAGACAGAGTCTACAACCCACACAAGTGGCTCAGGTAGTGCAGCTCATCCAGGATGGCACATCAATGCGAGCTGTGGCAAGAAGGTTTGCTGTGTCTGTCAGCGTAGTGTCCAGAGCATGGAGGCGCTACCAGGAGACAGGCCAGTACATCAGGAGACGTGGAGGAGGCCGCAGGAGGGCAACAACCCAGCAGCAGGACCGCTACCTCCGCCTTTGTGCAAGGAGGAGCAGGAGGAGCACTGCCAGAGCCCTGCAAAATGACCTCCAGCAGGCCACAAATGTGCATGTGTCTGCTCAAACGGTCAGAAACATACTCCATGAGGGTGGTATGAGGGCCCGACGTCCACAGGTGGGGGTTGTGCTTACAGCCCAACACCGTGCAGGACGTTTGGCATTTGCCAGAGAACACCAAGATTGGCAAATTCGCCACTTGCGCCCTGTGCTCTTCACAGATGAAAGCAGGTTCACACTGAGCACGTGACAGACGTGACAGAGTCTGGAGACGCCGTGGAGAACGTTCTGCTGCCTGCAACATCCTCCAGCATGACCGGTTTGGCGGTGGGTCAGTCATGGTGTGGGGTGGCATTTCTTTGGGGGGCCGCACAGCCCTCCATGTGCTCGCCAGAGGTAGCCTGACTGCCATTAGGTACCGAGATGAGATCCTCAGACCCCTTGTGAGACCATATGCTGGTGCGGTTGGCCCTGGGTTCCTCCTAATGCAAGACAATGCTAGACCTCATGTGGCTGGAGTGTGTCAGCAGTTCCTGCAAGAGGAAGGCATTGATGCCATGGACTGACCCGCCCGTTCCCCAGACCTGAATCCAATGGAGCACATCTGGGACATCATGTCTCACTCCATCCACCAACGCCACGTTGCACCACAGACTGTCCAGGAGTTGGCGGATGCTTTAGTCCAGGTCTGGGAGGAGATCCCTCAGGAAACCATCCGCCACCTCATCAGGAGCATGCCCAGGCATTGTAGGGAGGTCATACAGGCACGTGGAGGCCACACACACTACTGAGCCTCATTTTGACTTGTTTTAAGGACATTACATCAAAGTTGGATCAGCCTGTAGTGTGGTTTTCCACTTTAATTTTGAGGGTGACTCCAAATCCAGACCTCCATGGGTTGATACATTTGATTTCCATTGATAATTTTTGTGTTATTTTGTTGTCAGCACATTCAACTATGTAAAGAAAAAAGTATTTAATAAGACTATTTCATTCATTCAGATCTAGGATGTGTTGTTTAAGTGTTCCCTTTATTTTTTTGAGCAGTGTATAACGGATTACATTTAAAAAGTAACCTATCCAACCCTGTCTGAAACACAACCAAAACAAACTGCAAATGCATCCAATGAGTTTGTAGAGTCACAAGCTTGACTTAATCATTGTGTGCTAGTAATATGGGACCAAATACTAAACTTTTCACAACATTTTTGCTAAACAGTATCTACACTGAGTGTACAAAACATTAAGGACTCCTGCTCTTTCCATGACATAGACTGACCAGGTTAATCCAGGTGCAAGCTATGATCCCTTATTGATGTCACTTGTTAAATCCACTTCAATCAGTGTAGATGAAGGGTAGGAGATACCTTTAAAGTAGGATTTTTAAGCCTTGAGACAAATGAGACATGGATTGTGTATGTGTGCCATTCAGAGGGTGAATGGGCAAGACAAAAGATTTGTGTCTTTGAACGGGGGTATGGTAGTAGATGCCAGGCGGACCAGTTTGTGTCAAGAACTGCAACACTGCTGGGTTTTTCTCGCTCAACAGTTTTCTCAACAGGTGCAACTCAATATTAGGAAGGATTGTGCATACAATCAATTCATTCAATGTACTGAAGTGCTTTTTTTAACATCTATAAAGCTGCTGTACCCTTTTGTAATCTCACTAGATTACACTTGACAGTGGATGTGGTCACCATCCCTGTCCAATTGGACAGTGTATATTTCAGGATGGCTTTTGAACGATAAAATAGGATGTCATAGAAATCATCAGTGTGTGACATCATTCCAGATCCTATTAAATAATGTACTGTACAATTACCTCTTCCTATAACTATCCTGGCTCCTGCTGCCTCCCCAACCAACTATCCCTTATCTCTCTGCTGCTGAGCCCCTGTCCTGCCTAGATTGATGGCTGTGTGTGTGTGTCTTTGTCTTTGTCTGTGTGTGTGTGTGTGTGTGTGTGTGTGTGTGTGTGTGTGTGTGTGTGTGTGTGTGTGTGTGTGTGTGTGTGTGTGTGTGTGTGTGTGTGTGTGTGTGTGTGTGTGTGTGTGTGTGTGTGTGTGTGTGTATGTCTGCATGCGCATGTGTGTGTTTGTGTTATTCTGCTCAGGAAGAAGGGCACGTGATTCACCGGTTTGCTAATGGAAAAGTTTTAGCGAGAGATTCAATATTGTCTTTACTCAGTCTTTCTCTCTCTCTCTCTCTCTCTCTCTCTCTCTCCTCTCTCTCTTTCTCTCCCTCCCTCCTCTACTCTACTAGCTTTTGATGAACACCTCTCTCCTTCGCCCTGGCACTGCATATGGTAGTGTTTGGGTGTTGGTTGTGTGTGTGTGTTGGCCAGGTGAGGTAGAAACCAGACTGGGCTGTGTGCTCTGCTGTGTCCCAGTGCAGGCCAGGCCAGGCTACCTGGTGCCTGCGAGGTCACCTATCTGTGCACTAATTACAGTCAACAGACGGCAGCACACACTTGACTGGCTCCTCACTGTAAATACAGGCCTCATTTGGACACAGAGAGGGGAGAGATACAGGTACATACTGCAAACACACGCGCACACGTGCACACACACACCCACACAGGTAGAACACATGGAGGCAGGCACACACACAGAAACGAGCAATGCAGAGACTCATACACACACACACACACATACACACATACACTTCATTACATTAAGGGGGTGACAGACCGGCGGGAGGCTGGAGGCTGCAGAGAGGCTGACAGAGTGTCTATCATTCAGCCAGTGGGTCTTTCCATCAAAGGCCGTCCAGGGCCCATTGATCCATCTCATCGGCCCCACGCTTCAAAGAAAGCCTTCCAGGGCTGCCTGCTACAGTCGATGGATGCCCCCGGCGAGGCAACCTTAGTGGGCACATATCTGAGGATCTCTCCCTCTCTCCCTCCAATTACCTCCGGCCTCCATGGTGGAGGGGAATAGCTAATGCCAGAGAAAGGGAGGGGAGGGAGTGTCATTATGATGGGCTAATATGAGCTTGATGAGTGAAAGGCAGAGCCAGTGTGTGTACTGACCCCCCTCTCCCCTCCCTTGTATTTGTGATTGTTCCTTCCTTTTAAAAAAAAGTATTCAAGTGGAGGGGAGAAAGAGTGCTCATTAGGAAACAATCCAGTTTTTCTTTATTAGGGTCAGTGTTCAATTAACCAATATATTTTCCTATTAAAGAGTGTTTGCGTGACTCGTATATTGTAAAACCCCCCATGGCAGATTTGGAATCCACGATAAGCATCCTTAATCATAATGCAATAGTTGTATTACAGTTGAAGTCGGAAGTTTACATACACTTAGATTGGAGTCATTAAAACTTGTTTTTCAACCACTCCACACATTTCTTGTTAACAAACTATAGTTTTGGCAAGTCGGTTAGGACATCTACTTTGTGCATGACACAAGTAATTCTTCCAACAATTTTTTACAGACAGATTATTTCACTTATAATTCACTGTGTCACAATTCCAGTGGGTCAGACGTTTACATACACTAAGTTGACTGTGCCTTGAAACAGCTTGGAAGATTCTAGAAAATGATGTCATGGCTTTAGAAGCTTCTGATAGGCTAATTGACATCATTTGAGTCAATTGGAGGTGTACCTGTGGATGTATTTCAAGGCCTACCTTCAAACTCAGTGCCTCTTTGATTGACATCATGGGAAAATCAAAAGAAATCAGCCAAGACCTCAGAAAAAAAAGGTAGACCTCCACAAGTCTGGTTCATCCTTGGGAGCAATTTCCAAACGCCTGAAGGTACCACGTTCATCTGTACAAACAATAGTACACAACTATAAACACCATGGGACCATGCAGCCGTCATACCGCTCAGGAAGGAGACGCGTTCTGTCTCCTAGAGATGAACGTACTTTGGTGCGAAAAAGTGCAAATCAATCCCAGAACAACAGCAAAGGACCTTGTGAAGATGCTGGAGGGAACAGGTACAAAAGTATCTATATCCACAGTAAAACGAGTCCTATATCGACATAACCTGAAAGGCCGCTCAGCAAGGAAGAAGCCACTGCTCCAAAACCGCAAAAAAAAAGCCAGACTACGGTTTGCAACTGCACATGGGGACAAAGATCGTACTTTTTGGAGAAATGTCCTCAGGTCTGATGAAACAAAAATAGAACTGTTTGGCCATAATGACCATCGTTGTGTTTGGAGGAAAAGGGGGATGCTTGCAAGCCGAAGAACACCATCCCAACCGTGAAGCACGGGGATGGCAGCATCATGCTCTGGGGGTGCTTTGCTACAGGAGGGACTGGTGCACTTCACCAAATAGATGGCATCATGAGGAAGGAAAATTATGTGGAAATATTGAAGCAACATCTCAAGACATCAGTCAGGAAGTTAAAGCTTGGTTGCAAATTGGTCTTCCAAATGGACAATGACCCCAAGCATTCTTCCAAAGTTGTGGCAAAATGGCTTAAGGACAACAAAGTCAAGGTATTGGAGTGGCCATCACAAAGCCTTGACCTCAAGCCTATGGAAAATGTGTGGGCAGAACTGAAAAAGCGTGTGCTAGCAAGGAGGCCTACAAAGCTGACTCAGTTACACCAGCTCTGTCAGGACGAATGGGCCAAAATTCACCCAACGTATTGTGGGAAGCTTGTGGAAGGCAACCCGAAATGTTTGACCCAAGTTAAACAATTTAAAGGCAATGCTACCAAATACTAATTGAGTGTAGGTAAACTTCTGACCCACTGGGTGAAAATAAATAAAAACTGAAATAAAAAATAATCTCTACTATTATTCTGACATTTCACATTCTTAAAATAAAGTGGTGATCCTAACTGACCTAATATAGGGAATTCTTACTAGGAATAAATGTCAGGAATGTGAAAAATTGAGTTTAAATGTATTTGGCTAAGGTATATGTAAACTTCCGACTTCAACTGTATAAGGTAGAACAAAAACACAGGGTCAATCAGTTCTGGTACCATATTTACAATGTGGGATTGTCACACTCTGATCTGTTTCACCAGTTTTGTGCTTGTCTCCACCCCCCACCAGGTGTCTCCCATTTTCCCCATTATCCCCTGTGTATTTATACCTGCGTTTTCTGTTTGTCTGTTGCCAGTTAATCTTGTCTTGTCAAGTTTTACCAGTGTGTTTTTCCCATTTTCCAGTATCTCTAGTTTCTGTTTTCTAGTCCTCCCGGTTCTGACCATTCTGCCTGCCCTGACCCTGAGCCTGCATGCCGTTCTGTCTCTGATTGATGCTGCCTTGGATTACTGACCTCTGCCTGCCCTTGACCTGCCATTTGCCTGCCACCTATTTTGTAATAAACATCTGAGATTTGAACTGCCTGCCTCCTGTGTCTACATCTGGGTCTTATCCTGAGCCGTGTTAGTACAAACTGGCCATGACTGACCCAGCAGACTTTGACCAGCTCCGCAACGCCATCTCCTCCCAAGGAGCCATCATTGGAAGACACAAGGAGTTACTTAAAAATCTTATCTTATGGAAAGATTCCAGACCTTGGCGGAACGCCACGACCGCACTTTCAATACATTGCTGGAGCAATTCCGCGGATTGTCTATTAGGCAGCCAGCCACTACAGTAACCTCCCAGCCTCTCCACTGTCAGTAGGGCGTCTCCCAGCCCACCCCGCCAACCCGAGAACCCCGCTTACCGCTTACAGCCCTCTTCTTTTCCCTCGGACCGCTCGAAGATAGCGTACCTTATAACGCAGATGTCCGGGAGGGCTCTCGCCTGGGCTACGGCAGTGTGGGAGCAACAATCCACCGTGTGCTTCAGTCTGGAGGAGATCATGGCGGAGGTGAAAAAGGTGTTTGATTCTCCGTTGTCCGGGAGAGAGGCTGCTCGGAAGCTACTCCTACTACGTCAAGACTCCCGTAGTGTGGCAGACAATGCGGTCGATTTCCGCACGTTGGCCGCCGAGAGTGCCTGGAACCCGGAATCCCTGTTTGACATTTTCCTTCACGAAATATCGTAGGAGGTTAAAGATGAGCTCGCAGCCCGGGAGCTGCCCATGGATCTCGACTCTCTCATTGCCTTGACCATATGGATCGATGGGCGACTACGGGAACGTTGGAGGGAGAGGGGGTCTGTTCCCAGTCACACTCGCTCGTCCAAGGATCCCACCTTGCCTCCGAGGAATCCCGGAAGTCCCCGGCGTCTACATTACCTAGAGGTTCAGAGGTTACCCGAGTTCCCCTGGGAATCACCGAGGTCTGCCGACCCGCCTCCTCTGGAGCCTATGCAACTTGGCAGAGCTAGATTGTCTCCTGTCGAACATGTATGCAGACTGAACACCAAGAGCTGTCTGTATTGTGGGACTACAGGTCATTACATTTCTACCTGTCCATTAAAAGACCAGGCCCATCAGTAGGTTTGAGTACGCTGGTGGGCCATACAGAGAATTTCAATCTCCCACTACTCGTACCCCTCTCCATGCCATCCTGCTGTGGGGTGACAGGTCTAAATCTCTCCGGGTATTCATTGACTCTGTGGCCGACGAGAGTTTTACGGACACTACCCTGGTGTCAGAGCTGGGAATCCCCACTCAACCCCTCTCCATTCCCATGGACGTCAGAACGCTGGATAGGCGCTCTATGGGCAGAGTTACCTACAATACGGTTCCTATCAACCTGCGAGTGTCAGGTAACCACAGTGAGTCAATGCAATTTCTTCTCATCGAATCTCCTCAGGTACCCGTGGTGTTGGGGTTTTCATGGCTCCAGAGGCACAATCCCCTTATCAACTGGACTGTTTGTTCTATCAAGGATTGGAGCCTGTTCTGCCACGCTCATTGCCTGAAGTCGGCGCAGCTTGCCCCGGGACGTCTTTTTGCGGGCTTGGAAAAAGCCTCGGACCTCTCCGCCTTTACCGCCACATCGCTTCCTCCGCATCGGCCCTATGACTGCGTCATTGACCTTCTCCTGGGCACTACACCACCTCGGGGGCGGCTTTATTCCCTGTCGGGTCCGGAGACCAAGGCGATGGAAAGGTACATTGAGGACTCCCTGGCTGCATGGTGTATCCGTCCTTCTGCCTCGGTCCTTCTGCCTCTTTGTGGAGAAGAAGGACAAAACCCTGCGCCCGTGTATTGACTACCGGGGCCTTAATGACATCACGGTTAAAAAACGTTACCCGCTACCACTCATCGCCTCGGCTTTCGAGCCTCTCCAGGGGGCTACGATCTTCTCAAAGCTGGACCTTCGGAATGCCTACCATCTGGTGCGGATATGGGAAGGAGATGAGTGGAATACAGCCTAGCCTTAACATGGCTAGCGGGCACTACGAATACCTGGTGATGCCATTTGGACTGACCAACACTCCTGCAGTTTTCCAGGCCCTGGTTAACAATGTTCTCCATGACATGTTGAACTGGTTCGTGTTCATCTACCTCGATGACATCCTCTTTTTTTCCCGCTCAGCTCAAGAACATGTCCTCCACGTCTGACAAGTCCTCCAGCGTCTCCTGGAGAACCAGCTTTTTGTTAAAGCTGGGAAATGTGAATTCCATCGCTCCACCATCTCCTTCCTAGGATACATCATCGCTGCAGGTAATATGCAAATCCTGGCTAGGTGAGAGCGGTGGTGGATTGGCCTCAACCCACATCCAGAGTGCAGCTGCAATGCTTCCTGGAGTTTGCTAATGTCTATCGCCGTTTCATCCGGGGTTACAGCACCCTGGCTTCCCCCCTTTCAGCACTCACCTCTCCCAAGGTCCCGTTCACGTGGTCTCCAGCTGCTGACCGGGCGTTCTCGGACCTCAAGCATCATTTCACTACAGCTCCCAACTTAATCAATCCGGATCTGTCCCGTCAGTTCGTGGTGGAGGTCGATGCCTCGGACATCGGAGTGGGGGCTGTCCCAGCGTTTCTGCCAAGGACCAAAGCTGCATCCCTGCGCTTTCCTTTCCCATCGTCTTAACACCACTGAGAGGAATTATGATGTGGGAAATCGAGAACTACTTGCGGTGAAGATGGCGTTGGAGGAGTGGAGGCACTGGTTAGAGGGGGCGGAACATCCATCCGTAGTGTGGACTGATCACAAGAACTTGGAATAGCTCCACATCGCCAAGCGCCTCAACTCTAGGCAAGCTCGATGGGCCCTGCTATACATTCGGTTCAACTTTACCATCTCATACCGCCCGGGATCCAAGAATGTGAAGCCGGATGCGCTCTCACGCCGCTATAGCCTGGCTGCTACACTGTCGGACCCCGAGACCATCCTCCCTACCTCTTGTCTAGCGGCTGCACTCATCTGGGGTTTAGAGAACCATGTCCGTGAGGCGCAGCGTTCCCAGCCAGACCCCGGATGTTTGTCCCTGACTCTTCCCGTTCTCCGGTCCTGGAATGGGCTCATTCCTCCAGACTTGCCTGCCATCCTGGCTCCTGTCGGACGCTGGCCTTTGTACGACAACATTTTTGGTGGCCCACCATGGTTCCTGACGTCTCCGCGTTCGTCGCTGCCTGCACTGTGTGCTCAGAATAAGAGTCCCGCAAACTTTCCCTGTTTCATCTGCCCTTTCCCCATCTCTAAGATTCTTAGCCCCTCTGCTGTTCGTCTTCTGTTGCCCCGCACCCTTCACATCCCACTTTTCATGTGTCTAGGATTAAACCTCTGTCTCACAGCCCGTTGTCTCCTGTTTCTCTACCGCTACATCCCTGGCTGTCTCCATCCCTGAGAGTAATGTGATGACATGACAAAGCACCAACAAGCGGCTTTAGAGTGGCAGTTAGAGTCTTGGATCTGTCTGAAATGCTAGAACATCAATCATGTGCAGGTTGAGATAGTAGCATGCGGGTTGCATTGGTAGGCTCCATCTCTGAGAGTGATGTGATGACATGGGCCCTGACCCCCTGACCCTGTCAGTGTTGGCTGTGAGGGGATTGGCACAAGGGATGTTGTTGTTAACTACAGGGGTTTTGTTCCCACACCTAATGCAGTGCCCTTCATCTGACCTTTAGCTCTCTTCGGGCCCTCAGCGCTAAAAGCATCTCTCATTCTCTCTCTCTTCCTCTTCCACTCTTTTCCACATTCTTGTTATGTCTTTCGTTTTTTATCTTCTTTTTTTTTATTATTCTGTCATTCTCTCTGAAGTGCTGTATAAAAAGATCCAGAGGTTGACAAGGCCAGAGGCTATGCATGTGTAAATGTGTGTGCATATGTGTGTGGAGGGGGGGGGGTTGCAGTTTGAACATGTGATGCCAGCCCCCCACCCACACTGGTTATATCTAGCCTGCTGCTCCTGGAAAGCCAGTAGTCAGTCAGAGTGCCTACTGCTTACAGTACAGTAGCACTTTTGTTTTTCTTTTTACCTGGTAGTTAATTGCACTCGCATGGTGTCCCAGGTTGGAATTAGTACCTTATTAGAAGGAGAGGATGAAAACCAGAAGTGTTTTGGCCCTCCAGGACCAAGATTGAACAACCCTGCCCTATATGCATCACATAGCACATCACATAGCATAGGGGTGTCAAACTCATTCCACGGAGGGCCGAGTGTCTGCAGGTTTTTGGTTTTTCCTTTCAATTAAGACCTAGCCAACCAGGTGAGGTAAGTTCCTTACTAATTAGTGACCTTAATTCATCAATCAAGTACAAGGGTGTAGCGAAAACCTGCAGACACTCAGCCCTCCGTGGAATGAGTTTGACACGTGACATAGAACATCCCCACTCCCACCTCCCCAGTCCTGCTATAGTGTAATCTAGGAGTCCCCTCCCCCAGGATACTCAGCTGCTATGGAAAACTACAGACAGATAGAGGCTATGGCAACTGGATACTGGCTTGGGTATAACTGGGTTTACCGCACTGTAAGGCCGGTTGGAAGAACAGCCATGGAAGTAGACTGTCCAGACTACACAGAAAATTGGCCAAAGTTACCTAGTGTTGATTTGTCTGTGTAACATTTTTAGTGTTACTTCAGGGTTAAATTAATATTTTTAGGATTGTTTTTAATATATCAATTGATTGATTGATTGATTAATATTATGCTACACAAAGATAAATAACATACATTTTTCTAAACTAATCCAATTAGTTAGTTCGATTTATTGCACCTGTTTCTTGAATGGTTTTCCATTTTAAATGGTTTAGTTAGTCTCCTCACAATGTTCCTAACCCTGACAGTCATTCTGAATGCAGGTTAAGGGTGAATAAAAATTCAAATTGTTTGATGTCTGGCTGGATTCCAATAGGAATTACACATCACTTTACAAGCCTGCATAATGTGACTTGCAGGCTTGATGTGGCCTGTAAACCAGGATGTTACTAACACCACTATGATAGGGTAAAACTTGGCTGTCAAATTAAGGCCTTATGATATATTTAATGTATTGTCCTGAAGAGTTTCATTGTAATAATAACATTAGCCTCCAGCAGGAAATCACTTGGTGAAGTGCACAGGAGTGAAAATGAACGAATTCAACAATCATGTCTCTGTCACTAACAAATACAGTCATGGGTGGTAACTCTACAATTCACTCGAAAAGGCAAGCACAATGGGGAAAGTACATTGGAGCCGTGGCTTAGTGGGAGCGTGGCTTTCTATTTGTTGCTTTTGGCCACCCGTGAGTGTAAGTGTTTTACCAGTTTAAGTAGTTTATGGTGATGTTATTTTAAGTTTGAGCATGTCTGCTGCCAGTCCGAGAAGTCATTGTAAATATTGTTGTAATGTCCTTAATCCAACATGAGAAAAATACTATATGAGGTGTTATTGCATAACACCATTGGTGTAAATTACATGCACTTTCTAGTGTTAAAAATACTATATGAGGTGTTATTGCCTAACACTAAAATGTTATTAGTGTAACAGCATCAGCACAGTGTTTACATTTTAACCAGGCGTTCTTATACAGTGTGACTTACAGGGGCAGTTAGGGTCAATTGCCTTGCTCAAGGGCATATCGACAGATTTTTCGACTAGTCAGGTCTGGGATTTGAACCAGAGACCTTTCGGTTACTGACCCAACACTCGTGCCCTATTTTACAATTACATAATCAAAATGTGTTGTAGACAAAATAATTAAAAGGGCTGTCTCGTAGCCTCAATAAATAGACAAAGATTTGTAGTTGAACAAGTCATTTACTTCAGACTTGTGACTCGACTCGACTTGACTTGCTCTTAGAATGCACTGCTTGGACTTGACTCGAGACTCGACCCGCTCTACTTGGGACTCGACTTGAGACTCTGACCTTGTGACTTGAGACTTGCTTGTGACGCGAATAATAGTGACTTGGTCCCGCCTCTGACACACACAACACAACCACCAACCCCCCCAGGACTTGGGTTCAAATACATGTGTATTTGAGTATCTGGTATTTAAAATACTTTTTTCTCTGTATTTTCCTTTCTTTTTTTTAATACACAGCCAAAACATGTAATTTTATTTGAGTATTAGAATGGTTATTTTTTTATTATCTATTTTTGGGGCCCATCCATCACCCCGCCTCCCCCCACCCCTCTTCGGAGGACAAAAATAAACGTTGTTTTTACAGATTTTTATTTTGTTGTTACATGTACATTCTATACACATGGCACTTTTTTTTTTTTACAGTAGTTACAAGAAATTTGATATTTTTTATATAAATTACATCTAGATAGATAAATTAGTACTTATACATTATAAATAGTGTTTTCAGTCATAGCAATTATAGAACATGAGCTTTTAAACCCACCCCTCAGCTACTCTCAGTCCATCCCACCTATCTCCGTAAATTGAGATATATGTTGTGATTTTTCAGCCATTCCTGAACCTGAACAAGCTACATAGGGGCAATACCAAAATAAGTGATCTAATGATTCTGTCTCTTCGTAGCAAAATCTGGAAAGCTGAGATGGTTGTATGCCCTTTCTGCTTGTGGCAAGAATTGTGTATAATCATTTAAATTGAAAAACTCTTCGTTTGAATTAAGTGTTGTTTTGCGTATCAGTTCATAGATCATGTACCACGGATTCGGCACAACTATTTAGCAACCTGTATGGCACCGTGGTAAGTTAACATTTTGGTCCTCAAGTAAAACTGATATATTTTTGTATTTATTACAATTTTTTTTTTAATGGTATTTGTAAAAACCAAATAGTCTACCAAATTATATTGCAAAGTATTTTCAAATACTAATTTCAAATACTATTTTCAAATACCTGGGTTAAATGCATGGGAGTGTATTTGAGTCAGTGTATTGTAGTATTTTCAAATACTTTCCAAGTGTATTTCCAAAAACATTAAATATTCAACTACTTGTCTTTTTAAATAAAATATATATGAATACTTACTTTAAATGTACAGTATGTGAAAGTAATTGAGATATTTGTACCCAGGTCTGACACACGCACGCACACGCACACACACACCAGGGCCTTGTTACTTTTTAAAGTGTCTCCAGACCTTGGGGGATAGCCTGTTAGTGATACCAATGTGGAGATTGTCTGCAAGCAAGGATGCTTTGCTACCCTGCACGTGTCAATCACCTGCTAACCAACTGATAACCAACTGGTTAGCTATATTCGGCTAGTTAGCTACATAATCTACTGTAGCTAGTTACTGTATGCTTGCTAGTACTACAGTGGCTTGTTTACTCTGGCTGCTAAATTAACAGATATAGCCTCACAAGAGGACTAGTTAGCCCAATAATGGCACTAGCCACCCTTGCTAGCTAGACAAAGCCTTTATAGCCTATTCCTACTCTAGCTATATTGTTTCTGTGCAGCTCTCTGCCAACCGAAGGCCAAGAGCTGAGTTCCCCTTATGTAACAAATCTGCTAAAAATACAACACTTTTATCATAAAACATGTTCTCTTTCTTATCCTTGCAGGCCCCAAGTATAAGTACAGTATTTGTCAGAGAAATATGGATTCTACCCTCATGTTCTAATAACAATCACATTCTTTTGAATTGAGCACAAAGGCTATAGACTATTTTAGTGCAGTGCTGTAATCACCGTTATAAAAATGCAGCCGACAGTAAAAGCATTTGTTATCAGTGTTCTTGCTAAGAATGCCAGGCTTTAGCTCAGTGGGTTAAGACAGTCTTGAGCCTCACAAATTAGCGGTTTGATACTTGGTTGGAAATAGTGTGTTTGAAAGTAGGGTTTAAGCATGGTAAAGGTGTGTAGTGTGTTGGAACGTAGGGCTTAGACGTGGTAAAGGGGTTTAGTCTGGGTTTGACTGTGAGTCTTTGGGAGATATCTTTGATATATGGCTGAACCTGCAACTCTTTCCCCTGGTGTTTGAAGCTGTGAAAGCATCACGGCGCGTGTCGAATACTGCGTCTACACTGCACTCAATCCTTTTATGCTCTCTTTCTCTTTCTCACTTCTCTCTCCCTCCCTCTCTATCAGTCCCGCGCTTCTCTCGCTTTATCTCTTTCACACTCTCCTTATCTTCTTCTCTCTGTCAGTCTCACTCTTTCTTTCTTTCTTTCCCCTGTCTCTCTCCCTCTCTCTTTCGCTCTCTCTGACTGAATATCTCCTCTCTATCACTTCTCTCTATTCCCTCAGTGATGATGAATGATCAGCATTACTCTGACTGAACGCCGAACTTAATTTGATCACAGCCCAGCCCCAAGATCTGCCAATCACATCAGCCGATACTCAACTGATTGCCCATCAGGGGCTCGCGTTTCCATAGCGCTAAATCTAGGAGAACAACAGTGTGCTGCATTGTGTTGAGGGCTATCGTATAAACATATATATCATATTATTATGTCATGTAGATGTGATGGTATTTACTCCCAGCCACTGTCCTCCTGTCCTGTTGCTCCTCCATAGGCAGCTGATGACAGTGTCATCACAGTGAGTGTCACTCCCTATGGGGAAGACACACGCACACGTTCGCACGCACATGGGATGACTCAGGCTTTAATGCCTAGCCACATGGCTGTCATGATAACCGCCCAACCCCCCCATCGCTGAGGACCTGTGTTAATGTGTGTGTGTGTGTGTCTGTGTGTGTTAGCAACGTGAATGGCCACAGGGATGTTTGTGCTTTTTCGTCTGATTGAGCTAGAATGCAGATTTTTGTTGTGATGTCAATGTATGAATGGGGGAGGGGCAAAGAGAGGGATGGAGGGAGGGAGGGCATCAAGGGAAACATTTACTAGTGTGTGTCTAGAAGCAGGGGGTGGTGGGACATTGTGTCTGTTTGTCTTAGTATCATCCTCTGAGTGGGAGTCAGGGGAAACAGCAGGAGAGAAACACACTGTTCTAAAACACAACTACTGCAATCAGTCAGACAGACAGAGAATAGTTCCAGCATTCCAGAACAGAATAGCCAATTACATATAGCAGTAGAATAGAACAGTAGTACTCCAGGACGTGTCACATCATTCAGGAACCGTGAGACAGTGAGAGAACAGAGGCCAGAGTCAAAGCCACATCTACAGTCTACAGTAGATTAGAATCAACAGTGTGCTGATCTTTGTCTGGGCTGTGAGGGAGACTGATGCCATATTGTACAGGACCCATAGAATGGTCCATGGCTATGTGCACTTTCTCCCCATCTTACCGCTATGGACTGGCTGTGTATCCCCCCTTCTCTCTTTCCTCCCTTACTCTTGCCATCCTCTGAGGCCTGGTGTCCAGGGCTGGAGCGATGGAGAGGGAAGGATAGATGAAGAGACGGAGGGTCAGGCACAGTAAAGGAGGAGTCTCTAAACATGGAGAGAAGCCAGCAGGCCGATTGAGTCACACTATCTGAGATAGAGCCCTGGTGTTGCGTGGGTGGGATTTCGTATTTTGGCAGGCATACTATTGGCTGTCCGCCCACGTTCCAACTGGGGTCGGTTAAATCACAGCCCCCATATGGTGGTTCAGTGCCCCCACAGGGTCCTCTCTCAGTGGGGGTGGAGGTCCTTCTGTCCCTGGGGCTGCAGGGAGGACGCCCACCAGCGTTTATCTGCCTCAGAATGCACCGCAGTGGGGCAGCAGGGCTCTCACACAGTCCCTCTCACCTCCCCTCCACCATATGCCTTGAGAATAGAGGGACTAAAGATAGATATGCAAAGGAAGGAATATTAACAGTACAATATGGACAAATCACACTTGATGGAAGCCTTTCTGTACCAATTTGAAGATTATCTGATTTTTAAGTTATTTTCAATAGGAAGGATTGGCACTGCACTGTATATGAAAAATAACATTATTTGCAACTTCTTTTTAGACATAAGATGGTATCTTTTCAACACAATGCTGGCTAGGCTACTCCAACTCTGATGATGTTAATCTGTTCTTTCTAATTTCCATTGTGAGATAAGAACCATGTATATCCACAAAACAGTCTGGTCAGGCTTCCCACCGGGTGAATGATGAAAAGGCTCAGCTAGCCGCGAGGCTGCCATTAGCGCTCATTTGGGGTATATTGCCCTGATTCCTCTTCCTGTCTAGCGCTTGGCAACATTTTCACTTTCACATTAAGAACAGTGGAAATGATTGCTGATAACACGGATCGGCCCGAAACATCGAATGCATTAACCTGCACAGTCCTATACAGCCTCTGCCAGGGACCTTACAACGTTACCTCAACACTTTCTGCCTGGTCGGACATATTTAACCCTTTCAGTATTGGCCGGCTGCTATAGAACGTGTGGAACTCCATTTCAAGGTCATCCGTTGCTAGGTAGATTTGTTCATCTAGCAGAATGGTTTTGCTGTACTGTAAACGAGATACAGGAGATTCAAAGGATCAACAAAGGATCTATATATTCAAAGGATATTATATTCCCATTTTCTATACATTGACATGGAAAAATAATATTGATATCTTGATATTTCTATAGATGGAGAACCACTGCGGATATATTTTGATGATGATGGTGCTGCTGCTGCTGAGGATGTATCTATGTGAGATCAATAAGTTAATGCTTCCCTTTGACAAAGATTGCCTCTATCTCTCTGTTCTATCCTCTCTCTCTCTCTCTCTCTGATTGTGTGTCTTTCTGTCTCTCAGCAGGCAGTTCTCCGTGGAACGATCAATGGCTGGGCTCTGGTGCTCATATTTAGAAACTGTTGCTGCAGTGCCTTGCATTTTTAATGGGGAAGGCCATTGTAGGGGGCTGTGCTGTGTGTGCGCGTGTGTGTCAGAGACAGGAGAAAAGAGAAATAGCTCAATTATGTTTAAGAATGTTACTACACTAGTGATGTTCAATTCTCTTTCTGTGCTTTCTGATCTCTTACCCAAGGAGCTCGCTCTTTTTAGAATAGACGTATGTGTGTGTGTGTGTGTGTGTGTTTGTTTGATTAACATGTGGAACCCTGTGTGGTTGGTGGCAGTGCAGCAGCACCTGAGTACAGAGGGGAGGAGTAAACTGATAAGAACTCTCTCTCTCTCTCTCTCTCTCTCTCTCTCTCTCTCTCTCTCTCTCTCTCTCTCTCTCTCTCTCTCTCTCTCTCTCTCTCTCTCTCTCTCTCTCTCTCTCTCTCTCAATTCAATTTAAGGGCTTTATTGGCATAGGAAACGTATGTTAACATTGCCAAAGCAAGTGAAGTAGATAGTAAACAAAAGTGAAATAAATATTAACAGTAAACATTACACTCAGAAGTTTCAAAAGAATAAAGACATTTCAAATGTCATATTATGTATATATACAGTGTTGTAACAATGTGCAAATAGTTAAAGTACAAATGGGAAAATAAATAAACATAAATATGGGTTGTATTTACAATGGTGTTTGTTCTTCACTGGTTGCCCTTTTCTTGTGGCAACAGGTCACAAATCTCGCAGCTGTGATGGCACACTGTGGTTTTTCACCCAGGGAGTTTAAGGGAGTTTATCAAAATTGGGTTTGTTTTCGATTTCTTTGTGGATCGCTGTAATCTGAGGGAAATATGTGTCTCTAATATGGTCATACATTTGGCAGGAGGTTAGGAAGTGCAGCTCAGTTTCCACCTCATTTTGTGGGCAGTGTGCACATAGCCTGTCTTCTCTTGAGAGCCAGGTCTGCCTACGGCGGCCTTTCTCAATAGCAAGGCTATGCTCACTGAGTCTGTACATAGTCAAAGCTTTCCTTAAGTTTGGGTCAGTCACAGTGGTCAGGTATTCTGCCACTGTGTACTCTCTGTTTAGGGACAAATAGCATTCTAGTTTGCTCTGTTTTTTTGTTTGTTCTTTCCAATGTGTCAAGTAATTCTCTTTTTGTTTTCTCGTGATTTGGTTGGGTCTAGTTGTGTTGTTGTTGTTGTTGTTGTCCTGGGGCTGTGTGGTGTCTGTTTGTGTTTGTGAACAGAGCCCCAGGACAAGCTTACTTAGGGGACTCTTCTCCAAGTTCATCTCTCTGTAGGTGATGGCTTTGTTATGGAAGGTTTGGGAATCGCTTCCTTTTAAGTGGTTATAGAATTTAACGGCTCTTTTCTGGATTTTGATAATTAGCGGGTATTGGCCTAATTCTGCACTGCATGCATTATTTGGTGTTTTACGTTGTACACGGAGGATGTTTTTGCAGAATTCTGCATGCAGAGTCTCAATTTGGTGTTTGTCCCATTTTGTGAATTCTTGGTTGGTGAGCGGACCCCAGACCTCAGAACCATAAAGGGCAATGGGTTCTATAACTGATTCAAGTATTTTTAGCCAGATCCTAATTGGTATGTCAAATTTTATGTTCCTTTTGATGGCATAGAAGGCCCTTCTTGTCTCTCAGATCGTTCACAGCTTTGTGGAAGTTACCTGTGGCGCTGATGTTTAGGCCGAGGTATGTATAGTTTTTTGTGTGCTCTAGGGCAACGGTGTCTAGATGGAATTTGTATTTGTGGTCCTGGCAACTGGACCTTTTTTGGAACACCATTATTTTTGTCTTACTGAGATTTACTGTCAGGGCCCAGGTCTGACAGAATCTGTGCAGAAGATCTAGGTGCTGCTGTAGGCCCTCCTTGGTTGGTGACAGAAGCACCAGATCATCAGCAAACAGAAGACATTCGACTTCAGATTCTAGTAGGGTGAGGCTCTCTCTCTCTCTCTGCCAGCCTGATTATGCAGTGTACAGACGTATGATCTTACACCCTGCTGTGTTGTTATATACAGTATGTGTATGTATGTGTGTATATTGAATATATTTGTGTGCATGTATGCCTAACCCACTGATCCAATGTGTACTATAGAGTTTAAGTCTATAGGATAGTCCACTATCCTCAAAGTTACTAATTTCAACCTGGGTGCGTCTAGTACTTTGTTATTAACTACTCCATCTTTGAATAAGTGATGTGGAAGTGAACAAGTTGTTTGTTTTGGACTCTCCCTCAGACGGCTTCCTCTTCCCCGGTTTAGCATACATATCCGTGCCCCTGCCTACCACTCTGGTAACAGTGATGTGATGTGAAGGCTTGGGCAGTGGACACACTCTGTGAATCATGTAGAATAAGCTGCTACCTCTGGACCGTTCCCTCCCACAGGCATCTTCTGTTCCTACGGGAACAGCAAAGTAGAGAGTTTTGTCCCCCTGTCACTCCGCCTCCTCCTACAACAGCTGGCCAATCAAACCGTCAGGATGGACTTTTCTGCGTGCAAACCAGGGTAGAAGAAGGAAGGAGGATTGTGGGATTGAGCAGGAAGGGAGGGCTAAATACTGAATGCATGCATGCACGCACACATGCACAGACTCACTCACAAATGCAAGCAAGCACACACACACACACACACACACACACGAATGTGAGTAGTAATCCTTTGTGGCAGACTTGACTTGGGAAGAAGTGGTAACTCTATGACAGGGTCAGATGGCTGACAATACAGGGAGAGAGAGAGAGTGATGGAGAGAGAGAGAGAGAGAGGGGGTGGGATTAGCAACAGACGGAGCTAACGGGGGTTAGGTCTGTGTGCTGGGCATTGGCTGCTGGCCTGTCAGAGTGGGGCTGATTTACCCATGGCTTATAGCCACTCCTCACACGACACACACACACAGACACAGACACACACACACAAACACACACATACACAGACAGACAGAGGAACAAGACAGGAGCAATCCTCTTATATAACCACAATGAAGGATGTGCATACTACTCCCTCCGATGATGCTGTGTGTGGCAGGGCCAGGGGTGTCTTCGTGCTGTTGTCTAGGAGGGGTGTGGCCATATCTCTGTTTGTGTACAGTGCATGTGTAATGTCAAGGGTCTTTGTGCCCCATGTTAGTGAAGCATCTGTGTTAGTACTGCATGGTAGTGACTGTGGCGATGCATGGGGATTTGGGTGGGATTTTTCACCTATGCTTTTCCACATATGACATCATATCTCACGACACTCACAACACACTATTTTTATTTCCTTCTCTCTTTCTCGAAAAAACAGAAAGGAAAACGCTGCACACTGCTCCCAGGTGATATTTATTTATAACAAAGTTTCGACCCTTAGGTCTTCATCAGGCATCTGGATGTGCGTATGTTCTTCAGCTTTTGTACTTCTCTCTTTCTCCCCATCTGGCCCTACTTTACTTTATCTCTTATATTTCTTACCTTCCTCTATCGCTTCCTCTATCTCTTCCGCTATCTCTTCCGCTATCTCTTCCGCTATCTCTTCCTCTATCTCTTTTACTCTGTTTGTTTTTCATGCTCTATCTATCCCACTCTCTTTTCCTTTCCTCATCACTCTCTCCCTCCTCCCCTCTTGTGTATGTCGTGTGTGTCATACTGATACGTTACAAGCATGAACTAAGACCCTGTCTCTAATTCCATGTGATCTAATGTCTCATAGCAGACAGATCATATAGTCTACACACTGTATGTAAATGATCTAAGCTACACACACACACAGTCTTGTACAGCTAACCTTGTGGGGACACACAATTCAGTCCCATTCAAAATCCTATTTTCCCTAACCCTTTATTTTTTATATATATTTTTTTTACCCCTTTTTCTCCCCAATTTCGTGATAGTTACAGTCTTGTTTTCGTGATAGTTACAGTCTTTTCCTATCGCTGCAACTCCCGTATGGACTCGGGAGAGGCGAAGGTCGAGAGCCATGCGTCCTCCGAAACACGACCCTGCCAAGCCGCACTGCTTCTTGACACACTGCTCGCTTAACCCAGAAGCGAGCCGCACCAATGTGTCGGAGGAAACACCGTACAATTGGCGACCGTGTCATCGTGCATGCGCACGGCCCGCCACAGGAGTCGCTAGAGCGCGATGGGACAAGGATTCCCGGCTGGCCAAACCCTCCCCTAACCCGGACGAAGCTGGGCCAATTGTGTGCCGCCTCATGGGTCTCCCGGTCGCGGCCTGCTGCGACACAGCCCGGGATTGAACCCGGGACTGTAGTGACGCCTCAAGCACTGTGATGCAGTGCCATAGACCGCTGCGCCACTTGGGAGGCCCCTAACCCTAAACCTAACCCTAACCCGTACTCTTACCCTTACCCTAACCCTAATCTTAATCCAAAAACCTAACCCTAAACCTAACCCTAGCTCCTAACCCTGACCCTAAAACTAACCCTAGCTCCTACACACACACACACCACATACACTTGTGGATGACAGATGGACATGCGTGTTATACTGTTGCTCTCGTTTAATGGAAACTGGCGAGGCTTTTGTGTCTATGGAAGCGTGCATGCGTGTGCATTTGTCTCTAGGTGTGTGTGCTCCCATTCAGGGAGAATGACTTCCTCTCCAGAGGACTGAATCACTTAAATCAATCTAATGCATCACCTGAGTTAATCAACACCCACCCACACACACCCACACACAGACACACAAACACACTCTCTCTCTCTCTCTCTCTCTCTCTCTCTGGTTCTTAGTGTCTGCTCCACTGACATACCAACAAAATCTCATAGTTTCCCTTCGAAATTCAACGTATTATGGATTATTTTTACAAGGTTAATTCCACATGCTTACAGGGTTTAAACAGAAACAAAAAAGGTTAACAGTTTAGGCATTAATTCTGAGTGGTTAAGGTTAGGGCGATGGTTTGGGGAAGGCTTAAAACAAAATAAATAAAAACGACATGCTAGGTATCATCAGTATTCATAGTATTCTCACGGCTTACTAGAGCATTGTGAACTGCCGTAGCGCAGTGGTTTAAGCAGCGTGCTCCAGATCAGATCCTCATGAGTTCGTGCCCAGTGCTGGGTGATTGTTTTTCCATTTTTGTTTTGTGAGCCCCGAGGAAGGCATATATCGACGTACTCAGGACCTTTTCAAATGTCTGAATTCGCCGTCTATTTCTAGTGACCAGCCTGGACATACACATACAAGGGAACCAAGGGAAGAAGGGAGGGGGTTGGTTTAGGGAATATGTGTGAATGTATGTTTGTATGAAAGGCAGGGCTTCTGAGAATTGTCTGCCTGTAGTGCAACGTTTGATCTGTGCATGGGAATGTGTGTGTGTGGGTGGGTGGGGGTGATTAGAGAGAGCAGAGGGGAGAGCAATCCCTTTCTGTGTGACAAAGGGGTTTCAAGGTGTGCTTGTCTGATAAAACACACACATACTTTCTCACACACAAATACACACATGTTGATTGCTCACTCTATTAAATGGCTGATAAGTATCACTGTGCAGTGGTAGACAGCTGTTGTCTTTGTATTCGATCTATCTGTCTCTTTGTTGGATGCTTTTATAAGGGGATGAGCGTTGAATTGCCTGGTACAATGGAACGAATGGAATAGTACCAAAAGTGTCAACTCTGCGCACCCTTGAGCGTTTGCAGAGTGTTTATAGTGTTCAGATAGCATTTTTGAATAATTTTTATAGCATTCGTAGTGTTAATAGAACATTCTTGAAGCGTTTCTCACCTCGTCTCAGTGAGGTGTTGCTTTAGCAGGTCTGGCGCTAGTCGTTAGCTGAGTCATGCTGCCCCTAGCTCACCACAGCCAGGTGCTCTCTCTCTCTCTCTCTCTCTCTCTCTCTCTCTGTCTGTCTGTCCTTGAAACAGGCCTTGTGCTGTGTTGGACAGAGTGCTGTAAGGGATTATGGGTCAGCGGCTGCCCCCTCCTGTAGCGCTACCTGTGGAAGGAAGCGTTTGATACCGAGGCCAGAGAGAGGGAAGGGAGAGAGGGAGGGAGGAGAGGAGGAGAGAGAAGGCACGGACCTGCTGTCGGGTCTTGATTTTTAATTTTTTCTTATAGTTGTAAGGGGGTAGATCAGCTTTAATATTGCAGATAGATTGTAACTTCCATCAATGTAATTGTCTGCATCACTTCCAATCCCCCATGTTTTTTTTTCTCGCAAGTATATATATATATATATATATACACAAACATACACATACATATATACACATACATATACATATCCTTTTAAAAAATATATTTCCCTTTATTACTTTCCAAACCCAATACCCCTTCCCTATAAGGAGTAAACTAGTGAACAACAATGCTTAGGCCTCTACTTCCAGCTTATACATACTATATTCATTTTATGGACACAGTCAATTTTAGAATATATATTTTTTGTTTGTTTTTACTCCTGAACTTCCTCTACCCTCAACCTCTCCGATCATTTTCATGATGTCCATCTGTTTGCTTCTATATGCCATATCTTTCTAACTGTGCTCTTTCACAAAAGCTCTCAACATATAACCTACATACTTATTATGGACACAGTATACTTACATTATTAGTTATCTTGTTGTTATTAGTTGTTGTTAGTTGTTATTTGTCCCATCCTTCAACTCCATTCAACACCACCCATCTATCTTTTAATGTCACGATCGTTTAAAGACTCGTGGAACCAAGGCGCAGCGTGATAAGCGTACATTTTATTAAAGTACACAACACGACACAAAACAACAAACAAACGATACGTGAAGTCCTAGGTTACACAAAACAAACCTTAACGGAACAAGATCCCACCCCGACTAGTGCCAAACAGGCTGCCTAAGTATGGTCCCCAATCAGAGACAACGAGATACAGCTGCCTCTGATTGGGAACCACCCTGGCCAACATAGATCTAAACGATCTAGAACATCAACATAGAAAGTATAACACAAAAACTACACACCCTGGCTCAACATTTCAGAGTCCCCAGAGCCAGGGCGTGACACTTAACACCATCCATATTGGATTTCTATTTGCCATATATTTTTCAACTGTACTGTGATGTTTTACAAAAGCTCTGAACCTTTCTATTCTCGTCGTTTCTACAGATTGTAAATTGAAAATAAACATTTTTGCTAAAAGTATTATTATATTATTGATCGATTGAGGGAGGGAGGAGAGGAGGAGAGAGAAGGCATGGACCTGCTGTCGGCTCTTTGTGGTGGACTTACTTCATATGCCAGCAACCTTTCTCTCTTTCTTTGATTCCCTCTTTTGGGGGACAGGGGTGTAATGTGACATGGTATAGGGACAGTGTCCTGAACTACTCACTGCTTATGCATCTTGTTTTAGCTGATGTTCTGGATGGGATTATGGTGGAAATGGTTAGAGTAGGAGGAGGTTGTCCCGTGGCATCATCCAACCCTAATAAAAGGCTTTCCTCTCCCTCATCCTTCTCCTCCTCCTCCTCCTCCTGTTTAATAGTGTTAAATATTAACCCAGCTAAATGCATGTGCTGTTTCCCCGTTTGCCGCATCCATTATTTAGCAGCCAGGCAGGGAGCCAGTCACATTCGTTTAGTCAAACAGAGGCCTGTATCTTTCTTTGTCTCCATCTCTCCTTTTCTCTTTCTCTACACGTCTTTTTTGTATTCGTCTACCTCTCATTGTCTGTTTTTCTCTTTAACTCCCTTTCTTTCTAGCTCACTCTTGTTCTGTCAAGCCTTCATCATCCCACCCTCCTCTTTCTCTCTCCATCAGACAGTATACAAATGGAGATGATATAAGAGGGTTGCATCTCAATACAGTATGCATTTTGTTGGGACTGTCAGTTTACACTTGGCCCCTCTCCAGTGTGTTTAAATATTGGGATCGATCCAATGTTCAGAAGAGTTTAGCGTGCACTCCTCTGCTGGTCCCTTCAGCTTTTAGAGCTGGATAAGTAGGTATCATATCGCTTTATTCTATCTGATAGCTGGCCTGGTTGGATTTCTGATCGACCGTGTTTATTTGTTCAAAGTGAGTCCATTCAATATGGGAAATCCAATGAGAGCACCTGAGGGAGGCAGAGAGTAAGCATGTAGGGGAGACTGCAGAGGATCCGGTTGCTCTACTGTAGATATGTGTGCAGAGGCATTACTGCTATAGCATACAGTATAGAAAGAGGAACTAGCTAAAATGTTAGCGATAGCTATTAGGGTTCATTGCCTATTAGTGGCAACCATAGTGACCATACCACAACACATAGGTGTACTATACCATAACATAATGTATTGTCTATGGATTCGACTGGTAAAATTGTAAGTGCAGACTAACTCTACCAAGCTTAGGATAACAGCTGAGCTTTAAAACACAAAGGACAGGTTTTATAGTGACGGTGTGATATTTGAACAGGTTTAGAAATCATGCTCTTATTGGTCAGAAGGGTCTGAGTGTACCACTGTAGTGCGGATGGTACCGCCCTGGTACAATATGTAAAGCGCCAAGCCTCATCCTATAGTTAAAGGCCCAATGCAGCCATTTTTATATTATTATCAAATCATTTCTGGGTAACAATGAAATACCTTACTGTAATAGTTTTCCATAAAAAACTTGGTTTTGAACTCTCTTTGTTATTGGTCTATTAACTAATTTACCACCAGGCAAGCCGAAACTCCACCCATACAAAACCTGCTGATTAGAAGGTGCTGTGTATATTGTATTTTCAACCAGCAACTATCAGGAAATAACTCTAATCACATTTGTTCACACTTTTAAAGTGTTAGTTTCATCAGCTGTTGTAAAATATGATACACAACACAGGAAAAACAGAATGTTGACTGCACTGGGCCTTTAATGGATACTAAACCCTCCTATGAGTCTAGAGTGGACCAACTGCATGTTCTCCATATTTTACTCTGTCTTCGGCTCTATTTCTCCCCCCTCTCACTTTTAGTCAGTGTCTCTCCATATCTCTCCCTTCCCTCTTCCGTTCCTTTCCTTTTCTCTCTCTTTCTCTCTTTTCCCCCCGCCTTTTTTCTATGCATCGCACTTTCTTTTTGACTGGGTTAAGCCACAAGAGATTCTGCTGATTCGCCGTTTCACCCTTTTCTCTTCGCTCGCTCTTTCTCTCGCTCTCTCCCCGCTCTCCATCTCTCTCTCTCTCCCCTTTTCTCTATCCACCTCCCTTTATCAATGTTTTATTTTTCCAAAGCAGGCCTGCTGTAGCTGCGAGCTGGATTGTCCCGCTAAAATTAGACAAATGTTGAGGTTATTAACACTCTACTACTT
The DNA here is from genome assembly GCF_020615455.1 of Coregonus clupeaformis. Classification (NCBI taxonomy): domain Eukaryota; kingdom Metazoa; phylum Chordata; class Actinopteri; order Salmoniformes; family Salmonidae; genus Coregonus; species Coregonus clupeaformis. Next base: position 2,391,104 of record NC_059227.1, read on the forward strand.
GCCAGGAACCAAATACACTGCGATGTTGCAGCACTGGGGGAGACTTATTACTGCGCACCATGCATGCGTGCCTGGCTCAACCTGGCCCAATCCCAAACCAATCCCTTGCCCATACCGCTAGGTCATTGTTGATCTACTGCGTGTAACCATATTGCCTATGGCTGTCCACAGCTTCCAGGACTGTAAAGGGAACCAGTAAGGGCCTATGGGTAGGGGACGGTTAGTGCTATCCGGTTCCCTTCGGACGTGCCTACCCTAAACCCTAACCCTAAGCTTAACCCCTACCCTAGCCATAACCCTTACCTAACCCTAACCTTAACCCTTACCTTAACCATTTTAAATGTAAACTTCAATGGGGCATGGACGTCCCAAGTATCCCTGATAGCAAGGGGATAGGGATGGATTTGGGAGTGGGACATTACAGTATACAGTGCATTCGGAAAGTGTTCAGACCCCTTCCCTTGTTCCACATTTTGTTATGTTACAGCCTTGTTCTAAAATTCAGAATACTTATGTAAATGTAATATTTCCGTTTTATTTGTATTTTTTGGCAATTTTCTATTTAAAAAAAAGCAACATATTTTTTGCTTTGTCATTATGGGGTATTGTGTGTAGATTGATGAGGGGAAAAAAATGATTTTATCAATTTTAGAATAAGGCTGTAACATAACAAAATGTGGAAAAAGTCAAGGGGTCTGAATACTTTCCGAATGCACTGTATATCTTCAACTACAGGCCTTTTGAACACTCCTTCACATAGTTACTGGAACACTGATTCATGTGTACATTTCTTATGGTCTCGGACATTCAAATGAATTCATAAAGCAGCAACACTTTACTTTACAGTGTGATAATTACTATAGAATTATACATTTTAACAAGTGTTATGATTACTCATTGTTTCGTAAGTAACTAATCAAAATATTTGACACAGTACTTACAGAAATACCTCCCCCAGACACATAGCTTCCCTCTAGTAGCTCTCTGGAACAGCCAAACAGCCTCAGCATTGTTTGGCTGTAGTGGATTACCAGGGTGTTAAACTGTGCACCTCAGCAAATAGCCATTGCCAAATAGATGGATCTGTTTGAGGAGGGTGTAATATATGGAGCTTTCAGCTGTTGTTCCTGGGTATACTCACTGCCATGAGCACAGCTCAAGGTGAGAGGGTGGTGTAGCTGTGGTACACTGATTTACTGTTACTTGGCTCAAGTGAAGGTGAGAGTGTGGTTTAGGTGTAATTGTGGCAGTAACAAACAGCCAGCAGCCCTGTACTTTACTCTACTGTATGTGGGATTTAATTGTTTGAATGCATAATAAATAAAATGTGTCATGGGAGATTATTCATACTGGGGCCATATTAGACAAATTCATTACCGCTCTGAATGTGTGTGTGTGTGACTGTGAGTGTGCGTGTGTGTGTGTGCATGAGTTTGTGCACATTAAATGTGCATAAACTCACATGCTTGAGTTTGTGCATGAGTTTGTGTATGTGTGTGTGTATGTGTTTGTTTATTTAAGAGGGCATTATGTGCCCTATAGCGCTCTCTGTCATCGGGCTGTGATAAGAAGCTGTTCTCTCGCTCTCACTGTGGAAGACTGGCTGTGCACTGTTGCAGTAGATGGTTAGATGCCCTGGTAGATTCTCTCTCTCTCTCTCTCTCTCTCTCTCTCTCTCTCTCTCTCTCTCTCTCTCTCTCTCTCTCTCTCTCTCTCTCTCTCTCTCTCTCTCTCTCTCTCTCTCTCTCTCTCTCTCTCTCTCTCTCTCTCTCTCTCTCTCTCTCTCTCTCTCTCTCTTTGCCTCCTTGCCTCTATCTCCCTGCCTCCCTCTCTCTCTCCATCTTTGTCTCTCTGAGCTGTGGGAGCAGGCAGCAGACCAGCAGACTCTGTCCCGACCCCTCCCTGGCAGGGTGATGTATGACTGGGCATGTTTGACGTCAGTCTTGGCCCGACGTCACAGACCTCCACACTCACAGCCTTTTTTCCTTCTCTCACTGGCGGCCTTTCTCTTTTTCTCGTTCTTTCTTCTGCTGGCTCTCTCTATCATTTTTCTATCTGTCTCTCGCTATCCCTCTCTCGTTTTATCTCTCTCTGGCTTTCATTCTCCTACTCTGTTCTCGCTCTCTCGCTGTTTTTCAATTTCCCTCTCTAGATCTTTCTATTTGGTACTCTCATACTCTCCCTCTTTTCCTCATTCTCTCCCTCCCTTTGCTCAGTCTTTCTTGATCAGTCTATCACTAACCATTGGCATAGCCTCACACACACACACACACACACACACACACACACACACACACACACACACACACACACACACACACACACACACACACACACACACACACACACACACACACACACACACGCACACTGTCACTCCCTGTAGTGCAATATGTACAAAACAGGTTCTGTCAGGTGAAGAGTCCACCCACAGCAATTTGATTACATCCACAAGGACCAACCAAGTGCTATCCCTGGGTTGTATTGTCTCCATAAGCGTCCCTAGTTGTAGCTCTCCTGACAAGTTCACTTTGTTTGATGCAAAGAGAAGAGTCCCTTCCGGCTTCCAACACTAAGCGTGGGGACTATCAGCACCCATGAAAAAGCAGATATGTTGACTTTGAGGGGCCGAAATAGCTTTTTAAAGTTTCATCTGCCTTGACAAGATGAGGAATTGGCCCGGTTTTCCTTCCTTCCCTCTCTCCCTTCCTCTTTCTTTCTCTCTCTACTGTCTCCCTCTATTCTTCACTCCAGTCAATCTGTCCATTATGTGAGTGGCATTGGTGGTGACAGGGACAGTGTCATACTGTGGAAAGATAACACAAAGGATCATGTGCCTGGAGTTTAGGTACTAGTTCAACCTCAAGTGTCATAGGGGTCATCCCAGGCTAAACATCTTGGGCTTTATCTTTAATCAAACAGAGAATAGTCCTTGTGATGCCATGAGGCATGCCATTAAGGTTTATATTTTATAGACAATGATTTGATACTCCAATACTATCTGTATATGGTTTTGTCCTTATTTTTGAGACAGAGCACCCCCCCAAAAGATAAATGGTACATTCCGAGGGCATACTCTTTAGATGCTTTTGGAGGACAGCATTTACCTTTCTCAGACCTGAAACATTCAGCATATTGTCATAATTGTTTATTTAAGATGAGAGTTCAGTCTGATAAATGTTCACTATATTCACGGGCAGTGGCGGCTCCTGAAAAAATTCTCAGGAGGGGCAATTTTTCTGATGATTTAGGTGACCTACACACATTTTAAAAAAGATATGTCCAGCAACAACATGAAGACAGGGGCAGCATATAAGTCAATACCAGAAGCATTTATTGACTGATCTCAAAAGTGTTGGCTTACCAGGGTTGGTGGAGCCCTCAGTTTCATCTTTGCCTCGCAAAGCTAACTCAAACACTCCGCAAAACTTCACACACTGGATTAGCCGGCTGAGGATGTGGCGGTTCTTGCTAATGTCGTAGTAAATATATTTGTTATAGTGAATATGGAATATGATATGTTGAGTAAAATGTTGTGCTAAGATCTATTTAGGTCAGGAGCTGGTTATAAGTTCTGTTCCTATCCAATAACAATGGACAAAAGGGTCCTATCTTGTCAGCCTTGTCAGCAGGTGGCCAAGGACAACACCCACGCCATAGGCCTCTCAGTTCTTCCAACTCACGAGTTCTTGCTCTGAGGACACACACACACACAAACACACACACACACACATCATCACTGTTAAACACACACACATACACACACACACACACACATCATCACTGTTAAACACACACACACACACACACACACACAAAAATCCCCTCTCTTAGGCTGAACATTTGAAGACAGAGAACCCGACTCAGAGCCAATGCAACAGTGACAGTAGCCTGGAGGGGACCTCGCCCAACTCATCAGGACCAATCAGAAGATCAGAACTACTAGATTCAACCTACTTCATTTATTGCATAAAATGTCTGCACACAATGTTTCGGGGCTCTCTTCAGATAATAATAATAATAATAATAATAATGCCATTTAGCAGACGCTTTTATCCAAAGCGACTTACAGTCATGCGTGCATACATTTTTGTGAATGGGTGGTCCCGGGGATCGAACCCACTACCTTGGCGTTACAAGCACCATGCTCTACCAGCTGAGCTACAGAAAGTGGATACTCATGGATGCGCATCGCAATTGTAAAATGTCAACACAATTGGAGACACCACGTCATTTTTGGAGACATGTTATTGACAGTAAACTATTGTAGATGCGACTGCTAACTAAATAAAACATTTTAGCTGGCTAGCTAATCATCTTAGCTAAATGTGGGGCAAACAATTCAGTTATTTACCGTTAATTTGAGGGATTGGGGTGAAAGAAATCGAGTTACATAGTGATACTTTACGATATACTGTATTGACAATATCGCAATATTTTAGCGCTAGTTGGCTGTACCTGCACCAAAACACCATTATTGTTCCTTCATAGCTTGTTCTCAATCTTTTCACATTGGGAGCCAATTTGTTTTCAGCACTTTTATTTCCATGACTGATCAAAACTCGTTCTCATGGCTTTCTGATCCCTCTGCAACAGACATATGGTGCGCAATAAAATCACAGTATCGAATCGCACTACGTATAGAATCATGAGACTCGCAATGCTGATGCATATATCTTATCGTGAGGTTCCTGGCAATTCCCAGCCCAAGTTCATTTGCCACAACAAATCTCTTCGCTAGCAAACGCGATGTCTTCTCCAAAACGGCAATGTGTCTCCAGCAATGTTTACTTTTTTGACGTTCTATGGCATCTCCACTTTCCAAGCATATATGACCACATGTAATATTTTGGTAAGTGATGCAAATAGTGAACTATGTAGGGCCAGGATGTAAAATATATGTAGCTGCAGCAATTTCTCTTATCTGATATGGTAAGTAATGGGGCTTAATATATAGCTCCCTAAGAGTTTGACGAACGGGTCCGTGAACGCGATTCCAGATATCTTTACCTCTGAATAAACTGCCTTTATTATACCATATCCACCCTGTCCAAAGTCTCTACTTGGTCTCAGTTCTCCAGTAAACTTGTGATTATCAACACTAACCTCATCGTTGTGGCGGCGGACAGCTAGCCTGTATCCCTCATCCAGTTGAGTGAGTGGCAATGTCTTTTTTCGTTCGTACCAATTTTTTGGAAAATCCTCGGGTGTAGGACTTTCCGCCTTTAGTAGAAACCTGTTGAATTATTAAATTTGGTCTGGGAGGTCCTAATTGTTTCGTTGCCAATTTATCTTCATTTGTTCGCCGACAAAAATGAACTTCTTTCAAACAATCCGCTCTTTTCTCAGTTACGTTCATGGTTACGTAACGTATGACGAAAGCGCGTAAGTGCAAGCCCACAGACACCCATTGAGATTGTATTGAAGGCTCTGAAATTTGAAAAAAATAGATTTTACATGGGAGTCTATGACAGAATTCTGGGCGATTTTCAACCTGACTGAAATCGCCCCAAAAGGGGGGGGAGCCATTTGAAGCACGACTTTAGCCTGATTCGACATTTAGTGGCAGTGTGGCACTGTGGCAGATCAGACGTATAGATTACAACACTGATAACTACTGTTGCCGTGATATAATTGATTAGAAAAAAAATCCCTTCCTTTTCCCGTTTGGCAGTGCGTCGCCCATATCGCCCTATTGAACAGGCCGCCCCTGTTCACGGGACCACCCATACATAAAATGTATGCACGTTGGATAAAAGTGTCTGCTAAATGCTATATACTGTATACCATGGTTTCATGTCATTGTACAGCCAACTGTTTTCCCGAGGCAGTCTGTCTGTGTGCTTTTCGATAATATGCTTTTTGGACGCCTGCCTGCCTTTTTAGAGAAAGGCGAAGAGAACAGTTTAAAACCATAAGTCCTGCCTTTTTTTTCGGGCCTGAAAGATTTCGTTGCCAGGCAACCTCTGGAATGAGTTTTCAATTAAGTCACTTCCAGTTCCCATCTTTGACTAAAGCATCTAGATCATTCTTCCGACTACTCTGCGGGGGTGTCCCACTCTCTCTCGTTCGAGAATGTGTGTGAGAGCACTCTCTCCCCCTCTCTCTCCCCCTCTCTCTCCCCCTCTTTCTCTTCTCCCCCACTCTTCATTCTTTCCTCTCTCTCTCTCTCTCTCTCTCTCTCTCTCTCTCTCTCTCTCTCTCTCCCTCTCTCTCCCTCTCCCTCTCTCCCTCTCTCTCCCTCTCCCTCTCTCTCTCTCTCTCTCTCTCTCTCTCTCTCTCTCTCTCTCTCTCTCTCTCTCTCTCTCTCTCTCTCTCTCTCTCTCTCTCTCTCTATCCCCCTCTCTCTCTCTCTCTCTCTCTCTCTCTCTCTCTCTCCCCTCTCTCTCTCTCTCTCTCTCTCTCTCTCTCTCTCTCTCTCTCTCTCTCTCTCTCTCTCTCTCTCTCTCTCTCTCTCTCTCTCTCTCTCTCTCTCTCTCTCTCTCTCTCTCTCTCTCTCTCTCTCTGCTGTTGTGACCTCAGATTAAGGTTGGAGCAATATGTAATTATGTTGTGTTGTTTGTTTCTCTGCAGCTCCAGATGATCTTCCTCTGCCATTTATTTATACAATCAGTGCCCAGCTTATTAGGTACACCCATCTACTACCGGGTCGTACTCCCCTTTTCCTCCAGAACAGCCTGAATTCTTCAGCGCATGGAAACGTTGCTCAATTGGTATCAAGGGACCTAACGTGTGCCAGGAAAACCTTCCCCACACCACCGCCACCAGCCTGTACCGTTGACACCAGGCAGGCTGGGGCCATGGACTCATGCAGCTTACGCCAAATCCTGACTCTGACATCAGCATTACGCAACAGGAACCAAGATTCGTCGTACCAAGAGATGTTTTTCCACTCCTCAATTGTCCAGGGTTGGTGATTGCGTGCCCACTGGAGCCGGTTCTTCTTGTTTTTAGCTGATAGGAGTGGAATCCGGTATCTGTGACAAGGACTGATGAGTTGTGCATTCCGAGATGCCGTTCTGCACACCACTGTTGTACTACACTGTTATTTGCCTGTTTGTGGCCTGCCTGTTAGCTTGCACGATTCTTGCCATTCTCCTTCAACCTCTCATCAACAAGCTGTTTTCGCCCGCAGGACTGCCGCTGACTAGATGTTTTTTGTTTGTCGCATCGTTCTCAGTAGACCCTAGACACTGTCGTGCGTGAAAAGCCCAGGAGGCCGGCCGTTTCTGAGATACTGGAACCGGCACGTCTGGCACGACAATCATACCACGCTCAAAGTCGCTTAGGTCACTCGTTTAGCCCATTCCAACATTCAATCGAACAGTAGCTGAATGCCTCGATGCCTGTCTGCCTGCTTTATATAGCAAGCCACGGCTACATGACTCACTGTCTGTAGGAGCTAACCATTTTCATGAACGGGCCACTGAGTGTATATTTGTTTATTTTTAAGTAAATGTATAATTGTGTCTTATCTCTGTGACCAAAAGTCTGTGGACACCTGCTCGTCGAATATCTCATTCCAAAATCATGGGCATTAATATGGAGTTGGTCCCTCCTTTGCTGCTATAACAGCCTCCACTTTTCTGGGAAGGCTTTCCGCTAGAAGTTGGAACATTGCTGTGGGGACTTGCTTCCATTCAGCCACAAGAGCATTAGTGAGGTCGGGGACTGATGTTGGGCGATTAGGCCTGGCTCACAGTCGGCGTTCCAATTCATCCCAAAGGTGTTCGATGGGGTTGAGGTCAGGACTCAGTGCAGGTCAGTCAAGTTCTTCCACACCGATCTCGACAAACCATTTTCTGTATGGACATGGCTTTGCGCACAGGGGCATTGTCATACTGAAACAAGAAAGGGCCTTCCCCAAACTGTTGCCACAAAGTTGGAAGCACAGAATCGTCTAGAATGTCATTATATGCTGTAGCGTTAAGATTTCTCTTCACTGGAACTAAAGGGCCTAGCCCGAACCATGAAAAACAGCCCCAGACCATTATTCCTCCTCCACCAAACGTTACAGTTGGCACTATGCATTCGGGCAGGTAGGGTTCTCCTGGCATCCGCCAAACCCAGATTAGTCCATAGGACTGCCAGATGGTGAAGCATGACTCATCACTCCAGAGAACGCGTTTCCACTGCTCCAGAGTCCAATGGCGGCGAGCTTTACACCACTCCAGCCTACGCTTGGCGTTGCGCCTGGTGATCTTAGGCTTGTGTACGGCTGCTCGGCCATGGAAACCCATTTTATGAAGCTCCCGACGAACAGTTATTGTGCTGACGTTGCTTCCAGAGGCAGTTTGGAACTCGGTAATGAATGTTGCAACCGAGGACAGACGATTTTTAGCTCTGTGAGCTTGTGTGGCCTACCACGTCACGGCTGAGCCGTTGTTGCTCCTAGACGTTTCCACTTCACAATAACAGCACTTACAGTTGACCCGGGGCAGCTCTAGCAGGGCAGACATTTTATGAACTGAATTGTTGGAAAGGTGGCATCCTATGAAGGTGCCATGTTGAATGTCGAATGGCGCTCACCTGTCCAATGCTTGGTCATGACAGAAAAGCAGAGCAAGACTCTGTAGCTCAGCGTGGTCCTCTGTAGCTCAGCTGGTAGAGCACGGCGCTTGTAACGCCAAGGTAGTGGGTTCGATCCCCGGGACCACCCATACACAAAAATGTATGCACGCACGACTGTAAGTCGCTTTGGATAAAAGCGTCTGCTAAATGGCATATTATTTATTATTACATAGGCTGTTGAAAGTCACTGAGCTCTTCAGGAAGGCCATCATACTGCCAATGTTTGTCAAAAGAGATTGCATGTCTGTGTGCTCGATTTTATAAACCTGTCAGCAACGGGTGTGGCTGAAATAGCCGAATCCACTAATTTGAAGAGGTGTCCATATACTTTTGTATACATAGTGTAGATTAACAACTGAAATGTACTTTGGTGTTTACTGTGGGTGGACTGTCGAATGGCTCTCACCTGTCCAATGCTTGGTCATGACAGAAAAGCAGAGCAAGACATAGGCTCCAAAAGCCCATGTAAGTACTGAAACCTATAGCAAACAAAGAATCTCCACATTGTTCACTGCGGGTCAGCCGGCTGGTATGCTGGATGGCTGTCACCTTGACATGGCTTTGTTGACTTCTATCTGTCCATATCAAGTGAATAATGACAGATAAAGAATAGATTAAACTGTCAATATTGTGTGGTTCTATCTCCTTTCTTATCTCTCCCACCTTCTTCTCCATTGGTTAATTCCTTGACGGAGAGTCTATCAGGTTTGGTCGTCCAGGTGTTGAGTGCTACTGTCAACATGAGAGTGGAGCCGCTGTCATCTCGCTGCAGTTTCTCATCAACGAGGTGAGTGATGAGGACAGGAACACACACCTCATCCAACACCAGACCTCTTCTACTGACACTGTCTCTCTCTCGCTCTCTACACCTCCGAACCCCTTTCTATCTCCTTTCTTCTCCACTCCAAAACATCTCCAACACTCTTGTATCTCTATAGATATGTGTGCGTGCATGTGTGTGTGTGTGTGTGTGTGTGTGCGTGTCTTTGTGACTCAGCAGCTGCAGTAGACCCTGTGGGAGCTCTTTCCCTGTCTGCTTGAAATTCAGCCTCTTTCACCAGGAGATTGAGAACGCATTGCAAGCTTGTGTGTGCATTGTATACTGCTGTTTAACTGTGTGTAAATGCTTTCTTCTCCATCCCTACCACAGGGGGCGCTGGTGAGTGCTCTGGCAGACGACAGCGTGCACCTCTGGAACCTGAGGCAGAAGAGGCCCGCCATCCTCCACTCACTCAAGTTCAACAGAGAGAGGTAAGAAACCTGGAACCTCCTAGGTTCCTCTCTCTCTCTCTCTCTCTCTCTCTCTCTCTCTCTCTCTCTCTCTCTCTCTCTCTCTCTCTCTCTCTCTCTCTCTCTCTCTCTCTCTCTCTATGTCTCTCACTCCCTCTATGTCTCTCACTCCCTCTATGTCTCTCACTCCCTGTCTCTCGCTCCCGTATTCTGTCCCTCTCAATTTCTGCTTTTAGTGCAGCATACATCAGCAGATGTCACATAGTGCTTATACAGAAACCCAGCTTAAAACCCCAAACAGCAATCAATGCAGATGTAGAAGCATGGTGGCTCCCTAGAAAGGCAGTAACCTAGATAGAATCCTAGAGAGGAACCAGGCTCTGAGGGGTGGCCAGTCCTCTTCTGGCTGTGCCAGGTGTTCAGAGGTCGAGACAGCAGGTGCTGTAGAGAGAGAGAGAGAGAGAGAGAGAGAGAGAGAGAGAGAGAGAGAGAGAGAGAGAGAGAGAGAGAGAGAGAGAGAGAGAGAGAGAGAGAGAGAGAGAGAGAGAGAGAGAGAGAGAGAGAGAGAGAGAGAGAGAGAGAGAGAGAGAGAGAGAGAGAGAGAGAGAGAGAGAGAGAGAGAGAGAGAGAGATGGAGAGAGATGGAGAGAGAGAGAGAGAGAGAGAGAGAGAGAGAGAGAGAGAGAGAGAGAAAGACAGTGAGAGAAAGACAGTGAGAGAAAGACAGTGAGAGATAGGGTCTAAAACAGCAGATCCGGAACAAGGTGGCACGTCCGGTGAATAGCCGCAGGCAGAACAGTTGAAAAACTGGAGCAGCAGCACGACAAGGTAGCACGTCTGGTGAACAGGTCAGGGTTCCATAGCCACAGGCAAAACAGCAGAAACTAGATCAGCAGCACAACAAGGTGGACTGGGGACAGCCAGGAGTCATCAGGCCAGGTAGTCCTGAGGCATGGTCCTACGGCTCAGGTCCCTGGAGCGAGGGAGAGAGAGAGCAAGAGCGAGGGAGAGAGAGAGAGATGGGGGAGAGAGAGAGGGAGAGAGATGGGAGAATTAGAGGGAGCATACTTAAGTTCAGACTATAGGACAGACTGATCCTAGCCCCCAGGGCACGTAGACTATTGCAGCATAGATACTGGAGGCTGAGACGATACCCCCGGACAGGGCCAACCACTTTGCCAAAGCACAGCCCACACCACTTAAGGGATATCAACAGACCACCAACTTACTAACCTGAGACAAGGATGAGTATAGCCCACGAATGTCTCCTATACCGCACGAGCCTGAGGGGGTGCAAGACCGGACAGAAAGATTACGTCAATGACTCAACCCACTCAAGTTGAGTATAGCAAAAAAAGCCTGGCACGATGTGATGCCACCTAGGGACGGCATGGAAAAGCACAAGTAAGCCAGTGACTCAGCCCCTGTAATAGGGTCAGAGGCAGAGAATCCCAGTGGAGAGAGGAGAGCCGGCCAGGCAGACTACACTCAATCATATGACCTACTGAAGAGATGAGTCTTCAGTATAGACTTTAAGGTTGAGACCGAGTCTGCGTCTCTCATATGGATAGGCAGACCATTCCATAAAAATTGAGCTCTATAGGAGAAAGCCCTGCCTCCAGCTGTTTGCTTAGAAATTCTAGGGAAAATAAGGAGGCCTGCGTCTTGTGACCGTAGCGTACGTGTAGGTATGTATGGCAGGACTAAATCGGAGAGATACTGTACGTAGGAGCAAGTCCATGTAATGCTTTGTAGGTTAGCAGTAAAACCTTGAAATCAGCCCTAGCCTTAACAGGAAGCCAGTGTAATAGCACTGGTGTAATATGATGAAATATTTTTGTTCTAGTCAAGATTCTAGCAGCTGTATTTAGTGTTACGAAGGTGGAAAAAAGCTGCCCTTGAAATATTCTTGATATGTTCGTCAAAAGAGAGATCAGGGTCCAGAGTAAAGTCGAGGTCCTTCACAGTTTTATTTGAGATGACTGTACAACCATCAAGATTAATTGTCAGATCAAACAGCAGATCTCTTTGTTTCTTGGGACCTAGAACTAGCATTTCTTTTTTGTGCGAGTTTAAATGTAAAACATTTGCCGCCATCCACTTCCTTATGTCTGAAACACAGGCTTCCAGGGTAGGCAATTTTGGGGCTTCACTGTGTTTCATCGAAATGTACAGCTGTGTGTCGTCCGCGTAGCAGTGAAAGTTGACATTGTGTTTCCAAATGACATCACCAAGAGGTAGAATATATAGTGAAAACAATCGTGGTCCAAAAATGGAACCTTGAGGAACACTGAAACTTACAATTGATATGTCAGAGGACAAACCATCCACAGAGACAAACTGATGTCTTTCCGACAGATAAGATGTAAACCAGGCAAGAACTTGTCCGTGTAGACCTATTAGGGTTTCCAATCTCTCCAAAAGAATGTGGTGATCGATGGTGTCAAAAGCGGCACTAAGGTCTAGGAGTAGGAGGACAGATGCAGAGCCTTGGTCTGACGCCATTAAAAGGTAATTTACCACCTTCACGAGTGCAGTCTCTGTACTATAATGGAGTCTAAAACCAGACTGGAGCGTTTTGTATACATTATTTGTATTCAGGAAGGCAGTGAGTTGCTGCACAACATATTTTTCAAAAATATTTGAGAGGAATGGGAGAACCGATATAGGCCGATATTTAATTTTAATTGTATTTGTTGTAATTTAAACCCCCTTTTTCTCCCCAATTTCGTGATTACAATCTTGTCTCATCGCTGCAACTCCCCAATGGGCTCGGGAGAGGCGACGGTCTAGTCATGCGTCCTCCAGAACATGACCCGCCAAGCCGTGCTTCTTAACACCCGCCCGCATAACCCGGAAGCCAGCCGTACCAATGTGTCGGAGGAAACACGTTCACCTGACGACCGATGTCAGCCTGCAGGCGCCCAGCCCGCCACAAGGAGTTGCTAGAGTGCGAAGAGCCAAGCAATGCCCCCCCGGCCAAACCCTCCCCTAACCCGGACAACGCTGGGCCAATTGTGCCCCGCCCTATGGGACTCCCGGTAACGGCCGGTTGTGACACAGCCTGGGATCAAACCCCTTGGTTGGGGTCTAAGCAGATTATTTGTTGCGATTGCAAACTTAATAAAATGGTGGTCCAATAGTCCAGGATTATGAAGAAAAACATTTAGATCCACAATATTTATTCCACGGGACAAAACTAAATCCAGGGTATGACTATGGCAATGCGTAGGTCCAGAGACATGTTGGACAAAACCCACTGAGTCGATGATGGCTCTGAAAGCCTTTTGGAGTGGGTCTGTGGACTTTTCCATGTGTAGATTGAAGTCACCAAGCTACAAGGTCCGATAGGTGTTAGCAACACCTCCGCCTTTTCGGGATGCGTGGGGGATATGGTCACTAGTGTAACCAGGAGGAGAAGCCTTATTTAACACATTAAATTCATCAGGCTTGAGCCATGTTTCAGTCAGGCCAATGACATCAAGGTTATGATCAGTGATTAGTTCATTGACTATGCTGTGAGGGATCTAGCATTAAGTAGTCCTATTTTTAGATGTGAGATATTACAATCTCTTTCAATAATGACAGGAATGGTGGAGGTCTTGTGTTTAGTAGTGTGTTTAGTAGCGTGTCGCGTGCTCCTGTCTGTTCACTGGCAATCGTTCTTCTCTATATAAACTAAGGCTTATGTATAAAGGGTATCTGTCAGTCCTGTCCCGCCCCAGGATAAAGGTGGCAAGTGCACCTGATGTCCCTCTTTTATCCTCCTCCCCCTCTCCTTCTTTCCAACCCAGCAACTACATTATTCCGATCAATCGCTCCTACCCAGCCTACTGCAGATGTGACCACACACACACACACTCACACACACACACACACACACACACACACACACACACACACACACACACACACACACACACACACACACACACACACACACACACACACACACACACTGTTCTTTGAGTATTTACAAGCTGTTAGGTGACACAATGCTGAATTATGTAATCTTAGTATAATTGGTCATTCATAAAATTATTAGAAAGCATCAGTAGTTTTTTTATTTTACAACATTTTGACTCAATAATTTTGAAGTCAAATAGCAAGTTACTGGAGTGCAGAATCACCTCACTTCAAGTGGGAGGGGTCAACTGTCTGCTCCAATGACAGACGCAAGGCTTAACTATCAGAGCCAATAATGGTGTTCTTTCCATGATCCCTCAGCCTTATAGGGGAAGGGGTTAATCGTTAGAGCTAACGCTGCTGATGTGACGGACAGGTGCCCAGCAGCGTCTTTATAGGCTGAATGTGTTCCTGCCGAGTCTGTGACTGTGTGTGACATTTAGTGAGTGTGGCTCTCGAACACAGCCTGCCTGCCTCCCTGAGCAACAGGAGTGAACTCAACAGTCCTGTACACTGAACCCACATGATTATCCCCTCCCTTCCTTGATATTCTGTGTGACTGAAATGCTCTCACACGGCTTGGGATGTTTTTCAAACAGCCACAGCCGACCGAGTCCACTTATCACACCTCTAAGTGACACTGATAAATGGTGTTGAAGTAACAATTTTGAAGCAACATCATAACATAATGTGTGTAGGGCGTATGAAGACAGCCATAGCAGTGACTAAAGAGGTTACTTTATGTTGTTGACCTCTGTAGGGTTTTGGGGTGAAAAACATTAGTAAAGTGGAGCCTGCTTGGCTGAGGGACACAGTCACGGATAATAACACTCCAGGTAGTAGCAACGTTTTTGGTTTCCACAGATCTAAGATCAGCTTAGCCTCACCCAATGTTGAACTACGACAAACTACTCTTCATGATTAGAGAAAGATCATGTCCCCAAACTCTCAACCGTGTGCTCTCCCTTCCTTGTCATTTCCTTCGCCATCTCCTTGTCTCCTCTCCTTCACCAGCGCTGATCAGAAAATAGTTTGTGTTGCAGAAATCCCTCCCATCCACAACTATAACTGATCCAGTCCCATCAGATAAGTGGAGATGAGGACAGAGAAAGTCTTGTTGGAACACTGTGTTCCATTCACAGAGTAGTGGCTGAGTCAGTGGGTTGGTGAGAGGGGCTGGAGGAAAGAAGAGGAGGGGAGGAGAGAAAATAAGAGAACAGGAAAGGAGTGGAGAGGAAAGGAAACAAAAGGAAAATAGAGGATTGGAGAGGAGATGAGAGGGGATGAGAGGAGATGAAAGGAGAGGAGAAGAGAGGTGAGGAGAAGAGTTTTGCCTAGTCATTGTGGCTGTGGGGACTCTGTCGCCTCCTGGCTGCAGATGCAGGCTTTCAGCGTTTTTTTTTTTTTTTTACTGGCCGAGTTAGATGAAGCTGATGTGATACACACGCACAGCACAGCACACTCAGTCTCCACAAACAGAACCCCAACCACAATATATACTGCATACTGGGGGAAAAAATCCACAACATAGTTCATTAAAAATCTGTTGCACTGGGTTACTATAAGGGAGTGGAGAACCACATGTGTTTGGTCTGGGACTGGTTCTGTGTGTGCTGGGCCGGTTAGTTCTCTACCCAGAACTCTTATTTAGGCTCCAAGTCAACGCTGATCTGACAGCACAGCCAATTAAAGGGTAAGCTTTTAAAGAGAGTGGGGACAGAGGACTTAATTGGCCAGCTACTTTTTAATAACATAGCCCACACACACACACACTGTGTGCACACTCCCACTACTCACACACTTCACTTACACACTGGAGCTCTGTCAAGTGGCTATAACGTTGCCTCTCATTTCATTACTATTTTCACCCCTTCTTTCACAGGAGGAGGAGATGAAGTGAGGGACGCTGGGCTGAGTGAGTTATATAAAAGGAGGACTGGGGATACAGATCTTTTTTGTATGTGTATTGGGGTAGTTGCCATTTGGCCAAATCAAAAGTACAAAAAATAAAAAACATTCTAAAATTAAAGATGAATCCGCAGTAGGGCGAAACAGCGCCACTGGCCGCACCACCACCGTTGTTATTGTTTTTGTTGCCGAGCTGAGGAAATGCAGCACATATCGTGCTCCGAGGGGAAAAAACAGTGTTCATTATATGCAGTAACTTCTTTGTTGTTGTAATATCACAAACGGACGTGGCTGTTTCACTATTAAGGATTCCAGCTTTAAAGTAAAAAAACATATACAGTGGGGAAAAAAAGTATTTAGTCAAATCAAATCAAATCAAATCAAATTTTATTGGTCACATGCGCCGAATACAACAGGTGCAGACATTACAGTGAAATGCTTACTTACAGCCCTTAACCAACAGTGCATTTATTTTAAACAAAAAAGTAAGAGTAAAACAACAACAAAAAAGTGTTGAGAAAAAAAGAGCAGAAGTAAAAATAAAGTGACAGTAGGGAGGCTATATATACAATAGAATAAAGTGACAGTAGGGAGGCTATATATACAGGGGGGTACCGTTGCATAGTCAATGTGCGGGGGGCACCGGCTAGTTGAGGTAGTTGAGGTAATATGTACATGTGGGTAGAGTTAAAGTGACTATGCATAAATACTTAACAGAGTAGCAGCAGCGTAAAAAGTATGGGGTGGGGGGGCAGTGCAAATAGTCCGGGTAGCCATGATTAGCTGTTCAGGAGTCTTATGGCTTGGGGGTAGAAGCTGTTGAGAAGTCTTTTGGACCTAGACTTGGCACTCCGGTACCGCTTGCCGTGCGGTAGCAGAGAGAACAGTCTATGACTAGGGTGACTGGAGTCTTTGACAATTTTGAGGGCCTTCCTCTGACACCGCCTGGTATAGAGGTCCTGGATGGCAGGGAGCTTTGCCCCTGTGATGTACTGGGCCGTACGCACTACCCTCTGTAGTGCCTTGCGGTCAGAGGCCAAGCAGTTGCCATACCAGGCGGTGATGCAACCAGTCAGGATGCTCTCGATGGTGCAGCTGTAGAATTTTTGAGGATCTGAGGACCCATGCCAAATCTTTTTAGTCTCCTGAGGGGGAATAGGCTTTGTCGTGCCCTCTTCACGACTGTCTTGGTGTGTTTGGACCATGATAGTTCGTTGGTGATGTGGACACCAAGGAACTTGAAGCTCTCAACCTGTTCCACTACAGCCCCGTCGATGAGAATGGGGGCGTGCTCAGTCCTCTTTTTTTTTCCCTGTAGTCCACAATCATCTCCTTTGTCTTGGTCACGTTGAGGGAGAGGTTGTTGTCCTGGCACCACACGGCCAGATCTCTGACCTCCTCCCTATAGGCTGTCTCATCGTTGTCGGTGATCAGGCCTACCACTGTTGTGTCGTCGGCAAACTTAATGATGGTGTTGGAGTCGTGCCTGGCCATGCAGTCATGGGTGAACAGAGAGTACAGGAGGGGACTGAGCACGCACCCCTGAGGGGCCCCCGTGTTGAGGATCAGTGTGGCAGATGTGTTGTTACCTACCCTTACCACCTGGGGGCGGCCCGTCAGGAAGTCCAGGATCCAGTTGCAGAGGGAGGTGTTTAGTCCCAGGATCCTTAGCTTAGTGATGAGCTTTGAGGGCACTATGGTGTTGAATGCTGAGCTGTAGTCAATGAATAGCATTCTCACGTAGGTGTTCCTCTTGTCCAGGTGGGAAAGGGCAGTGTGGAGTGCGATAGAGATTGCATCATCTGTGGATCTGTTGGGGCGGTATGCAAATTGGAGTGGGTCTAGGGTTTCTGGGATTATGCTGTTGATGTGAGCCATGACCAGTCTTTCAAAGCACTTCATGGCTACAGACGTCAGTGCCACGGGTCGGTAGTCATTTAGGCAGGTTATCTTAGAGTTCTTGGGCACGGGGACTATGGTGGTCTGCTTGAAACATGTTGGTATTACAGACTCAGTCAGGGACATGTTGAAAATGTCAGTGAAGACACTTGCCAGTTGGTCAGCACATGCTCGGAGTACACGTCCTGGTAATCCGTCTGGCCCTGCGGCCTTGTGAATGTTGACCTGCTTAAAAGTCTTACTCACATCAGCCACCAATTGTGCAAGTTCTCCCACTTAAAAAGATGAGAGAGGCCTGTAATTTTCATCATAGGTACACGTCAACTATGACAGACAAAATGAGAAAAATAAATCCAGAAAATCACATTGTAGGATTTGTAATGAATTTATTTGCAAATTATGGTGGAAAATAAGTATTTGGTCAATAACAAAAGTTTCTCAATACTTTGTTATATACCCTTTGTTGGCAATGACACAGGTCAAACGTTTTCTGTAAGTCTTGACAAGGTTTTCACACACTGTTGCTGGTATTTTGGCCCATTCCTCCATGCAGATCTCCTCTAGAGCAGTGATGTTTTGGGGCTGTCGCTGGGCAACACAGACTTTCAACTCCCTCCAAATATTTTCTATGGGGTTGAGATCTGGAGACTGGCTAGGCCACTCCAGGACCTTGAAATGCTTCTTACGAAGCCACTCCTTCGTTGCCCGGGCGGTGTGTTTGGGATCATTGTCATGCTGAAAGACCCAGCCACGTTTCATCTTCAATGCCCTTGCTGATGGAAGGAGGTTTTCACTCAAAATCTCACGATACATGGCCCCATTCATTCTTTCCTTTATACCGATCAGTCGTCCTGGTCCCTTTGCAGAAAAACAGCCCCAAAGCATGATGTTTCCAAACCCATGCTTCACAGTAGGTATGGTGTTCTTTGGATGCAACTCAGCATTATTTGTCCTCCAAACACGACGAGTTGAGTTTTTACCAAAAAGTTATATTATGGTTTCATCTGACCATATGACATTCTCCCAATCCTCTTCTGGATCATCCAAATGCAGTCTAGCAAACTTCAGACGGGCCTGGACATGTACTGGCTTAAGCAGGGGGACACGTCTGGCACTGCAGGATTTGAGTCCCTGGCGGCGTAGTGTGTTACTGATGGTAGGCTTTGTTACTTTGGTCCCAGCTCTCTGCAGGTCATTCACTAGGTCCCCCCCGTGTGGTTCTGGGATTTTTGCTCACCGTTCTTGTGATCATTTTGACCCCACGGGGTGAGATCTTGCGTGGAGCCCCAGATCGAGGGAGATTATCAGTGGTCTTGTATGTCTTCCATTTCCTAATAATTTCTCCCACAGTTGATTTCTTCAAACCAAGCTGCTTACCTATTGCAGATTCAGTCTTCCCAGCCTGGTGCAGGTCTACAATGTTGTTTCTGGTGTCCTTTGACAGCTCTTTGGTCTTGGCCATAGTGGAGTTTGGAGTGTGACTGTTTGAGGTTGTGGACAGGTGTCTTTTATACTGATAACAAGTTCAAACAGGTGCCATTAATACAGGTAACGAGTGGAGGACAGAGGAGCCTCTTAAAGAAGAAGTTACAGGTCTGTGAGAGCCAGAAATCTTGCTTGTTTGTAGGTGACCAAATACTTATTTCTCATCTTTTTAAGTGGGAGAACTTGCACAATTGGTGGCTGACTAAATACTTTTTTTCCCCACTGTATGCTACTGGTAGGATCAACCAGGTAGCCCCCCACAACATTGAGGTTTACCTGGGCATGCAGCGAGGCACAGGGGCACAGTCCTCCAGTGATGGAGGAGACCCAAGCACACTCGTGCGCACCCAGTGGGAGGCCACAACCTATCCACAGCCGAAGCTACGGGAGACAAGGTGCCGCTCAAGAGGTGTTCCATTGGAGGGTTTTTGGAGTATACCACACAACATAGCCAACGACGGGGTTTGAGAAACTGACCACTGAGACATATGGGTCGACTGGGTCTTGCTCGAAGTGAGACTGGCTGGTCGTATTGGAGGCAGAGTGAACAGTCTCCAAAAGAGGCACCACTGATGGGGCCCTCCCAAGGTGGATCACGTAGGCCAATCGGTCAGGATGAGAGAAACTGATAGGACAGACAGAGAGGTCTAATGCAGGGAGTGAGACCAGGAATGGGAGCACCACATCCAGTCCCCATTAGCTGCCTGCACCATCACTAGGTTCCTGCCTTTCTAGGGAGTTTTTCCTAGCCAACAAGCCTCTACATCTGCATTGCTTGCTCTCTGGGGTTTTAGGCTCGGTTTCTGTATAAGCACTTTGTGACAAGGGCTCTATAAATACATTTGATTGATTGATTGACTAGGGCCAGGTAAAAGAACCAGACCCTCCCCAGGTGGCAGAGACAGACCCAGAGGTCGCCAGAGTAATCAATGATCACCTGCCCGAGAATGAGAAACCAGGCGTGGGAGAATGAATATGTAATAATTGCACTCAGAACCACTTAAAAAGATATAAATTGCAACAGGATACAAATAGGCCTAATGCAAATAACTGTCATGTGCTACGGCAATGTCTTCTGTACTTCCTCATTGCAAGAGAACCCTCCTAATCACAGAATTGTGTCACACCAAGGGGACATTGCTTTTGCAAACTAAATGTAATCAATTAGAACTATTTAGAAATATATTTAGTAATATATCACAATTTTAACCAATATAAGTTTAAGTTAAGTTTTTGCCATTATGAAAAAATTAAATAATAATCAAAACTGATTCCCCTACCTTTGTTTCATCACAGGAAATGACATCATACAGTAGGTAATCAGTGACACAGGGAGTAATACACATTTATGTTCAACCATAGAATGTGTCAGATCAGATCATGTTTCATCTTTTTTTATATAGTTAATAGCAAATCTATCAGCTTGGTACTGTAGATGATCATTGCTGAGGAAATGTGTTCGGCATGCAGCCTCTATGCTTGTTACATGTGTTGTGACCACATAGGACTTTTTTGCATTTTTGCATTATAATTTCTGAAAATGTCCATAATATATCTGCATTAATAGTGGAATGATGGTGTTTCACAGTATTACTTACCCACAGTGTTGTGATTGGCTGTGATACTCGCCTATTGATTCCTCCTGCCGGAGTGGCATCTGTTGTCAAAATGGGAAAGCTGTTTTGACTTTGTGGCTGTGTTATCTAGTAGGAATCGCTCTGTAATTTCCTGGTTGCTAAAATTCTACACTGTTTGCTCAATTTCATTTTATGTGAGAAAACAAGCACTGAATAGTGAAGGGAATCAATGTACCATCTAAATTGGTGTGAAATATATATATTTTTAAACAAAATATATTGATTTTACAGCTGTTTGAAGCTGGTGGACCAAAGCCGAAAGTCTCCGCCATGTTACGGGGAAATGGGGAGGGGGGAGATTTGTTTTGAATGCAGCCTAGTGCTGTTGCAATTCACCTAGCTTTCACATAGGGGAGAAATTCTGAGAAATTCTAGGAGAAGCATCTTCTCTTATAGATATGATAGGCTCTTGTGAGATGTAAAAGCACTTAGACAAACTCATGTGCAATTATGTTCCTTACTTTTCCTTTCCAATCAACCCTGAGGATGTCTCCTATGGGCGCTAAGTGTGTGCCAGGGGAATACTTGATTAGTTATCTCACACACACGTACGCACGCACGTACACACACACACACACTCACACACACGTACACACACACACATACACACACATACAGTATGCTATGTATGCAAAAACATCACACACACACATCTGATAGTGCAGATGGGTCTATGGCACAACACATGAAATCAATTACCTCCCACCTACTGGCAATATGATAACGCCACTAGCTGTCATGACTAGATATGCATGTGTGCATATGTTGTGTGTGTGTGAACAAGTGTGTATGCATGAATGAGCGATTGCGTTTTGGTATGTAAGTATATTGGTGTGCGCGAGTGTTCTCATGCTTTGTGATTGTGTGTTTGTGTGTGTATGTGATGCATGTCAAGCAGCCTGACTCATCTCCTGAACTCCATGAATATATTCATGGTACTGCAGAGCAGTGGAGCAGAGACAGGCACCAGCTCTACTCAGGTATATGTGTGTGTGTGCTTGTGTGTGTGTGTGTGTGTGTGTACAGTCTGACAGTATGCACTGCTTCTCACTATTGCCTTTCAGCCAGAAAGATACTGAGAGACAGACTGAGAGGGAGAAAAACACATAGAGAAAGAGAAGGAGAGAAGGGGAGGAGGGGGATTGGGTTTGGGGAAAAAGGAGAGGGAGGAGAATCCGAAAGATGGACACAGGAAGAGAGAGAGAGGAGGAAAGGGAGAGGGAGAGCTGTGTGTACAGCTGTGTGCATGTGTGAGAGGTGTGTGTATGGGTGCGTGCATGTGTGTGTCCAGTCCAACAGAACCAGATGATGATGTGTTCTTGAGTTGTGTGTCATACGTCATTGGGGACTAGTCAGGGAAAGACAGGGATGAGCAGAGCCTATGGGACAGGATTGCTTTAGGGGCTCTTATACCCATCTCTGTAGCCAACAGAGCAGAACTCGGGGACAAATCACGTGAACAAATGTCAAGTGAAGAAGATGTTATTTGTTTCTGACATTTTTCACACATGGTTTCCCAACATTTCACATGTGATATTCTAAATTTCACGTGTGCTTTTATAACCGGCGGGATTAGAACCTGGGTCTCCCATGGGAGCAGCCAATGTCTTGAACATTAGACCAAGAGGAATAACACTGGGTTTCTCTTCCAACTAAATGTATTATCAATTTCTCTCAATCTCAGCATATTGACTGTTCAATTCAAAATAGGGCTGTCAAACGTTTAAATATTTAATCGAGTGAATCGCAGGATTTGCTGTGATTAATCACGATTAATCACAAATTCAGAATTTGCTCAAATTGAGCTGTTATTTTAGATTTTTATATAGAAAGTGTTACAATAATATTTTCGTCTGATTTTGTCCAAAGTAATGGTTAGCAAAATCTGGTAAATTGACAAAGCATAGTTTCTTTAACCTCAATGTCAACTGTCGTTTTTAGCTGTATAGATTATGTAAAAGTATTTGCTTACATTCATTCCAATAGCAAACACATTCACTCATTTTCAAATACATTAAAATCCATTTTAGGCATGTGTATTAAATGTAAGAAAAACCAATAGACAGCTAACAATAACAGAATCCATAAATAGCTAGCTAAGACGAAATGCAAGGCTAGCTATCGCCTATCACTAAGATAGCTAGCGGTTAACAATTAAATACAAATGTCATAAAAAGTAACTTTCTAAAATACATATCATTAGCGTGGTTCATATGCACATATGTAAATACACTCAAAATGAGTCCTCGTTTGTAAAAAAAAAAAAAAAGCCATCTTGTTCTCATTGACTTGCATACAAAAGTGAGCTAGCTACCTAGCTACTTAGATTGGCTACACTCAGCTAATTCTACAATTACGCTAGTCTTCTTCCTCCCTCCCCCTCTTCATTTCTCTCCTCTTTTCTCTCCCTCCTTCCCTGAGAGAGTGTGGTTCTGGTCAGAAGTGCTTGGTTCAGGTATATCAGACCTGGTTGGATGACCGGTTCGACCTACGTTGGTCCTGTTTTATTCATGCACCATTAGGAGGACTTGAGAAGGGCTTGTTATAAAGATAGTGCTGATTCCAGGTCAAAATAACTAGTAGGGTTAGATGACCATTGGGTTATAGGTAAAATCAAATGAAATTGTATTTGTCACATGCGCCGAATACAGCGGGTGAAACTTTGCAGAGTTAAAAAAGGAATACAATACGAAAGAATGGAGCTATATACAGGGAGTACCAGTACCAGATCAATGTGCAGGGGTATGAGGTACATGAAGGCAGGATAAAGTGACTAGGCATCAGGATAGTAAAATAAAGAACAGAGTAGCAGCAGCATATGATGAGTGTAAAAGTGTGTGTGTGTATGTGTGTTTGTGTTGTGTTGGTATGTGTGTGCATGTGTGTGTATGTGGGTTTGTGTTGTCGGTGTGCGTGTCTGTGTTATGTGTGCGTGTGTGTATGTAGTATATGTGAATGCGTGTGGGTTTTGTGTGAGAGTGTCAGTGCAGTGTGTGTGAATATGTATATAGTAGTGTGTAGTCTTGTGATTGTGTATAGAGTCAGTGCAAAGATAGGTTCAGTGCAGATAGTCCGGGTAAACATGAATTAACTATTTAGCAGTCATAAGTATTTAGGAGTCTTATGGCTTGGGGGTAGAAGCTGACTCAGGTAGAGACTGATGTAGCTTTCAAAGGCTTTTGACCATTCATTAAACTTCACCTAGAGAGATGGATGGATGGATGGATGGATGGATGGATGGATGGATGGATGGATGGATGGATGGATGGATGGATGGATGGATGGATGGATGGATGGATGGATGAATGGATGAATGGATGAATGGATTGATTGATGGTTGAAGGACAAGTGGAAGTATTGGACAAATTGATAAAAGAATGAAGATGAAACGGAGAGTAGGGAAGGAAGGGTAACGTGTTCTGGTCCAGTCCTCTTCTCTCGTATCAGTCCGGTAATTAGGTGCCCAATAGAGTTTTAAACACCTCCACCGTCACCTTGGTCTCAGCTCAGTATTATTAAGCTCACTGTAGAAAACAAGGACAAGTCTTAAACTGCACAGTTTCTGTGTTGTAAAATGCAAATAGGATATCACCAGCAATACCTTTCTCTTTTCTCTCTCTTTGTCTAATGCTACTACTTTTACTACCTCTCTGTGTCTCTATTTCCCTGTGTCTCTATTTCCCTGTGTCTCTTAACTCCTACATAAACTCTCTCTTTTCTCTCCCTGTCTTCCAGGATCACGTTCGTCCACCTGCCCTTCCAGAGTAAATGGCTGTACATCGGCACAGAGAAAGGAAACATCCACATCGTCAACGTGGAGTCCTTCACACTCTCAGGCTACGTCATTATGTGGAACAAAGCCATCGAACTGTGAGTGTCAACACCATCCACTTCGCCTCGTCACACTGTCACAAGGGCTTGTGGTGGAATGGACATAGCTATCAAAGAGCCTCTTAGTCACCTCTAGGCTTCATACACACCTGGTGGCTTCAGTAACTGCAGGTGTGAAGGAGAAAGGATGTGAATCACTATCTGACTCTTATTTAGGAGGCCTCTTCAGCATGGGGTTAAAGTATTTGTAAGATACTGTGCTATTTCATGGGTATTTGTTTTGCTGTTGACATCCTCCATTTTGTTTCTGCTCTAGAGCTTGCATAATTCACTCTTGAGTTTTGTAGCATTTTCTCAATCCTGTCTCTTCCTGTCTCATAGTGAGGGGCGGAACAGATGTCTGTTAAGATCAGTGTTGGGCATGTACAGACATCCTGTCTCAACAGTGCTGAGAGGAAAGGGAGGAGGAGAGGAGAGGAGAGGGGGAGATGAGAGGGAGCGACAAAGACAGAAGGGGAATAGAGGATAAATCAAATCAAATCAAATTGTATTTGTCACATGCGCTGAATACAACAGGTGTAGACCTTACAGTGAAATGCTTACAAGCCCTTAACCAATAATGCAGTTTTAAGAAAGAATACCTACAAAAATAAGAATGAAAGGTAACAAATAATTAAAGAGCAGCAGTAAAATAACAATTGCAGGGGGTACTGTTACTGAGTCAAGGTGCGGGGGTACCGGTTAGTTGAGGTAATTGAGGTAATATGTACATGTAGGTAGAGTTATTAAAGTGACTATGCATAGATAATAAACAGAGAGTAGCAGCAGCGTAAAAGTGGAGGGGGGCAATGCAAATAGTCTGGGTAGACATTTGATTAGATGTTCAGGAGTCTTATGGCTTGGGGGTAGAAGCTTTTAGAAGCCTCTTGGACCTAGACTTGGCGCTGTGCTGTAGTCTTTGACAATTTTTAGGGCCTTCCTCTGACACTGCCTGGTATAGAGGTCCTGGATGGCAGGAAGCTTTGCCCCAGTGATGTACTGGGCCGTACGCACTACCCTATGTTGTGCCGTGCGGTCGGAGGCCGAGCAGTTGCCATACCAGTCAGTGATGCAACCAGTCAGGATGCTCTTGATGGTGCAGCTGTATAACTTTTTGAGGATCTGAGGACCCATGCCAAATCCTTTCAGTCTCCTTAGGGGGAATAGTTTTGTCGTGCCCTCTTCACGACTGTCTTGGTGTGCTTGGACCATATTAGTTTGTTCTTGAAGCTCTCAACCTGCTCCACTACAACCTGTCGTTGTCCTGGCACCACACGGCCAGGTCTCTGACCTCCTCCCTATAGGCTGTCTCGTCGTTGCCAGCGATCAGGCCTACCACTGTTGTGTCATCTGCAAACTTAATGATGGTGTTAGAGTTGTACCTGGCCATGCAGTCATGAGGGAACAGGGAGTACAGGAGGGGACTGAGCACGCACCCCTTGAGGGTCCCCCGTGTTGAGGATCAGCGTGGCGGATGTGTTGTTACCTACCCTTACCACCTGGGAACGGCCCGTCAGGAAGTCCAGGATCCAGTTGCAGAGGAAGGTGTTTAGTTCCAGGTTCCTTTGCTTAGTGATGAGCTTTGAGGGCACTATGGTGTTGAACGATGAGCTGTAGTCAATGAATAGGTGTTCCTTTTGTCCAGGTGGAAAAGGGCAGTGTGGAGCGCAATAGAGATTGCATCATTTGCAGATCTGTTGGGGCGGTATGCAAATTGGAGTGGGTCTAGGGTTTCTGGGATAATGATGTTGATGTGAGCCATGACCAGCCTTTCAAAGCACTTCATGGCTACAGACGTGAGTGCTACGGGTCGGTAGTCATTTAGGCAGGTTACCTTAGTGTTCTTGGGCACAGGGACTATGGTGGTCTGCTTGAAACATGTTGGTATTACTGACTCAGACAGGGAGAGGTTGAAAATGTCAGTGAAGACACTTGCCAGTTGGTCAGCGTGTGCCTGGAGTACACATCCTGGTAATCCTTCTGGCCCTGCGGCCTGTTTAAAGGTCTTACTCACATCGGCTACAGAGAGCGTGATCACACAGTCGTCTGGAACAGCTGATGCTCTCATGCATGTTTCAGTGTTACTTGCCTCAAAGCGAGCATAGAAGTAATTTAGCTTGTCTGGTATGCTCGTGGAGAGAGGAGAGGAGTTGATAAAGGAGGGTGGGGGGATAGGAGAGAAGGAGAGGTGAGAGGATAGACGAGAGGAAGGAATGAGTGGGTAGAGAAAGGGAAGGAGGTTTGGGGTAGAGGAACAAGAGAGGTGGAGGAGAGGAACGGGTGACAGTATGGGTCTCTGAGGAGTAGTGCCTGACAGTCCTGGAGCTGCCATGGTGTTCCCCGACTAAAGGGACACGTCAACACACTCTTATACATGCTCTACTGAACACAGTGTGTCCTCCTCTCCCCTCCTTATCCTATCCCCTGCTTCTCTCACTTTCACTCTCTCTGTTTCCAAAAAAACTGAACTCAAAATCTCAAACACCTTAACCCATACACGCTTTGAAAAACATGTGTTTGTGTGGGCGTGTGTGTGTGTCTGTGTGAGTGTGTGTACAGTGCCTTCAGAAAGTTTTCACACCCCTTGACTTTTTCCACATTTTGTTGTGTTACAAGGTGGGATAAAAATGTACTTCATTGTCCTTTTTTGTCAGCGATCTACACAAAATACTTTGTAATGTCAAAGTGGAAGAAAAATTCTAACATTTGTCAAAACAAATAATGAAAAATGAAACACTAATTTCAGTACATGTTAGAATCACGATTACAGCTGTGAGTGTTTCTGGGTAAAATTCTTCAAGCTCTGTCAAGTTGATTTTTGATTATTGCTAGATAGGCATTTTCAAGTCTTGCCATATATTTTCAAGCCACTGTAAGTCTTTAACTGTAACTAGGCCACTTACGAATATTCAATGTCATCTTGGTAAGCAACTCCAGGTTATTGTCCCGCTGAAAGGTGAATTTGTCTCCAAGTGTCTGTTGGAAAGCAGACTGAACCAGGTTTTCCTCTAAGATATTGCCTGTGCTTAGCTCTAGTCTGTTTCTTTTTATCCCCCCCAAAAAACTCCCTAATCCTTGACAATGACAAGCATTCCCATAACATGATGCAGCCACCACCATGATTGAAAATATGAAGAGTCGTACTCAGTGGTGTGTTGTGTTGGATTTGCCCCAAACATAAGACTTTGCATTCAGTAAAGTTAATTTAATTGCCACATTTTTTTGCAGTTTTACTTTAATGGCTTATTGCAATCAGGATGCGTGTTTTGGAATATTTGTTATTCTGTACAGGCTTCCTTCTTTTCACTCTGTCATTTTGATTAGTGTTGTGGAGTAACTACAATGTTGTTGATCCATCCTCAGTTTTCTCCTTTTACAGCCATTAAACTCTGTAACTGTTTTGAAGTCAACATTGGCTTCATGGTGAAATCCCTGAGTGGTTTCCTTCCTCTCCGGCAATTGAGTTAGGAAGGATGCCTGTATCTTTGTAGTGACTGGGTGTATTGATACACCATCAAAAGTGTAATTAATAACTTCACCATGCTCAAAGGGATATTCAATGTCTGCTTTTTTTTACCCATCTACCAATAGGTGCCCTTCTTTAAGAGGCATTGGAAAACCTCCCTGGTCTTTGTGATTTAATCTGTGTTTGAAATTCACTGCTCGACTGAGGGACCTTACAGATAACTATGTGTGGGGTACAGACATGAGGTAGTCATTCAAAAATCATGTTAAACACTATTATTGCACACAGATTGAGTCCATGCAATTTATTATGTGACTTGTTAAGCAAATGTTGACTCCTTTTTACTACTTATTTAGGCTTGCCATAACAAAGGGGTTGAATACTTATTGACTCAAGACATTTCACCTTTTCATTTTTAATTAATTAGTAAAAATGTCTAAAAACATAATTCCACTTTGACATTATGCAGTATTGTGTGTAGTAGTGGTACGTGGATCTAGGGCTGTTACGGTGACCGTATTACCGCCACACTGGCAGTCACGAGTCATGACCGCAGTCAAATTCCATGTGACCATTTAGTCATGGTAACTAGGCTTCTCCAAGCACTGATGCTGCTGATGGTCATTAGTAGCCTTCCAAACTTGCTAACTGCCTGGTACTCATTACTCTATTGTCCCTTTAATCACTCTGACATCAATGTATTCAGCCGAAGGGCACAACGGCCACTGGCCGCAAAAGGCATGGATGTTTTTAGGGGGCATTATGGCCACACTAGGTAGATGACGCCAGGAAATTCGAGGCATTATCAAGTGCTTGTCAAATTGTGAATGAGAGACTGATGAAGGGTGTGCAGCCTGTTCAAGAAACAAAGCAGAGCTCATGCCTTCCATGCAACTTTTTTCAAATCAACATTAGAGTCGCATCATGCAGCCATAGAATGTATTAAAAATCTAAACATATAGCCCAATGTTTGTATCACATAATTAACTCTAAATTAAGCATATATGAGGACCTGTTTCTTTGTTAACAGCTCAAGACGGAATAGCCGCACGTGCGCACTCCCTCAGAAATCGTTTGAAATCATCCTTTCTATTTTATTCAGCTATGTTCAATTATATTCTTCATACTATAAAATAGTATAAAATAATGTCACGGGATTCTAAGCAAATCTTGTCTGCTAAATGAACTAGTGTAGCCCACAGCCAAATGGCATAGCCAGATCAGGGCCTAACATAAGGAAAACTCAGACTATGCTATTCTGTTCTTCTGAAATATATAACATTTTCTTCATATCATGTTTTTCTTTAGACCTGTCTAAAATAAATAATGGATTTATTGTGATGGTGTAGGCTATATTAAATGGATTTATTATACTTTTTTAAATGTAGATGTTCCAAAGGTCTGGATCAGTGGCTTGTAGGCTATGCGTGGAAGCCAGGAGATGCTAAATGTGTTTATTTTCATGAAAGGCCAAATACCTTGAGACCGGCTGTTATTTGCTTGACAGTCAACGGCTGACAAAATGTCATGACTGCCACAGCTGTTTGTTCACCCACCTGCAATTGCTAATAAACCATCCGCAACCGCCCGACTACAGTGGGGAAAAAAAGTATTTAGTCAGCCACCACTTAAAAAGACGAGAGAGGCCTGCAATTTTCATCATAGGTACACATCAACAAAAAAAATCGTAGGATATTTAATGAATTTATTTGCAAATTATGGTGGAAAATAAGTAATTGGTCACCTACAAACAAGCAAGATTTCTGGCTCTTGTAAGGGATCGGGGGTTGGCTGGGTCTAGACAGAGTCTGACACTTCCCCGATCTACAGAGAGGGGGAGTCATCAGACTCGATCTGGTTCACCTGAGTTCTGAGCACACCTGTCCGTAATTAGGGTAGGATATAAGGTGTGCTCAGAGGTTCAGTCGGTGCGAGGTATTGTTCCTTTGTGACTTGCTAAGCGTTTTGTTCCGAGAGAGAGTTTGTTGTTTTGATTACCCGTGTATCCGACCTGTGCCTTGTTGTTTGACTCCCCGTATTGCTTAATCCTCTGCTTGTCTACCCCAGTGATTATCGTTCTCTGATCCTGTGCCTGTGACCTCGACTACGACTAAGCCTGCTCCTTTGGTACCTCTGCCTATGCCTGTCCCGGTTTTGACCACAGCCCGCCCGACCACGATTAAGCTATTCCCTTGTCTGTACTCTAATAAAGCATCGCTATTCTGCGATTGGATCTTACCACTCTGTCCGAGTATTCATTACAGAATACCTCGCCCTTACCATGGATCCAGCGGAATTACAGAGGCGATGGGAGATACAGGAGAAACGCATGGAAGAACTCCTACAGCTACTCAACGCTGGTGCAGCGGAAGGCACCACCCCGAGTACGGTCAGTCCTCGTCATGCACCTCCGATTTCTATACCGACAAGGTACGACGGGGAACCTGGCAAATGTCAGGGGTTTCTACTCCAGATGTCCCTGTATGTTTTCCGATGACCGTAGCAGGGTGGATTTCATGATTTCTCTGCTAACGGGAAGAGCACTGGATTGGGCTACTGTGCTTTGGGCAGCTGAGGTCCCCGAGTTGAATGCAGAAGTTCAGTTCAAGAGACTGTTTCAAGAGGTGTTCGACCACCCAGTATCTGGGCGTAGTGTGGGAGACCAACTATGCGAACTTCAGCAGGGCCGTCGCACAGTAGCCGACTACGCTTTAGAGTTCCGTACTATAGCAGCCGGTAGCGGATGGAGCGAAACTGCTTTGCTCACAGTTTTCCGAAGAGGGCTGCGCAAAGACGTACAGACTGAGTTGGCTTGTCGAGGAGATATCACTGCGCTACATGAGTTTATCAAAATAGCCATCTCTATTGATAATCTTATAGTGCAACACAAGGCATCCACAGTCCGGGAGCCCTCGATCACTGGTCCAATGCAATCGACAGAGCGGAGGAGAGAATCTGAGGAGGAACCTATGCAACTGGGACGGTCACCTCTACAAGGTTCGGTGAGACAACAACGTCGGCAAGACGGACTATGCCTGTATTGTGGTCAGGCGGGTCATTTCGTTCGTCAATGTCCGTCACGACCTAACCGTACCCCAGGATATCGCCTCGGAACTGCCAAACCGGTGAGTGAGACTCCAGTGTTGAACATTACATCTAAACAAATGTATGTGCCTGTTACCTTATCTGTCGGAGAGAAAGTGCGCAGGTTGGAAGGACTTATTGATTCCGGAGCGGCGGCCAGCTTTCTGGATATGGGTCTTGCTGAGGAGTTGGGAGTTCAACTTATCCCAATTCAACCTCCCCTGCGAGTCAACGCGCTAGACGGTGAGCCCATGGGCACTGGGTTCATTACGCACCGTACCGGGGAAATCAAGTTACAAGTGGGCTCCCTGCACCATGAGAACATCATTCTGTTCGTCATCTCCGCTCCACGGGAGCCGCTAGTCCTCGGCCACCCCTGGCTCGTTACCCATGATCCGGTCATCTCCTGGAAATCTGGCGATATCACGGCTTGGAGTGAGGTATGTAGGGCTGAGTGCCTCATTTTACCTTGCAAAACGTCTACTGTAGAGGATGCGAAGGGTGCGGTGTCTACTGTTGTTCCTACAGAGTACCAGGATTACGCGCAGGTGTTCTCCAAGGAGAGGGCTACCGTATTACCACCTCATCGGGCCTGGGACTGCGCGATTGAGCTGCTATCCGGGGCTACACCTCCTCGTGGAAGAATCTACCCGTTGTCACAGCCGGAACGAGAATCAATGAGCCAGTATATTGATGAGGCGCTACAGCAAGGGGCCATTCGCCCATCTACGTCTCCCGCCGCATCCAGTTTTTTCTTTGTTAAGAAAAAGGATGGCGGACTTCGTCCTTGCATAGACTATCGAGGTTTGAACGATATCACCATAAAAAATCGTTACCCCCTTCCTTTGATTCCAGCGGCCCTCGAGCAGGTGGGGCAAGCCTCCATCTACAGTAAACTGGACCTCAGGAGTGCGTACAATCTGGTGCGCATTAGAGAGGGGGATGAATGGAAGACCGCCTTCATCACCCATCGAGGACATTATGAATATTGTGTTATGCCCTATGGACTTACTAACGCGCCCTCTGTGTTCCAGGCGTTCATGAATGACATTTTTAGGGACTTGATTGATCGTTTCGTCATAGTGTACATTGATGACATCCTAATCTACTCTAACTCTCTGAGTGAACATGTGTCCCATGTACGACAGGTTCTGGACCGACTCCGCCAACACTCTCTGTTCGTGAAGGCCAAGAAGAGTGAATTTCATGTCACAACGATTTCCTTCCTTGGGGCCATACTCACTTCCGACGGGGTAAGACTGGATGAATCCAAGGTACAAGCTGTACGAGACTGGCCTCAACCCCAGACGGTGAAAGAGCTTCAGAGATTCTTGGGGTTTGCCAATTACTATAGACGGTTCGTGCGTAATTTCAGCACCACCGCAGCTCCCCTGTCGGCGATGACCAGCCACAAGGGGCATGGTCTGAAATGGACGGAGGGGGCAGTGCGGGCTTTTGAGACATTGAAACAACGGTTTACCACCGTTCCCATTTTGTGTCAGCCGGATCCTACCTTGCCGTTCATCGTGGAGGTGGACGCCTCGGAGGTTGGAGTTGGAGCCGTGCTATCCCAGCGCCAAGGTGAGCCGCCCAAATCACGACCCTGTGTTTTTTTTTCTAAGAAGCTGAATCCGGCCGAGCAGAACTACGACGTGGGAAATCGTGAATTGCTGGCGGTAAAGTTAGCACTGGAGGAGTGGAGACATTGGCTGGAGGGAGCAGCTCATCCGTTCCAAGTGCTCACGGACCACCGCAATCTGGAGTATCTTCACAGTGCTAAACGACTGAACTCCCGACAGGCAAGGTGGTCTTTGTTCTTCAACCGTTTCCAATTCACTGTCTCTTATATTCCCGGGTCCAAGAATTGTAAGGCGGACGCGCTTTCCCGACGGTTCGAGCGCTGACAGACCGGTTGAACCAGAACCTATCCTCCCCATGAGTTGCCGTGCTGGCCCTGTGAGGTGGGCTATCGATGACACGATTCAGGAGAGCCTACAAGCGGAACCAGCCCCTCCAGAAACCCCGGTGTCGAAGGTGTTTGTACCAGCTCCGCTTCGACCTCAACTGATGGAATGGTGCCACACGTCGCTAGGATCTGGTCATCCCGGAATCACTCGAACTACTCGACTCATCAGTCGAAAATACTGGTGGGATTCCCTCCCAGATGACGTCCGAGACTACGTATTATCCTGCCCAGTTTGTGCTCAGTCCAAGATGCCTCGAGCACTACCGGAGGGTAAGCTGATGCCATTGCCAACCCCTCAACGACCCTGGTCGCACATTGCGATGGACTTTGTTACCGACCTACCAGAATCAGAGGGCCATACTGTTATTCTCGTGGTCATCGATCGATTCTCAAAGATGTGTCGGTTAGTACCCATGACCCGTTTACCTAACGCCACTCAGATGGCGGAGACTATGTTTAACCAGGTGTTCCGGCAGTTTGGTGTTCCAGAGGATATTGTTTCCGACCGGGGACCCCAGTTCGTATCCCGGGTTTGGAAGGCCTTCTGCGAACGCTTTGGGTATCTCGGTGAGCCTCACCTCCGGATATCATCCCCAGGCCAATGGGCAGACCGAACGGCTCAACCAGGAAATTGGGAAGTATCTACGGCAACAATGTTCGCGGCAGCCGCAAGAGTGGAGCCGATTCCTTCCTTGGGTAGAGTATGCTCAGAACTCACTCATTCACACCTCCCCTACGTCTAACGCCCTTTCAGTGTGTTCTAGGGTATCAACCACCCCTGTTTCCGTGGGATACCGCACCCGGGATGGTACCGGCGGTGGACGAGTGGTTCCGTCGGAGTGCGCAGGTCTGGGAGACGGCCCATCAACATCTCAGTCAAGCCTCACAGCAGCAAAAGACCTATGCCGACCGACGCCGGAGACCTACTCCCACTTATCAACCCGGACAACGAGTGTGGCTGTCTACCCGAGACCTGCGGTTCCGACGGAGCTGCAAGAAGCTCCAACCCAGGTACATTGGTCCCTTCAAAGTACAGAGACGTATTAACCCTGTCACCTACCGTCTGTTACTCCCTCGACACTACAGGATAAACCCTACGTTCCACGTCTCCCTGCTGAAACCTGTTCATTATAGCCCGATGTATCCACCAATCGCTCAACAACCTACTACACCACCTTTGGAGGATGAACAGGACACCACCTATACAGTCTACGAGGTACTGGAGTCAAGACGGAGACGAGGGGGCATCGAATATCTCGTGGACTGGGAGGGATATGGACCGGAGGAACGGTCCTGGGTTCCTGCTAAGGACATACTAGACCCCGCTCTCAAGGCCACTTTCCACGCTGAACACCCAGATCATCCCGGACCCCGACCCAGAGGAAGACCACCCGGTAGAGGTAGAAGGCCGTCAGGAGCCGGCCCTGGGGAGGGGGATACTGTAAGGGATCGGGGGTTGGCTGGGTCTAGACAGAGTCTGACACTTCCCCGATCTACAGAGAGGGGGAGTCATCAGACTCGATCTGGTTCACCTGAGTTCTGAGCACACCTGTCCGTAATTAGGGTAGGATATAAGGTGTGCTCAGAGGTTCAGTCGGTGCGAGGTATTGTTCCTTTGTGACTTGCTAAGCGTTTTGTTCCGAGAGAGAGAGAGAGTTTGTTGTTTTGATTACCCGTGTATCCGACCTGTGCCTTGTTGTTTGACTCCTATTGCTTAATCC
Organism: Coregonus clupeaformis; assembly: GCF_020615455.1. NCBI lineage: Eukaryota > Metazoa > Chordata > Actinopteri > Salmoniformes > Salmonidae > Coregonus > Coregonus clupeaformis. The sequence continues at coordinate 2,425,847 of NC_059227.1, forward strand.
TCTGCTTGTCTGCCCCAGTGATTACCGTTCTCTGATCCTGTGCCTGTGACCTCGACTACGACTAAGCCCGCTCCTTTGGTACCTCTGCCTATGCCTGTCCCGGTTTTGACCACAGCCCGCCCGACCACGATTAAGCTATTCCCTTGTCTGTACTCTAATAAAGCATCGCTATTCTGCGATTGGATCTTACCACTCTGTCCGAGTATTCATTACAGCTCTCACAGACCTGTAACTTCTTCTTTAAGAGGCTCCTCTGTCCTCCACTCGTTACCTGTATTAATGGCACCTGTTTGAACTTGTTATTAGTATAAAAGACACCTGTCCACAACCTCAAACAGTCACACTCCAAACTCCACTATGGCCAAGACCAAAGAGCCGTCAAAGGACACCAGAAACAAAATTGTAGACCTGCACCAGGCTGGGAAGACTGAATCTGCAATAGGTAAGCAGCTTGGTTTGAAGAAATCAACTGTGGGAGCAATTATTAGGAAATGGAAGACATACAAGACCACTGATAATCTCCCTCGATCTGGGGCTCCACGCAAGATCTCACCCCGTGGGGTCAAAATGATCACAAGAACGGTGAGCAAGAATCCCAGAACCACACGGGGGGACCTAGTGAATGACCTGCAGAGAGCTGGGACCAAAGTAACAAAGCCTACCATCAGTAACACACTACGCCACCAGGGACTCAAATCCTGCAGTGCCAGACGTGTCCCCCTGCTTAAGCCAGTACATGTCCAGGCCCGTCTGAAGTTTGCTAGAGTGTATTTGGATGATCCAGAAGAGGATTGGGAGAATGTCATATGGTCAGATGAAACCAAAATATAACTTTTTGGTAAAAACTCAACTCGTCGTGTTTGGAGGACAAAGAATGCTGATTTGCATCCAAAGAACACCATACCTACTGTGAAGCATGGGGGTGGAAACATCATGCTTTGGGGCTGTTTTTCTGCAAAGGGACCAGGACGATTGAGCCGTGTAAAGGAAAGAATGAATGGGGCCATGTATCGTGAGATTTTGAGTGAAAACCTCCTTCCATCAGCAAGGGCATTGAAGATGAAACGTGGCTGGGTCTTTCAGCATGACAATGATCCCAAACACACCGCCCGGGCAACGAAGGAGTGGCTTCGTAAGAAGCATTTCAAGGTCCTGGAGTGGCCTAGCCAGTCTCCAGATCTCAACCCCATAGAAAATCTTTGGAGGGAGTTGAAAGTCTGTGTTGCCCAGCGACAGCTCCAAAACATCACTGCTCTAGAGGAGATCTGCATAGAGGAATGGGCCAAAATACCAGCAACAGTGTGTGAAAACCTTGTGAAGACTTACAGAAAACGTTTGACCTGTGTCATTGCCAACAAAGGGTATATAACAAAGTATTGAGAAACTTTTGTTATTGACCAAATACTTATTTTCCACCATAATTTGCAAATAAATTCATTAAAAATCCTACAATTTGATTTTCTGGATTTTTTTTTCTCATTTTGTCTGTCATAGTTGACGTGTACCTATGATGAAAATTACAGGCCTCTCTCGTCTTTTTAAGTGGGAGAACTTGCACAATTGCTGGCTGACTAAATACTTTTTTCCCCCACTGTACATCTCTCTTGCATCTCCTTAATTCTGGAATAAATAAATTTGTTCAACACTTTTCAGCTAATGTCTTTCTCTCCCTTTGAGTCAACTACTCACCACATTTAATTTTCTGCAGTGCTGGCTAGCAGTAGCTTATGCTTTCAGTACTAGATTCATTCTCTCTCTTTTGATTGGGTAGACAACATGCCAGTTCATGCTGTAAGAGCTCTGATAGGTTGGAGCACGTCCTCCGGAAGTTGTCAAAATTACAGTCTATGGAAGAGGGTGAGAACCATGAGCCTCCTAGGTTTTGTTTTGAAGTCAATATACCCAGCGGAGGACAGTATCTAGCTGTCCTCCGGCTACACCATGGTGCTACCCTACAGAGTGCAGCTGAGGCTACCGTAGTTTTATCTAAATAGGATAACTTTTTTTATGTTTCACTATTTTTATTTTTATGAAATTTGCTGAGGAGGATCGTCCTCCCCTTCCTCTTCTGAGGAGCCTCCACTGCTAAAGACGGTATCTAACTGAGCATTCGCATTCTCTCAAGATGTTGAAATAAATCAATCATATTTCTCCACTCCAGTTCCCGAGTCCAAATTTTGCCTACATTTAGTGTATAATTTTACTGCAAGAAATGCTTAATTCGGCAGGAGTTAATATTAAGGCTATGTGTGAGACGTTATAGACCTACCGTCAATGTCCAAATTTAAGTTTCCATTTAACCCATCTGAACAGTAAACAGTAGACTACAGTTCCCTTGACGTGCCATAGGCCTATTTGAAGTCCACGTTTTGTGACTGTCGAATTTGTATAGCGCCTCACAATCCTCAAACATAACATAGCCGGTACTGCTATCATCCTCTTTTACCATTTCACCAAATATTTTCCAAACATTACTTTGCTGGCCCTCCCTTCTCTTTATTATCAACTCTCCATTTCGCATCTTTTCTGTTATTGAATTAAACTCCGACATTGTCCTTTTTGCCTCCGTGAATTGACATAAACTTTTTCTGCCTGTTCCCAAAAGCATTTGTCGATTGGCGTGTAGGTTATCTCTTTATTCAACCCGCCTGCCACCCACCCGCCCTTCATCCACCCAATATTTAATGACCCTAAACCCGTCCACCCTGTGGATATAACTGTGGGGATTTCGGGTTATGAGTCAACCTGTGCATCACTAGTGTGTAGGCTAGTGACACAAAATCTTAATTTAATCTATTTTAAATTCAGGTTGTAACACAACAAAATGTGGAAAAAGTCAAGGGGTGTGAATACTTTCTGAAGACACTGTATATGTGTGTGTGGCCCATATTCAGTTCTGATGACAACAGTATATCTGCACACAAAGGCTTTTTGATAAGGGAATATCTGAGAGTGCTTCAGATGGCACTTTCTCTCTCCTTCTCTCGCTCCGTCCTCTCTCTCCTTCTCGCTTTCTCTCTCATTTTATTCTGGGCTGCTGGAATGAATGGTAGATACCTCGACTGCCTTTATCTTCTCCTATTGTCCTCTTTTGATGCTGTCATCAGGGAGGGACAGTGGAGTGGGCGGCTGAGGGAACAATGAAAACGGCGCTCTCCATATTACACCACCTCAGTATTGCACTACATAGAGAAAAATACACAAGATCAGAGAACCCAACATTACAGAGGGGAACCAAACACTGTCAAGCAGATTACTAGGAAATACTGCAGCACTCAATACTAGAGCAGAACACTGCAGTTCAGTTCTGTTCTAGTTTAGTACACCAAGTACTTCTAGGTAACAGCATGGTATACACTGGAGTTGTGTTCTAGATTAGACTAGGCATAGGGAAGAACAGTGCCACCAGTTTACTTGACCAAAGAGTATGTGACATACAGCAGTGGCGATAGTGGGACATTACAAAGCCAGTCATCACCATCCCTGTAGTCATCACATAAACCAGTCATCATAGCCCAGCTCAGTATCCCAGGTCAGAATCAGGTTATTCCTGTATTGTGCTGCCTCTCTGTGTCCGTGTGTGTCACAGGAAGTTGGTGGCACCTTAATTGGGTAGGATGGCCTCGTGGGAATGGCTGGAGTGGAATAGGTTGAACGGTATCAAATACATGGTTTCCAAGTGTTTGAAGCCATTCCATTCACTCCGTTCCAGTGATTATTATGAGCCGTCCTCCCCTCAGCAGCCTCCACTGGTGTGTGTGTGTATGAAAATGCATAATTCAGTCATGACTTACCCATTACCCTGCATCGTGAGTGAGTATGTGTGTGTGTGTGAGAGAGTCCCATGCAGTCAGGGTTTTCCGACGTGGCCCAGACACAGAGGGAGCCCAGCCCCAGCTGGCACCAGCAGACTGTCCCTGTCACACAGACAGAACCCCAGAGACAGGACTTCTGATCCCCATCCAGACCTCCCTGGACCTCCCTAGACCCAGATATCTAACCCCCACACCCTCCCCAGTCTCCCCAGGCCCAGGGCTCTGGAAACTTCTCTCCCACATCAGCCCCTACTGTACCATCCAGACCTCCAGGCCTGTAGGGAGTGGTGCTCCAGGGATAGACCCAGCTCTGTGACTTCTCCGGTGGGGAGACAGTGATCTAATCAGCCAATCCTCCAGGGGAACCAGACGGTAGCAAAGCTGACCCACACTCCACTCCACTTCACCACAGAGGTCGGCTGCAATTGGCTCACAATTACAGGCTGCAAGAAAGAATGAAAGCCTTGGGATGAATGTTACCCTCTCTGATGAATGTTACCCTCTCTGATGAATGTTACCCGCCTACTATTCGTCTTTCCTCTTCCGCCATCGCTCTTTCTTCCTTTCTTTCTTTCTTTCTTTCTTTCTTTCTTTCTTTCTTTCTTTCTTTCTTTCTTTCTTTCTTTCTTTCTTTCTTTCTTTCTTTCTTTCTTTCTTTCTTTCTTTCTTTCTTTCTTTCTTTCTTTCTTTCTTTCCACTCCCCCTCTCTGACAAAATCTCTCTCTGACTCCTCTTTTTTGTTAGCGCATTGTGATAACTGCACCTACAATATACCACTTCCCCGAATACACATACTGTAAACAGGTAGTCAAAACATATTGTTTGATGGTGGCATGTTGCTAGGGGTGTTAATGCCATTTTGCCATAGGTCAGGGTGACTGTATTTTCGCCTGTTTCAGTGCTTGGATGCTTGTGTTGCCTGCAGATATACCAGGTGTTCTGAGCTGTGTGTGTGTGTGTGTGTGTTTGTGTGTCTGTCTGTGTGTGTGTTAGAGTATGTGAGCGGAGCGGAGCTGGAGCGGAGCGTGCCCAATTTGACTGGAGCGCAGAGCGAGATTCTCAAAGGCTGGAGCGTCGGCCTTCTCACCCGTTCCAATTTCGCTCCAATAGCGCTCACTTCACGGGCTCAGGGCATGCCCGGCCCAGCATGCATTTGTAGCCTACTTGTGTGCTGCTATAGCCCTTTGCTTTAGCTACTGTAATGGAGTTCGCTAAATATTTTCATAAAGAAACTGATAGAACACTAAAACTGATAGAACACTAAATGAGGACCAAGAGCAAGACAGGGAGTGTGGTGATGTAGGGTACACAACTAAAGAATCATTGTGGAATCTGAAAAGACACGTATCCCGAAAGCATGATGGTGTACTTACTACGTGCACATGCTAAAAGAAAGGAATGAGGTGGGTAGATAACTAAGTGTGTCATTGTAGCAAAGTGTTTATAAACAGAAAATCAGAGCTCTTAAACGTTTAGTTGTTCTATTATCTAATCCAGGGTTCTTCAACTAGGTTTGGCCTCGTGCCAATTATTTCTGAGCTAATAGTTGGGGAGCCAGAACATATTTAGCATATAATATTAGCACAATTAATTGGCCTACACTACTAATTGAACAACATTTTTAACATATCTGATTAATACATAATACATTCAGTGACAATAACATCATCATTTCGATCTGATTACACTCATAAAATCACCAATGTCTCTATTAAATTATTACTTTTGTCTATTTCTCTGTGTGTTGATTTGTGGGGAAAAACAGGTCTACGTAGCCTACTGTAGGCTACACTACTTTTTTAACGTCAACATTTGTTCAGAACAATTAGCTTGGTAGCAAGAGAAAATGTCGCTCTCAAAAAGTATCAAAAGAAAGGTGGATAATGAAAATCGACATTTCAGGGAAGATATGCGTTCAACTTAACATCTTTTCCCAATGCCAAGTCAGTGTGTATTATTTGCAATTAAGATGTCGCTGCTTGCAAAGAATTCAATCTCAGACGTCATTATGAATCTAAGCATGGAACTTTCAAAGTGGCCATCCCGTCCCAGACAAAGGCCCAACGCAGAAACATTGAAGCGTTAACTACAAGCTACACACACTGCTTTTTTGGCTGACATATTCTGTCACTTAAACGGGTTAAATCTGCAGTTACAAGGAAGAGGGAAAACAGTTGTGTACATGGTGGAAAAACCATGTACTTTGGACTTGTCATCTGGAAGGCTACTGCAATTCAGGACACTGAATAAATTACAGACAGAGGGACCAGGCCACAGCATTGTCACAAAGGTGATGGAAGATTTCATCAAGCAGCTGAGGGACAACTTCTCCACCAGATTTGAAGACTACAGCATGCCCAAGGATATAATTGCGTTTGTACGTGATCGTCTCACAGTCCGCCCAGGTGGAGAATTATCCTCCCTTGCTAAGAAAATGATACCTTCGCTGAATGAGGCTGCAATTCAAACTGAGCTGATTGAATTCCAGACATCGAGCCAAATCAGGGATGCGCTCAGGAGTGCCGAGTTCTTGTGTGCGTTTTGGGTGGCATTCTCAGTGGAATACAGCACAATAAAGAAACTTGTGTTTTATGTGCTAACAACGTTTAGATCTACTTACACCTGCGAGTCCTCATTTTCCTCTATGAATGCAATATAGACTCATGACAGGAACCGGCTTTCACATAAGTCAGACTGCCTGCGTATTAAAATCACATCCATCTCACCCGACATCCACAAGATCGTGTCCGAGTAAATAACTTAGTGGCCTATATGAGTGTATTTAGTAAATACTAACATTATTGTGAGTTCTTATCCAGGGCTATTTAGGTCTCAAGCTGACAGTATTTTCTGTTTGTTCTGTCGTTACAGGAGCAGGCTATCCCGAGACTCCCGATACAGACATTCAGACACAGACATTGTCATTTTTTCTTTAAATGATTGTTTTATGTAGGAGGCTACATTTTTGGCCAGTTGCAATTGTAAGTATATATATATTAGGCCATATATATTTTTATTGTGAAAGATGCTGTTAAGCCTCATAGCTTACCTCAGCCAGTTAAGTTATTTTATATAGGCCTAGGTTTGGAAGAAATAGACTCCAATTAAGCCCTGTTGTTTTTTGTAAAGTCAAATTAAAATGAAGATTATTGTTGAAATGAATTACTCAACTGTTGTAGTTTTTCTCCATCTGTTGCTGTGTGCCACTTGCATAACAAGTTAGCTATATTTTCAGCACCAGGCTTTTTGCACCTCCTATTGATTGCACAGCAGTTTCAACTTTACGTTTCAGCACCACAAATTGGTCCGCTGCCTGCTTTATTAGTTGACTGTCTCATTTTAAATGTTTTAAATTTTAGTCATTTAGCAGACGCTCTTATCCAGAGCGACATACAGTTAATGAGTGCATACATTTTTTCATACTGGCCTCCCGTGGGAATCGAACCCACAACCCTGGCATTGCAAACGCCATGCTCTACCAACTGAGCTACATGAATGAAGTTGAAATGTAACTTTTGCATTATTTAGGTAGGGTAACGTCTGTCGTGACGTGACTTTAACATCAATCTGAAGACTGATATCTCTAATTAACTAACTATGTTTAATTGTTACCCGATTAAATTAATAATGTAACAATTAACTAATTAGGATTTGGGGCACCACGACAGCGGTTCTTTAAAGAATTACCATCTCCCGAATTAAACTCTAAAAGGTCTTTACCTATCACATCTATAAACAGTCAACTTATTAATCATAACCTCGTATCATATCATCATACTGAACGTCGTAACCTCCTTGCATCTGCAAAAACCAGAGGTTATATGTTAAAATCCTACGTATGAACTGCCAACATTATTACGCATATTAACTGATAATGATGTAAAATAAGATATGCAAGATATTTGAATAGATATATATTTTTTAATAGTTATATATAGAGGTGACAGCATTGGAAATGCTTTTGGTGGTTAATCTGCTTCTGTTTTGTGCGTGGCACTGTGTGCTGTTTTCGATGGATGGGTCCTGGCCTCTCGGGGCCCTAGGGATCCAGAGGGATGTGGGTGGGATGCCGATCACTGGGATGACGGCTCAACTTGGGACGGGGAGGGGCTTTAGCGGGGGAATTTGTGGAGAACAATTGAAGGGATACTTAGTAGCAATGCAAATATCATGGTACAGCTATATGGACACTCAATCATTATGGTATTTTTTATTGGTAAATTTACAAACATACAGTATATAATGATAAATAGACTTGAAACTTGTATCTCATTATGGTGTATGGTGAAATAAGTATTGCCAGTTATAATTGTAATGGCTTAGCTGATAATAACAAAAGAATAACAATATTTACATGGCTCAAAGAGAAGGAATATAATATCTATTGTTTACAGGAAACTCATTCAATAATTCTAGATGAAGTTGCGTAGAAAAAGGAATGGGGGGGCGAAATATACTTCTCCCATGGGCAAAGAAATTAAAAAGGGGTGATGATATTAATTAATAGTAATTTCGATCCGAATGTGCAAATTGTCCAAATAGATACGCAAGGTAGATGGATTATTTTAAATATGTTATTGGACAATAAACAGATATGGCTCATTAAACTTTACGGACCAAATAATGATGATCCACACTTCTTTGACAATATATATAATAAATGATAAACCCTGCAAGCAATTCAAGACAATATTATTATGGTGGGGGATTATAATACTGTTTTAAATAGCTCAATGGACAGTAAAGGAAATCACACCACAAACAATCACCCACATGCTCTTAAGGAAATTGTGAATGTCATGGATACATTAGAATTAGTAGATATATGGAGGCTTAAATATCCTGATCTAGTGAGATATACGTGGCGGAGACTCAATCAAGCTAGTCATCTTGACTTCTTTCTTATCTCATTCTTGTTGGCACCAAAAGTTTTAAAAGTGTTGATAGGGGACAGAATGCGGTCGGACCATCATATAATTGGCATATACATTACTCTTACTGAATTTCCACGTGGGCGAGGATATTGGAAATTTAATCAAAGCCTATTGGATGATAATTTATTTTTAACTAGGACAAAGGAATTTATAACTGACTTTTTCTGACATAACATAGGTACAGCAAATCCCCTTATTGTATGGGACACCTTTAAATGTGCCTTTAGAGGCCATGCAATTCAGTACTCATCTCGAAAACAAAAGCAATTTTGGTCAAAAGAGTTTATACTAACAAAGGAAATAGAAAGTCTAACAGAACAGATATATGGCAATAAAAACTGTAACATAGAGGCTCAGAATAAATTTGAGGAAAAACAAAAAGAAATGGAGAAACTAATTCAAGAAAGATCAAGTGTAATATATTATAAAAATAAAGCAAACTGGATGGAATATGGGGGAAAATGCACCAAATTATTTTTTAATCTTCAACATAGGAATGCTACCAAAAATAATTTAATGAAACTGGTTACAATTGACGGAGTAACCCATGATTCACCAAATGATATTTTGAAGGAGGAAACAAGGTACTTTAAGCATATGTTTTCGTTTCAGTCGCCTCCATCTCCTCTAACTGAAGCTAATTGTAGAGATTTTTTTCTATTAATAATGTAAAATTAACAGCCAAACAGAAAGACTCATGTGAAGGTGAAATTACAGAGGAGGAACTTCTGGATGCAAATAAAGACTTTAAGTCCGGGAAAACTCCAGGGTTGGATGGCATACCAGTCGAAGTATACCAAACCTTTTTTGATAAACTAAGAGGACCGTTATCAGCATGTTTTAACCATTCCTATGTAAATTGTAGATTATCTGACACTCAAGAAGAATGTCTGATCTCATTATTACTGAAACAGGATACAAGTGGAAAATATAAAGATCCAGTCCATTTAAAACATTGGAGGCCCCTTACACTTCAGTGTTGTGATGCAAAAATTCTAGCAAAATGTATAGCGCATAGAATTAAAAAGGTATTTCGGATATTATTCATTCTAATCAGACATGTTTTTTACATGGAAGATACATTGGAGATAATATAAGGCAAGTATTGGAAACAATAGAACATTATGGAAAATCTGAGAAACCAGGCCTGCTATTCATAGCAGACTTCGAAAAGGCATTTGATAAAGTACAACTGGGGTTTATATATACATGCCTGGAGCATTTCAATTTTGGTGAATCTCTTATAAAATGGGTCAAAATCATGTATAGTAACCCTAGGTGTAAAATAGTAAATAATGGCTATTTCTCAGAAAGTTTTAAACTGTCAAGAGGAGTGAAACAAGGTTGTCCACTATCGGCATATCTATTTATTGTGGCCATCGAGATGTTAGCTATTAAAATCAGATCCAACAATAATATCAGGGGATTAGAAATCCAGGGCTTAAAAACAAAGGTGTCATTGTACGCTGATGATTCATGTTTTCTTTTAAATCCACAACTAAAATCACTCCACAGCCTCATAGAGGATCTATATACATTTTCTAACCTCTCTGGATTACAACCAAATTATGACAAATGTACCATATTACGTATTGGATCAATAAAAAATAAAAAATGTACATTGCCATGTAGTTTACCAATAAAATGGTCTGATGGTGATGTGGATATACTCAGAAATAAATGATCTCACTTCAATAAATTATAATAGAAAGTTAGCACAAATAGATAAGATATTGCTACCATGGAAAGGTGGGTGCCTGTCAATTTTGTGGAAAAATCACCCTGATTAACTCTTTAGTATTATCCCAGTTTACCTATTTGCTTATGGTCTTGCCTACTTCTAGCGAACAGTTTTTAAATTATATGAGAAAAAAATATTACATTTTATTTGGAACGGCAAGCCAGTCAAAATTAAACGGGCCTATTTATATAATGAATATGAATTCGGAGGACAGAAATTATTAAACATTAAACCATTAGACCTATCACTAAAAGCTTCAGTCATACAAAAGTTATACTTAAATCTGAATTGGTTCTCTAGCAAATTAGTAAGATTGTCTCACCCAATGTTCAAGAATGGCCTTTTTCCCTTTATTCAGATTACAACCACTCACTTTCAGTTATTTGAAAAGGAAACAATCTCCCAGATATCACTATTTCTAAAACAAGCCATAGAAAGTTGGTTGCAATTTCAATTTAATCCTCCAGAAACGACAGAACAAATAATGCAACAAATATTGTGGTTAAACTCAAATATACTAATTGACAAAAAAACTTATTTTTTTTGACAAAATGTTTAAAAAAGGTAAAATCTTTGTAAATGATATCATCGGTAGGACTGGTGGAGTTATGTCGCACATGCAGCTAACAAAAACATATGGAAATGTCTGCTCTACCCAAAATTACAACCAAATAATTGCAGCCTTACCGCAAAAATGGAAGAGGAAAGTGGAAGGAGGAGAAAGTAAGGAACTTGTCTGTCGGCCTTGCATTAAAGAACATAATTGGTTAAGGAAAACTGCGATAAATCAAAAAGTATATCAGTTTCATTTAAGGACCAACGGATTGACAGCCGTCCCATATAGATTGCAAAATAGTTGGGAAGAGATTTTTGACGTACCGATCCCATGGCATAGTGTTTATGAACTGATACGCAAAACGACACCGTATTCAAAACGTAGAATCGTTCAATTTAAATTATTATATAAAATTCTTGCTACCAATAGAATGTTATTTATATGGGGGATACAATCTTCCCAGCTCTGCAGATTTTCCTGCGAAGAGAGAATCATTAGATCATTTGTTTTGGTACTGTCCATTTGTAGCTTGTTTTTGGAGACAGGTCCAGGAATGGCTAAAGGATTGCAATATTTACCTGGAGCTAACCCTGCAGATAGCACTACTGGGTGATCTGAAAAGTCATAGTCAATTGATCAATAACATTGGGTAGCTTTTCTGAAGGAGCACAGTTAGAAAGACCGGATGGACATCATGAAAATGATCGGAGAGGTTGAGACTAGAAGAAGTTCAGGAGAAAGAACAAACAAAATGTAATTATTGTAAAATTATGGACTGTGTCCATAAAATGTAGATAGTGGGTATGGGCTAGAAGTAGAGGCCTAGGCGTTGTTGTTCACTAGATTACTCCAAGTGGGGAAAGGGTGGCGGGTTGGAAAGTAATAAAGGGGAATATATATATATTTTTTAAAGGATATGTATGTATATGTATGTATGTATGCATGTGGGTGTGTATGTGTGTATATGTATATGTATGTGTATGTGTATATATATATGTATGTATGTGTGTATATATGTATATATATACAGTGGGGAGAACAAGTATTTGATACACTGCCGATTTTGCAGGTTTTCCTACCTACAAAGCATGTAGAGGTCTGTAATTTTTATCATAGGTACACTTCAACTGTGAGAGACGAAATCTAAAACAAAAATCCATAAAATCACATTGTATGATTTTTAAGTAATTAATTTGCATTTTATTGCATTACATAAGTATTTGATACATCAGAAAAGCAGAACTTAATATTTGGTACAGAAACTTTGTTTGCAATTACAGAGATCATACGTTTCCTGTAGGTCTTGACCAGGTTGCACACACTGCAGCAGGGATTTTGGCCCACTCCTCCATACAGACCTTCTCCAGATCCTTCAGGTTTCGGGGCTGTCGCTGGGCAATACAGACTTTCAGCTCCCTCCAAAGATGTTCTATTGGGTTCAGGTCTGGAGACTGGCTAGGCCACTCCAGGACCTTGAGATGCTTCATACGGAGCCACTCCTTAGTTGCCCTGGCTGTGTGTTTCGGGTCGTTGTCATGCTGGAAGACCCAGCCACGACCCATCTTCAATGCTCTTACTGAGGGAAGGAGGTTGTTGGCCAAGATCTCGCGATACATGGCCCCATCCATCCTCCCCTCAATACGGTGCAGTTGTCCTGTCCCCTTTGCAGAAAAGCATCCCCAAAGAATGATGTTTCCACCTCCATGCTTCACGGTCGGGATGGTGTTCTTGGGGTTGTACTCATCCTTCTTCTTCCTCCAAACACGGCGAGTGGAGTTTAGACCAAAAAGCTCTATTTTTGTCTCACCAGACCAGATGACCTTCTCCCATTCCTCCTCTGGATCATCCAGATGGTCATTGGCAAACTTCAGACGGGCCTGGACATGCGCTGGCTTGAGCAGGGGGACCTTGCGTGCGCTGCAGGATTTTAATCCATGACGGCGTAGTGTGTCACTAATGGTTTTCTTTGAGACTGTGGTCCCAGCTCTCTTCAGGTTATTGACCAGGTCCTGCCGTGTAGTTCTGGGCTGATCCCTCACCTTCCTCATGATCATTGATGCCCCACGAGGTGAGATCTTGCATGGAGCCCCAGACCGAGGGTGATTGACCGTCATCTTGAACTTCTTCCATTTTCTAATAATTGCGCCAACAGTTGTTGCCTTCTCACCAAGCTGCTTGCCTATTGTCCTGTAGCCCATCCCAGCCTTGTGCAGGTCTACAATTTTATCCCTTATGTCCTTACACAGCTCTCTGGTCTTGGCCATTGTGGAGAGGTTGGAGTCTGTTTGATTGAGTGTGTGGACAGGTGTCTTTTATACAGGTAACGAGTTCAAACAGGTGCAGTTAATACAGGTAATGAGTGGAGAACAGGAGGGCTTCTTAAAGAAAAACTAACAGGTCTGTGAGAGCCGGAACTCTTACTGGTTGGTAGGTGATCAAATACTTATGTCATGCAATAAAATGCAAATTAATTACTTTAAAATCATACAATGTGATTTTATGGATTTTTGTTTTAGATTTCGTCTCTCACAGTTGAAGTGTACCTATGATAAAAATTACAGACCTCTACATGCTTTGTAAGTAGGAAAACCTGCAAAATCGGCAGTTTATCAAATACTTGTTCTCCCCACTGTATATATATAAAAAAAAAAACATGGGGGATTGGAAGTGATGCAGACAATTACATTGATGGAAGTTATAATCTATCTGCAATATTAAGCTGATCTACCCCCCAACCCTACCTCCCTACCAGCCTATTGTGTCTCACTCGCAAATGGTTCACAATGTATTTCTTTGTAGGCTATAGCCTTGAAATATTTGAAATTATATACACTAAATAATTCATTTTCGACCTCCTGTCTGGATCCTGACCTATTTAGAGTATTTATATGCTGTTTAATATGACATGTAGCTTATTTGAAATGATGTGCGCTTCTTACATTCACCTTTTCATGTTTATTCAAATACTTTTCATTCAAATCCATATGCTTTGGTTTCAATACTTTAAAACCAAATGGTAGGTCCAGGTTGTCACAAAAATAAATGGGTATTGGTTAAATTGTGATTTTAATGAATGGAGCGAATTTGGAGCGTCAGTTTTTTTCCCTGAGAGCACAGAGCGGTTTTAGGAGCGGGATTCCCAACCCCTCAAATCAGCTCACATGCTCTGGTGTGTGTGTGTGTGTGTATGCATGTGTGTGTGTGTGTGTGTGTGTGTGTGTGTGTGCTGATACTATCATTTGTGATACACACCACAGGTGGTTGATGGTGTTTGTGTGTATGATATCCGCTATGGGACATTGGGTTTGATGGCGTAAAAATGGTGTGTGTGTATTGAATATGTGTGTGTGTGTGAATGTGATGGATGCAAAATGATATGGGCTAAAGTGAATGCCATCCATATAGAAGTCAGATTCCACAGCAGGTGCTATCCATTATGAGAGAAGTATGGGGTGTGGAATTCAGGCCTCTACATCTTGTCATTCATTTTCACACTCTTGCACAGGTACAGATGTAGAGCCTTGTAGGGGTTCCTCTCAATACTCTATTGTCGACCAAGCAAAGGGACAAAGGACTCTGCATTGTTGGAAAATTGACCCATAAGTAAGCATTTAACTGTTAGCCTACAACTGTTGTTTATGAAGCATGTGACAAATACATTTGATTTGATTTGCCCTGGACGGGTGAGATAGTAAAGGAATCTTGGTCCCTGCTCCCAACACAACTTGCCTCTTAATATATTCTGTACACTTGACTAGATATAGTGAGGAAGGCTTCAGAATGTTTTGCTATCACAGTGACAACCTGAAGTGAGATAGTGTGTGTACTAGCAGGACTGAGGAACCTACCTAGTAACCCCTCCCTCTTTAGACCTTACAGAATAGGTGAGACGCACCTACTCCAGGGCAAGTATTCTACATCAACTCAATGTTACTTATAAAACCTCTGTTTATATTTATTTTCAATTATCAAGTTTGACAGAATAAAGAAAATGATTAGTTTACTTGTAAGCAGGGGTTGGAACCTAAAATTTTTTCCAATCGTTTTGTTCTGAACAGAATCACTATTTTATTTGTTCCGTTACACTGTTCCGACCAGCAAAATAAAGTTCTGAACCGGTTCGAAACCCCCAAAAAGTACCAGTTTATATCGTTCCTTTCTGTTACTTTTTTAACCTTTGAAATCAACCGTTTTTTTACATTTAGCTCATTCAATTACTTCACCAATCAGTGCGGATAGAACAGGCAAGCTAGTTGTTTACATGCGTGATGGACAGAGTGTAGCCTATGGCATAAGATGCGACTGAAATTTTGCAAGTGGGGAGAAAGCGAGAGAGGGTTGAGGAGGAGGCTTGAAGAGCAGGACATCTTGTAATGACATGCTTTATCTGAATGAGGTCCACATAATTATACCTGGGAGGAGCGGCTTCTATGAAGGAACTTTGAATATCCTTTGAGCTAGCTAGCTAACAACCTTGAGCTAGCTAGCTAACAAGCTTAAGCTAGCAAGCTAACAAACTTGTGTGTGCAGCGCGGCACCAGAATAAAAAACACTTTTTACCTTTTTGTCGTTAATAAATCCAATGTGAAACGTGATAACTAGGCCTATAGTATCCTTAACTAGCATTGAAAAAGTGAATCCATTCTTCTCAAGCTAATTAAACATCTCTCTCCCTATCTTCTGAATCACGCTGGTAACATCAGTACAGTAGCCTATGCTTCGGAGGGTGGAGGGGCAGCTAGCCTAAACACGCACACACACTGGCAAAGAGTTTCAGCTTGCAGGCAGACACTGGCATACATTTCTGAGTGACACAGTGTGGGCTTTGCATAGGCGCTTAGTTGCATTTTTTTGTGGGACTATAAAAAAATGCCTGGAACGTAAAATAACATTATTAAATGGTTCCCATGCTTTTAAAATAATGGTTCTGTTGCGGAACAGTATATGGATCACTTTCGTTCCCGGTTCTAGGTTTACGCACTAATGCCAGATAGCCTAAAATAATGAAAGAATAACCTAAAGTAGCCTATAGATATAAATTGCACAAGAATGATACATTTATGGATTTTTTTATTCAACCCACTCGACCCTAAACCCATCCATCCCGCGGAGATAACCACAGGGTCTGCGGGTTATGAGTCAACCCACACATCAGTAGTGTGTGTGTGTGTGTGTGTGTGTGTGTGTGTGTGTGTGTGTGTGTGTGTGTGTGTGTGTGTGTGTGTGTGTGTGTGTGTGTGTGTGTGCTGCATGTTTTTGGGAGGCTGTCTGCACTCTGCCCATCCTGCCTCTGTTGCCATGGTGATCCCTTCTCCAAAACCTTGCCATCTCCTGTGTGTATGTTTGTGTGCATGCGTGCGCGTACATGTGTATGTGAGTGTGTGCAGCAGAGAATGGGCTGGTTTTTAAGTAACATTGAGACAGTGGCGAGGGGGATTAGATATATAAACAACTCCAGCTGCAGTAACACTGAAGTAATAACAGTATCTGGTAACAAACACTGTCTGGTTAACACTGATAAATATAGACCCCGGCAACCATGGGCTATGTCCTTATTCTCCTAGCCATAGCTTCCTCTCCTCTCCTTCATGACCCCAGTCATCACCGTCTTCATCCTCTATGTTACCCTCCCTGTTCCCCCCAACCTTTATTAAAGAACTGTGGTTTGAGCACCGCAAAACGATCTCCCGCTGTCTTATTTTATTGTGAGTTTCACCGCTGACTCCCCTGGGCTGCCATAGTTGGTGGAGAATGCGGGCACAACCCTCCCATGCTCTGAACTCACAATAAAATAAGAAGCCGGTGGTCATCATGGAAAATGCTGTAACTCAGCGCTGGGGAAGCCCAAACGCAGCAAGCCCAAAGCTTCCTTGCCCTTCAGGAGGCTGTCACACAGCTTAGCCAAGCCGTGGTCCGGCTGGACCGAATGACGGAACCAGGCAAGGTCCTCAACAAGATAACTGCTGAAGATGACAGGTATTTGAGCGCACTGCAGAAAGAGAGAGTGATGGCACAAGGAGAACTGAGCTGGCAAAGTGGCCCCCTTTCTGACTGAAGAAGCCCAGAGGGCCTGTAGGGACTTGGCACTGGCGGACGTCGACAACTATGCTGCTCTGAAAACTGCCATCTTGGCCCATTATGGGCAAAACCTACCAACCTGGGCCCAACGGTTCCACTCCTGGGCTTATGATGGCCATGCCCCGGTAAGACCTCAAATAGCCGACCTAGTTAGACTAACTAGACGTTGGCTTACCACGGGGGGACGGGCCATCAGCAATAGATCGACTGGTAATGGACAAATGTATCCGGGGCCTGCCCACCGACGCAAAGCACCATGCAACCCAGATCACCCCCGAGGTGGCGGCCGCTAGTTAGCGGGGACCAGAGAAGGTGTTACACCTGTGGCCAGGAGGGACACCTGGACTGGAGGTGCCCGGGAAACGACGAGTCCTTACCGACTGCCAGTCCCGCAGAGAAGACCAACAGAAGGTGCGACTACCTCACAACCTGCTGGGCCCACTAAGCCACTGCAGCCCCCCAGATCTCCGTCAAAATAGGCAGTCAGGATGCGTCCGCCTTGTTGGACACAGGCAGTATGGTCACTCTCATCAAGCCTCAATTTGCCGCCGACACCTTAGGGCCGCCCATAACAGTGGCTTGTATACATGGAGATACGAAAAGTTACCCCACCTGCCGCGTGGAAGTGCAAACCCCTCAAGGTATTTTGTGATTGTAGCTGGCGTAGTAGAGAAATTGCCAGTAGATGTCCTACTGGGCTGGGACTGCCCGATTTTCCAGAGATTTTGGAGCAGAGGGGCCACAGCCCCTAGGAGAACAGCTTTGGGGAAAAGGAGAACGGTTCCCTGACGTAGAAGCGTCATACCAGCCTGTGTCGCTGCTTTCCCGCCCACCTCCTCAGACTCTCTAGAGGCCCCAGCCGATCCACCCTTGGCTCCCCCCGGCATCGACCGAGATGAAGAGAACCCCGGGTAGGAGAACTCCCCTGGAAAAATGTTTTCAGAGTTTCCCTTTGCGGAGGTGGGAAAGAGAACCTCCCGGGACAGTTCAGCACTGGCCAACTCACTGATCCCAACCTGAAGCAGGCGAGGACGAGTGTGGGAGCTGTCGGTGGAAAACCAGTAGAGAGGGTGAGTGATCGTTCCTTTCCACATTTTGCTGTCAAAAATAATCTATTTTATCGGGTTGTGAAAGTGGGAGACGAAATGGTAGAACAACTCTTAGTGCCCAAATGTTACATCTCCAAAGTCCTATGCCTAGCACACTCACATTTCCTTGGAGCACACCTAGGAGTGCAGAAACCCTATGATCGGATCCTGGCTCGGTTCTACTGGCCCGGAGTGAAGAGGCCTGTCCAGGATTACTGCCGGCAGTGCGAGGACTGTCAGAAAACAGGCCTAAAGGTAACCTATAAAAATCCCTTAATCCCTTTACCAATAATCAATACCCCTTTTCAGAGGATAGCCATGGACATAGTGGGACCCCTGCCCAAGTCCAATCGAGGACAATCGGAAAGTATTCAAACCACTTTTGTTACGTTACAGCCTTATTCTGAAATGCATTAAATAAAAATAAATCCTAATCAATCTACACACAATACCCGATAATGATAAAGTGAAAACAGGTTTTAAGAAATTTTTGCAAATGTATACAAAATTTAAAACAGAAATACCTTATTTACATAAGCATTCAGACCCTTAGCTATGAGACTCGAATTTGAGCTCAGGTGCTTCCTGTTTCCATTGATCATCTTTGAGATGTTTCTACAACTTGATTGGAGTCCACCTGTGGTAAATTCAATTTATTGGACATGATTTGGAAAGGCACACACCTTTCTATATAAGGTCCCACAGTTGACAGTGCATTTTGGAACCTGATGGTTACTCTGACAGAGCTCCCGAGTTCCTCTGTGGAGATGGGAGAACCTTCCAGAAGGACAACCATCTCTGCACACTCCACCAATCAGGCTTTATTGTAGTGGCCAGACGGAAGCCACTCCTCAGTAAAATGCACATCACAGCCAGCTTGGAGTTTGCCAAAAGGCACCTAAAGAACTCTCAGACCATGCGAAACAAGATTCTCTGGTCTGATGAAACCAAGATTGAACTCTTTGGCCTGAATGCCAAGCGTCACGTCTGGAGGAAACCTGGCACCATCCCTACTGTGAAGCATGGTGATGGCAGCATCATGTTGTGGGAATATCTTTCAGCGGCAGGGACTGGGAGACTAGTCAGGATCGAGGGAAAGATGAATGGAGCAAAGTACAGAGAGATTCTTGTTGAAAACCTGCTCCAGAGCGCTCAGGACCTCAGATTGGGGCAAAGGTTCACCTTCCAACAGGACAATGACCCTAAGCACACAACCAAGACAACGCAGGAGTGGCTTCGGGACAAGATTCTGAATGTCCTTGAGTGGCCCAGCCAGAGCCCGGACTTGAACCCGATCGAACATCTCTTGAGCGACCCGAAAATAGCTGTGCAGCGACGCTCCCCATCCAACCTGACAGAGCTTGAGAGGATCTGCCGAGAAGAATGGGAGAAACTCCCCAAATACAGGTGTGCCATGCTTGTAGTGTCTTACCCAAGATGACTCGAGGCTGTAATCACTGCCAAAGGTGCTTCAACATAGTACTGAGTAAAGGGTCTGAATATTTAAGTAAATGTGATATTTCAGTATTTTGTTTTTAGTACATTTGAAAACATTTCTAAAAACCTGTTTTTGCTTCGTCATTAAGGGTTATTGTGTGTAGATTTGATGAGGGGGGAAAACAATTTAATCCATTTTAGAATAAGGCTGTTACGTAACAAAATGTGGAAAAGGTCAAGGGGTCTGAATACTTTCCAAATGCACTGTACATCTTGGTAATCATGGACTACGCCACCCGCTACCCTGAGGCCATCCCACTACATGCCGCCAGCGCCTGTGCTGTGGCACGGGAACACTGGAACTGTTCCTTCTCTTCAGTCGGGTGAAGATTGCAGAAAAAGTCCTGACCGATGAAGGATCGTGCTTCATGTCCGGGTAATGAAAGAAATGTGCAGGATGTTAAAGGTGAGCCAAATCCGTACTTTGTGTACCATCCCCAAACCGATGGGCTTGTGGAACGATTGAACAAAACCATGAATCAAATGTTAAGGAGAGCCATTGACGCAGAAGGAAAAAATTGGGACCAGCTAATACCCTTTGTTCTGTACTCCATCAGAGAGGTCCCACAGACATCCACAGGATTCTCACCCTTTGAGCTCCTGTATGGCAGATGGCCCCGGGGCATGCTGGACCTGGCAAAGGAGGCCTGGGAGCAACAACCCTCCCCTCACCGGTCAGTTATTGAATACGTGGAGGAGATGCGCCACCGCATGGTGAGAGTCTGGCCTCTGATGTGGGAACACATGCTCCAGGCTCAGCAGGCCCAAGCCCGGGTCTACAACAGTGGGGCCCGTCTTCGTGAATTCACTCCAGGAGAACTGGTCTTAGTACTCATCCCCACCTCTGACTGCAAATTCCTGGCCAAGTGGCAGGGCCCGTATGAGATAGTAGAATGAGCGAATGCAGTGAATTACAATGTAAAGCAACTAGGGAGACGCAAACCCACCCAGTTATATCACGTGAACCTGCTAAAGCAGTGGCATGCCCCTCCCCGGGAGAGAGTGACTGCCCCATCTGGTGTACCCCCCTCCCCAAGGCTCCCAGAGTTGCCGCTGGGTCCCCAGCTTGGCCCCAGCCAACGACAGGATCTCCAGGAGCTGATTAGCCAACAACTAGATGTCTCTCTCAGGGATACCGTAAAGATCCACAGTGGTCCAGCACGACATTGTCACGGAACCTGGAAAGAAGGTGAGATTAAGGCCATACCGCATCCCATAGGCTAAGAGAAAGATCATCTGAGAGGAGGTGAGGAAGATGTTAGAACTTGCCATTATTGAAGAATCCCACAGGTCCACGGAGCTCCGGCCAACTTCCAATGCATGATGGACCGGATCCTGCGACCCCCACCGTGAGTATGCAGCAGCCTACCTGGATTACATAATCATTCATCATTCATAATGGACCACCCATCTAGCACAGCTGCACGCAGTCTTGAGGGCCCTACGAGAGGCCGGCCTGATGGCCAACCCCAGAAAATGCAGGCTTGGCCCAGAGGAGGCTGAATATCTGAGCTGCACGATTGGCCGGGGGAGCGTCAAACCTCAGCAGCGAAAGGTGGAGGCTATCACAAAGCAGCAGGTAAAAACTTTCCTTGGCTTGGTAGGGTATTATCAATGGTTTATTCCCAAGTTTGCCACGACTGCTGCCCCACTCCATGACATGACCAGACAACACCTGCCCCACCACGTCACTTGGACGAAAGAGGCGGACCAGGCTTTCTCCACCCTGCAGCATGCTCTGTGTGTGGAACCGGTACTCATCACCCCCAACTTCCAGGAGCCCTTTGTGGTCCATACCGATGCCTCAGAGGTGGGCCTTGGCACTGTGCTGTCTCAGATTCGAGGGGGCGAGGAGCATTCTGTGACATACATCAGCCGTAAGTTTCTCAAACATGAGAAACTATTCGACCCTAGAAAAAGGTCTGGCTATAAAATGGGCCATAATGAAGCTCAAGTACTGGGGAGGAAATGTACCTTAGTGACAGATAATTCCCCCCTCAAATGGATGGCCACGGCCAAAGATAGCAATGCCCGGGTCACTAGATGTTTTTTGGAGTTGCAAGCCTTTAACTTTATCATGGAGCACAGGTCCGGGAAATCCCATGGGAATGCCGATTCTGGTTGATCGACAGCCTGCCAGCCGGCTATGAGCTTAAGGGGGGGGGGGGGTGTATGTGGCAACCCGGGGGCCAGCAGGGAGCTACAAAGGAAGGAGAGGGCTAGAGAGGCCAAGGTGAGTCAGCACCATGGACAGCTCTACAGGCACCAACTGGGGCTAGTGATTCAACACCAATATTACCCAGTCCAGGTGCTGCAGCCAATTGGCACCTGGAATTGGTCCCACCTGTCCCTCGTTACCCCAAATGGGTATAAGTGGAGGTGCAGTCACTCGGGCAGACAGGCAAAACTCATCGCTCTCTCTCTCTTTTGTTCATTAACACAGGCGGTCCGAGGAGACGCCACGCTGGACACAGAGTGACCCACCTGTTACCTGAGAGGCCTTTCCGTTGTATTTCTCCCCTCCCCATTTCCCCCAACCTTTATTAAAGAACAACTTTGGTTTGAGCACCGCAAAGCAGTCTCCCGCTGTCTTATTTTATTGTGAGTTTCACCTCTAACTCCCCTAGGCTGCCACAACACACACTATAGTACACACTCAGAGGGGACTGACAGCCATCCATCTCTCCCGTCGGACTCTCAGGGCTTCAGCAGTTAGCCCTGTCCTTCCCACTGCGCTGTTTCAAAGGGACTGAGTTCCTTTAGATGCTCTAAGCTGAGTGTTTATCCTCTGCTCTCACTATATGCCAAGGCTATCTATATGATGTGTGATAGTACCTCACATATCTGATGTATATGACCTCCATTTGATGCTGCTGAGGTGAATGAATGAATGAATGAATGAATCACCTCTCACTTTTCTTATTTGCTCTCTCTCTTTCTTTCTCTTCCGCTCTCTCAGATCCTCCAAGGCCCACCCAGGTCCTGTGGTCCACATAAGTGACAACCCCATGGATGAGGGAAAGGTATAGCGTGGCTCTCTGCCCACATATTGTGTACATTACATTTACACGTGTGTATCTTTCCTTGTTGTTAATGTTGAAGAGTGTGCCATGCCCCCCATCCTCGATGAGTCTGCAGACAGACAGACAGTCATGTGGGTGATGAATGAGACCTTGATGGCTTATTCAAACAGGCCACACAAAGCCTTTTTAAATACAGCCTACTCAAAGACCTTACTTCACACACACTTTACTTTTACCTTTATCTCTCTCTCTCTCTTCCTTCCTTCTTCCCTCCCTCCACCACTCTCTGCACGTACTGTAGGTTTAGCCTTTCTAAAACATTAAAGCTAGCTGGATCATTATTTATATTTTATTTGAACACAGATAATTGCTTTTGATAGATGAATGACTTGTGAGCCACAGTTGTTCACATGTTTATCTATCAATTATCAGGGTTTCAGGACTCATGGTGCAAGAGGGGCTAAGTTCTAAAGAATAACATTAAAAAAAGAGACAAAAAAATCATTGAAAAGAGTCCATTGTTTGGAATATGTTGATAATATCAACTTTAGGAGTGGGGTGGGGTGGGGGGGGAGCATGGTTTAACATTAAAATATTAAACAAAATGCACTTATTTTTCTTGTTGGTTTAGAACCAAGGTCAAAAGGTGACTCCTATAAGCTGTGTATCCTGTGTTGACCCCCCCCCCCCATACCACCACAGCCTGCCGTGTGAATGTTGAGCATATGATTCCTTCTCTGACGTGTGTCTATCCTCTGTCTATCCTCTGTCATCTTCTCACCGGGCCAAATCTCACTGGCTGCCTGTCACTTTTCCATTCCAGCTTATAATTGGATATGAGTCTGGGATCGTGGTCCTGTGGGATCTGAAATCAAAGAAGGCAGACTACCGCTACACTTATGACGAGGTATGCACCATCTCCCACAATGCCTTTCAGTGCCTCTCTTCCCGTGATCTGGGGAATGCATGGAAATACTAAAAGAGGAATCAAATATTAATAAACTGCTTTGTATAAATAGATGTGTGTACTGTATATACAGTATTTGTGTGTGGGTGTGTGTACTGTGTGTGTATTGTGTGCATACTGTGTGTGTACTGTGTGCTTGTATGACATATACATTGTTTGCCTTTGAGAGATTACATCAAAGGGCCTTAGAGTCTGTGGAGGACTAAAGATGTAGTGGAGGCATGTACCTACTCTGATACCTACTCTACACCCACAGGGGTACACACACAAACACACACGACATACACTACTCGACATACACCAACACTCGTCTCAGATGTCTGTGTTGTTGTGTGGGTCTGATGTGACATGTTCATCAGTGATCTAAGCCGCTCAGCGCTGGAGAGCAGAGAAGGCTTGTACACCGCAGGCTCAATTTAGGAAATGGAATAGGACGTCTCTGTCTCACATCACTGTGGGATATACTATAGGGATTCTTGGCATAGAAAATTCTGAGTCTGCATGATGGTTATATTGGGTTTTGTCAGCCGATATTGAAGAAGGAAGAGAACAGGATTGTTTGGTGTTTGTCTGTACTTGTACCCATACTGAGTTACAAGAGATGGGAACCCAATACTACAGTAGGCTTCACACAGTGTGTAGTCTCTTTTTGAGCCACAGACGTCCTGCTGTCTCTCCTATGGCCCTCATTTTGTATTATAGAGGGTCGGCCATTTGTGATTTTTTTTTGGGAGGTAGTAAAGTATTTTTTACTTATTTCTCCAAGGCAACATCCTTTTCTAACAAACAAACAAACAATATAATGTCTTGGTTGTATCTCATCCCCTGCCTCATAATACTCAAGTTAAGAATGCATCAGAAACCCTGGTGCCCAAACTTGCAGTAGAAGTTTAAGCGGATTGAGTGGTTTTACAAAGACACACACAGAGTCAGGCTTACAGTAATGAGTTTATGTTAACACCCATGCTACTGTTCACCTCATTGACAGTGTTGTGGCACTGTAAGCCCTCTACAATAAAAAGACTCCACAAGCACAACATGGCCCTGTGTTGACTCTCCCTGCTGAATCGAATGCTCCCCCTTTCTTGTGCATTCTGTCTCAGTTCTCTGCTTCTGCTTCTGTCTCTCTCTCTCTCGCTCTCGCTCTCGCTCTCTCTCGCTCTCTCTCTCTCTCTCTCTCTCTCTCTCTCTCTCTCTCTCTCTCTCTCTCTCTCTCTCTCTCTCTCTCTCTCTCTCTCTCTCTCTCTCTCTCTCTCTCTCTCTCTCTCTCTCTCTCTCTCTCTCTCTCTCTCTCTCTCTCTCTCTCTCTCTCTCTCTCTCTGTTGTTCTGTCAGTCTCTCTCTCTCTCTCTCTCCCTCCCCCCTCCTTCCCAATCCCCTGGGTGAGATGATATCTCTGTTTCCTCTCCCTGGTCCTAAGGCTTACGTAGTGATCCTCCTTGGCAGCCATGTTGTTTTCTCCTGGGAGCAGTTGTGTATCTCCTCTCCAACCCTGTAGTAACCCCTCCCCAGAGGCTGACTGCTCTACAGCTGCTAACTCAGTACTCTGGGGCTCATTAACACTTGGGAAAAAATCACAGTATTCACATCACTGCCATGCTGTGGCATTACAGCTAATGTGCTCCTGTCATCGCCTGCTGCTGATGACTAATTCAGGGTCAGATCTATGTTCGTCAGTCTGAACCCTAGGTATTAAGAGCTGAACATTAAAGCTGCCCTTGGATCAGTTTTTGTACTGTAGAATAGACTATGGTGAGATGTAGTTCTGATTAATATATTGTGAGTCGGATGATAGCGCTGGGTTCCTGGATCGACAAATAATATTTCCTGCCAAATAAAAGGTTTTGTGCGATTTGCAGAGCTACATCTCCCCTGCCAAACATGCATGCGCAACCAGACAATGATTGATTGAATGGAGACAGCTTGTGTCAATTACAGAACATTTCCTAGGGTTTTCTACCTGTAGCAATACTGGTGGATAATGCTGGTAATAACGGTAAAAGCACACAGTCTCTATTTCCACACCAAAAAAGCATGGCCCTAAGTATAGGACACGGGTAATAGAGTAAAGGACGTAAGGAATAAAGCTTGGAGCATAGGGTAGAGGGTAGAGGACATTGGATGTAGCCGAGTCCTTACGTTTCTCTAGTCGTGTGAGGACATCTTATATAACCTCACTAATTACAGTAAACTCTCTCCATCTTTGTCACACCTAACCACAGTGTGTATGTATAGGAATTTCAACACCCCCAAACAGCTGAGAGAGCATTCTTCCTTCTCTTGCGTCTCTCTTCCAGTCTTTTTCCTGGTCATAGCTCAGTGCTATCTCTGGGGGTGCAGTGATTGTGAACACCAGAGAGAAGATGGAGATGGAGAGAGCATCAGTCACCTCAGCCCTGCTCTGTCTGACTAAATGCCTTAGCCTGATGAATAGCCTGCCTACGCTGGAGCCTGCCTCTGATTTCTATATCCCTCTCTTTCTCTATCATGCTCCCCATCTTTTTTGCTCCTTTTCTCATTTTGTCATTCTCTCTCTCGCTGTCCCTCTTTCCCCCTCTCTCTCTTTTCTCCATATCTCATTCTCTCTCTCTCTCTCTCTCTCTCTCTCTCTCTCTCTCTCTCTCTCTCTCTCTCTCTCTCTCTCTCTCTCTCTCTCTCTCTCTCTCTCTCTCTCTCTCTCTCTCTCTCTCTCTCTCTCTCTCTCTCTCTCTCTCTCTCTCTCTCTCTCTCTCTCTCTCTCTCTCTCTCTCTCTCTCTCTCTCTCTCTCTCTCTCTCTCTCTCTCTCTCTCTCTCTCTCTCTCTCTCTCTCTCTCTCTCTCTCTCTCTCTCTCTCTCTCTCTCTCTCTCTCTCTCTCTCTCTCTCTCTCTCTCTCTCTCTCTCTCTCTCTCTCTCTCTCTCTCTCTCTCTCTCTCTCTCTCTCTCTCTTTCTCTCTCTCCTCTCTGAGGTAGATGGACAGGTCCATGGTTCCAAGGAGCCCAGGCAGCAGGTTGGGCAGCAGAGTCAGTAGGATACAGTGGGGGAAAAAAGTATTTAGTCAGCCACCAATTGTGCAAGTTCTCCCACTTAAAAAGATGAGAGAGGCCTGTAATTTTCATCATAGGTACATGTCAACTATGACAGACAAAATTTGAAAAAAAAATCCAGAAAATCACATTGTAGGATTTTTTATGAATTTATTTGCAAATTATGGTGGAAAATACGTATTTGGTCAATAACAAAAGTTTCTCAATACTTTGTTATATACCCTTTGTTGGCAATGACACAGGTCAAACGTTTTCTGTAAGTCTTCACAAGGTTTTCACACACTGTTGCTGGTATTTTGGCCCATTCCTCCATGCAGATCTCCTCTAGAGCAGTGATGTTTTGGGGCTGTCGCTGGGCAACACGGACTTTCAACTCCCTCCAAAGATTTTCTATGGGGTTGAGATCTGGAGACTGGCTAGGCCACTCCAGGACCTTGAAATGCTTCTTACGAAGCCACTCCTTCGTTGCCCGGGCGGTGTGTTTGGGATCATTGTCATACTGAAAGACCCAGCCACGTTTCATCTTCAATGCCCTTGCTGACGGAAGGAGCTTTTCACTCAAAATCTCAGGATACATGGCCCCATTCATTCTTTCCTTTACACGGATCAGTCGTCCTGGTCCCTTTGCAGAAAAACAGCCCCAAAGCATGATGTTTCCACCCCCATGCTTCACAGTAGGTATGGTGTTCTTTGGATGCAACTCAGCATTCTTTGTCCTCCAAACACGACGAGTTGAGTTTTTACCAAAAAGTTATATTTTGGTTTCATCTGACCATATGACATTCTCCCAATCCTCTTCTGGATCATCCAAATGCACTCTAGCAAACTTCAGACGGGCCTGGATATGTACTGGCTTAAGCAGGGGGACACGTCTGGCACTGCAGGATTTGAGTCCCTGACGGCGTAGTGTGTTACTGATGGTAGGCTTTGTTACTTTGGTCCCAGCTCTCTGCAGGTCATTCACTAGGTCCCCCCGTGTGGTTCTGGGAATTTTGCTCACTGTTCTTGTGATCATTTTGACCCCACGGGGTGAGATCTTGCGTGGAGCCCCAGATCGAGGGAGATTATCAGTGGTCTTGTATGTCTTCCATTTCCTAATAATTGCTCCCACAGTTGATTTCTTCAAACCAAGCTGCTTACCTATTGCAGATTCTGTCTTCCCAGCCTGGTGCAGGTCTACAATTTTGTTTCTGGTGTCCTTTGACAGCTCTTTGGTCTTGGCCATAGTGGAGTTTGGAGTGTGACTGTTTGAGGTTGTGGACAGGTGTCTTTTATACTGATAACAAGTTCAAACAGGTGCCATTAATACAGGTAACGAGTGGAGGACAGAGGAGCCTCTTAAAGAAGAAGTTACAGGTCTGTGAGAGCCAGAAATCTTGCTTGTTTGTAGGTGACCAAATACTTATTTTACACCATAATTTGCAAATAAATTCATAAAAAATCCTACAATGTGATTTTCTGGATTTCTTTTTCTCAATTCGTCTGTCATAGTTGACGTGTACCTATGATGAAAATTACAGGCCTCTCTCATCTTTTTAAGTGGGAGAACTTGCACAATTGGTGGCTGACTAAATACTTTTCCCCCCCACTGTATCTCTCCTCCTCTGCCTGCTGCTGCTGCTCTCATTTGTTTTTCCTCACGCTGCATCCTTCATCCCTCACTCTCCCGCTAGCTGAACAAATACAAGCAGGTGTGAGGATATAAACACACTCATTCGTGTGCGTGCACACGCACACATACACACACACTTGAACGGCTCTTACAGCAGTGGGATTGGAGGTGATAGAGATCACTCAGGTTTTGTGTAAATAAACCAACTCCTCAGTGCCCTGTGTATGTGCGTATGTGTGCACTCAAAAGAAAACCAAAACACTCTCTCATACTCAAGCCAATGTGATGACTTTCCAGATAGTGATTATAAAGGCTTGAAACCTAAACTATACACAATTCAAATTGCTCCTATTAAATGGCATACCCTGGGGCATCTAAAAAGCTTAAGCTATTTCTAGTAGCCAGACACCATAAATTTGCTCTGCAATTCATTGTGCTAATGGGACACTTGGCAGATGCGGTATTAACTGCTCTCCCAGTTCCCGCCTCAGCCCCTGCATCCAGCGACCTGAGGGAGGTCTGTCAAATGCTCAGTCTACTCTGCTCTCACATGGTTGGCCAGGGACCTTGGCAAAGTCTCAGCTCACTCAACAAATAGCTGCAGATGACCCTATGCCTGTTTGCTCTTATGGGAATGAGCTGAATACCCCCTCTGACTTTAAATCTCATAGGGGGCTTGGTTTAAAAAATAGACACAATTGACATTTGGGGACAGGACTCGTGTCCTGACATTCTGGTTCTTTCGGAAACATGGTTAAATGGTTCTGTATCTGATAAAGACATTGAAGTAAATGATTTTAATGTATTTAGATGTGACAGATTACAGAAAGGGGGAGGAGTGGCCATAAATGTCAAATCAAATTTCATGACCTTTCAAACTTTAAATATTTCTGTTCCCAATACATTTTAGCTCCTGGTTGTAGCTCTAGACGTGACGCTTGGCATTCAGGCCAAAGAGTTCAATCTTATTTTCATCAGACCAGATGTAGATGTGTCCATAAACCAGAATACACATTTATTTGTTGCTGTTATTTATCGCCCCCCTGTTTGCCATGGCGGATGCTATTGGTGCTATATCTGAGTGTTTAACACCTTTTTTGTCCGCAGTTGGTCATTTATGGGGATTTGAATCTGGATTGGCTGTCCCCGGCCTCAGATCAATTTAAGAGTATATGCATTGATTTTAATCTGACTCCATTGATCTCAAAACCCACATGGCTAAATGTAAAAAAACCTGTTAACTCCTCATTTATTTATTTAATTCTTACTAATAACGCCATAAATATTTGTCTAGTGGAGTATTTGCATATGATCTCAGTGATCATTGTCCCATAGTATGTATTAGAGATACGAAACAGTAAAATACTAATCCTCATTTTATTAAGAAGATAAAGTTTTCTCCTCAAGGGTTTTTACATGACATGCTCTACTCTGATTTAGCCACCATCTCCTGTATTTCTGACCCTGAGTTGGCTCTCGAATATTTCTCCTCCATATTTATTCCTCTGGCAGATAAACACGCCCCTTTTAAACAATTCAGAGTCAAAGATAGATCTAACCCTTGGTTTTCTTCTGAGCTATCTGAGCTCATTCAGATGAGAAATCAGGCCTGTGCCAAAGCAAGGACAACTGAGTCTGTAGTGGACTGGCAATCTTTCAGACAATTGAGAAACAGATGTACTATCTCAATTAAGAAAGCTAAATCAAGCTACTTTTTAAGCTCTATCTCTGACTCTGCTGGTGATCCTTCAAAATTTTGGAAAACAGTAAAAGCACTGAAGCATCGAAATTCCTCTTCTTCCCTACCTAAGCAAGTTCTGTCATCATAACTGAAGAAGAATAGAATAAGTGATGCTTTTAATCATATTTTGTATCTCTGCAGGCTTTTTAAAAATAGAAACGGTGGTTTAATTGACCCTGGACAGTCAATCGACTGCTCTTCCCTCTGCCAGCCTCTAGCTGACTCAACGGTTAACCAGTCAACTTGTAGTGAATCGTTGTTTTCATTTCAACAATTTACTATCTGTGATGTGCCAGATGCCTTGCTTAAGATGATGTAAAAAAAAATCCACTGAGGCTGATATGCTTCATCCATTTCTGCTGCAGCTTTCTGCCCCCCTGATTGCTGAACCATTAATCCATATTTTTAACCTGACGATTATATCTGGTACTATCCCCAAGGTTTAGAAGGCGGCCCATGTACTCCCCCTTCACAAAGGTGGTGACCCTTGTGACCTAAATAATTATCGCCCTATTTGTAAACGTTCATGCCTAGCTAAAATATTAGAATCCTTGATTGATTCTCAGCTAAGATCTTTCTTATCTTTGAAATGTATTCTAAATGTACATCAGTCAGGTTTTAAACCAGGTCATAGCACTATCTCTGCTGCATCCCTAGTTATAAATGATTTGGTTAACTGTATGGATAAAAGGCAAAATTGTGCTGCCCTCTTCATTGACCTGTCAAAGACTTTCGATACTGTTGATCACTCACTGCTAATTCAGAGACTTTCCTCATTTGGCCTAGACCAGGCTGCATGTAACTGGTTTAAAATTTACTTGACAGATAGAAATCAATGTGTATCTACTGATGGTGTTAAAACAGGTTTCCTGGATATTACGAAAGGTATCCCGCAGGGGTCGATTCTGGGTCCTGTACTTTTTACTGTTTACATTAACAATATCGACTGTAAAAAACTGTAAAAAACTTTAACCTGCACTTGTATTCCGATGATACTGTTGTGTATGCTATTGCCCCGACAGTTGACCAGGCTATATCTGAACTACAGTATGCCTTCATTGTATTACAGAAAATCTTTACTGACCTAAAATTAGTATTGAATGCAGGTAAAACTAAGTATATGTTGTTCTCTAGAGCACATAAAAAGAACTCTGATGATTTAAGCATATGTACTTTGGATGGTGTCCATATTGATTGTCCCTGCTTACAAATATCTGGGCATCTGGATAGATGAAAAGCTGTCTTTTAAAAAGCATATTGATGAGTTAGTTAAGAAGCTGAGAATAAAAATGGGCTTCTTCTATAGAAATAGGTCCTGTCTCTCGCTAAATAGTAGAAAGCAGATTATTCGGTCAATGTTCCTATCGGTCCTAGACTATGGCGACATCATCTACAGTGCATTCGGAAAGTATTCAGACCCCTCTACTTTTTCCACATTTTGTTACGTTACAGCCTTATTCTAAAATTTATTAAAATTATTTTTTTCACTCATCAATCTACACACAATACCCCATAATTGCAAAGCAAAACCAGGTTTTTATAAATTTTTGCTAATGTATAAAACATTTAATTTACATCAGTATTCAGACTCTTTACGCAGTACTTTGTTGAAGCACCTTTGGCAGCAATTACAGCCTCAAGTCTTCTTGGGTATGACGCTACAAGCTTGGCACACCTGTATTTGGGGAGTTTCTCCCATTCTTCTCTGCAGATCCTCTCAAGCTCTGTCAGGTTGGATGTGGAGCATCGCTGCACAGCTATTTTCAGGTCTCTCCAGACATGTTCGATCGGGTTAAAGACCTGGCTCTGGCTGGGCCACTCGAGGACATTCAGAGACTTGTCCCGAAGCCACTCCTGCATTGTCTTGGCTGTGTCGTTGTCCTGTTGGAAGGTGAACCGTCGCCCCAGTCGGAGGTCCTGAGCGCTTTGGAGCAGGTTTTCATCAAGGATGTCTCTGTACTTTGCGGCAATCGTCTCCCAGACCCTGCCGCTGAAAAACATCCCCACAATATAATGGTGCCACCATCGTGCTTCATTCTAGGGATGGTTCCAGGTTTCCTCCAGACGTGACGCTTGGCATTCAGGCCAAAGAGTTCAATCTTGGTTTCATCAGATCAGAGAATCTTGTTTCTCATGGTCTGAGAGTCCTTTAGGTGCCTTTTGGCAAACTCCAAGTGGGCTGTGATGTGCATTTTACTGAGGAGTGACTTCCGTCTGGCCACTCTACCGTAAAGGCCTGATTGGTGGAGTGGTGCAGAGATGGTTGTCCTTCTGGAAGGTTCTCCCATCTGCACAGAGGAACTCTGGAGCTCTTTCAGAGTGACCATCGGGTTCTTGGTCACCTCCCTGACTAAGGCCCTTCTCCCCCGATTGCTCAGTTTGGCCGGGTCTCGAGTCTCATAGCAAAGGGTCTGAATACTTATGTAAATAAGGCTTTTCTGTTTTTATTTCTAATAATTTTGCACAAAAAAAATAAAATAAACAAAAATCCAGAAAATCACATTGTATGATTTTTAAGTAATTCATTTGCATTTTATTGCATGACATAAGTATTTGATACATCAGAAAAGCAGAACTTAATATTTGGTACAGTAACCTTTGTTTGCAATTACAGAGATCATACGTTTCCTGTAGGTCTTGACCAGGTTTGCACACACTGCAGCAGGGATTTTGGCCCACTCCTCCATACAGACCTTCTCCAGATCCTTCAGGTTTCGGGGCTGTCGCTGGGCAATACGGACTTTCAGCTTCAGTGTATCAAATACTTGTTCTCCCCACTGTACATACATAAATACACATACATATCCTTTAAAAATATATATATATTCCCCTTTATTACTTTCCAACCCCGCCAACCTTTCCCCACTTGGATTAAACTAGTGAACAACAACGCCTAGGCCTCTACTTTCAGCCCATACCCACTATCTACATTTTATGGACACAGTCAATTTTACAGTAATT
Source organism: Coregonus clupeaformis (assembly GCF_020615455.1). Classification (NCBI taxonomy): domain Eukaryota; kingdom Metazoa; phylum Chordata; class Actinopteri; order Salmoniformes; family Salmonidae; genus Coregonus; species Coregonus clupeaformis. The sequence goes on from NC_059227.1 coordinate 2,458,885, forward strand.
ACATTTTGTTTGTTCTTTCTCCTGAACTTCTTCTACTCTCAACCTCTCCGATCACTTTCATGATGTCCATCCGGTTCGCTTCTATATGCCATATCTTTCTAACTGTGCTCCTTCACAAAAGCTCCCAAACTACAACCCATACACTTTTTATGGACACAGCGTGCCTACATTATTAGTTATCTTGTTATTGTTTGTTGTTATTTGTTATTAGTCCCATCCTTCAATTCCATTCAACACCTCCCATCTATTTTTTAACACCATCCATATAGGATTTATATTTGCCTTGTATATTTCAACTGTACTGTGATGTCTTACAAAAGTTCTGAACCTTTTTATTCTCATTGTTTCTACAGATTGTGAATTGAACATAAACATTTTTGCTAATAGTATTATTATGTTATTGATCGATTGACTATGACTTTTCAGATCACCCAGTAGTGCCATCTGCAGGGTTAGCTCCAGGTAAATATTGCAATCCTTTAGCCATTCCTGGACCTGTGTCCAAAAACAAGCTAAAAATGGACAGTACCAAAACAAATGATCTAATGATTCTGTCTCTTCGCAGCAAAATCTGCAGAGCTGGGAAGATTGTATCCCCCATATAAATAACATTCTATTGGTAGCAAGAATTTTATATAATAATTTAAATTGAAAGATTCTAAATTTTGAATCCGGTGTCGTTTTGCGTATCAGTTCATAAACACTATGCCATGGGATCAGTACGTCAAAAATCTCTTCCCAACTATTTTGCAATCTATATGGGACGGCTGTCAATCCTTTGGTCCTTAAATGAAACTGATATACCTTTTTATTTATCACAGTTTTCCTTAACCAATTATGTTCTTTAATGCAAGGCCTTTCAAACTAAGATGTTTTTCTGTCAACTTCAGCATCTCGCCAACTTTTTGCGACAAAGCTTGTACTTTTATTTCCTCCAACTGACCTAGTCATTATTGCAGTAATATATCTAAAAGTCCCGCCAACCCCTCAGTATATAGGTCACCTTTCATCTTATCAGGACCTCTTATGGACCTAATAGTAAAAATGTCATATATGAGTGCTTTAGCGGTTCTAGTGTTTACAGTATTTTTTTTAATTACCTTTTAATTTGGCATGAACACAACCAGTTATGATGTTTTCATCTTATTATCAAAAAAATCAGCGCATGTTCGTCCACTACAAAATAATTCCAGCATCCAAACAGTGCACTGTGCACTCACGCCATTTGATGTTACAAAACACCCAAAAGTGTAATGACACTCAGCGATTGTAATTGGGTCTACACTCTTGTAGCCTGAATTAAATGATTTGTCTTGCTAACAAAATGACCTTTTCTGTAGAAAGAAAAGTTGGGACACCTGAAAAGGGGCTGAGATATGGGATTGTCCGGCATGACAAGTGCAGCCACTTGGAGAAAAAAATTGTTTAAACAATGACACAGAGGTAGGGGTGTTTGTTTAATTTGGAATAAGATTTTATTTTAATATTTACCACAGTACAAATTGCATTTTAAACAAAAAGGAGAATGGTTAAATTTGCATTATTTAGAGACACTCCCCAACGCTTGACTTTGTCTCATTCAGGGGGTCTGAGACAACCCTGGGCCCCCCGTAATTCGCACGTCAGGCACTCGATCATGTGTAGTACTTACTATAGAATGTTGTAGAATTCTGTAGTAAACACTAAAGTCCGCAAAAACACTACACTTTTTTAACTATATTAAATACTACAGTATATACCCTGCCCATTCCCTTCCCCCAAATCCCGATTTGTGCCACCCATAAGTGAGAAACCTACATGCCAAGTATAGACCATATTGTGTTTTATACAGGCTATAGAAAAGATCAGAAGTGCTGAACTATCCGTTCAGTCCCCAGACCTACCTACCTACCTACCTACCTACCTACCTACCTACCTACCTACAGTGAGGGAAAAAAGTATTTGATCCCCTGCTGATTTTGTACGTTTGCCCGCTGACAAAGAAATGATCAGTCTATAATTTTAATGGTAGGTTTATTTGAACAGTGAGAGACAGAATAACAACAAAAAAATCCAGAAAAATGCATGTCAAAAATGTTATAAATTGATTTGCATTTTTATGAGGGAAATAAGTATTTGACCCCCTCTATTTGACCCCCCCCCCAGGTGTCTTTTATACAGGTAATGAGCTGAGAATAGGAGCACACTCTTAAAGGGAGTGCTCCTAATCTCAGTTTGTTACCTGTATAAAAGACACCTGTCCACAGAAGCAATCAATCAATCAGATTCCAAACTCTCCACCATGGCCAAGACCAAAGAGCTCTCCAAGGATGTCAGGGCAAAGATTGTAGACCTACACAAGGCTGGAATGGGCTACAAGACCATCGCCAAGCAGCTTGGTGAGAAGGTGACAACAGTTGGTGCGAATATTCGCAAATGGAAGAAACACAAAATAACTGTCAATCTCCCTCGGCCTGGGGCTCCATGCAAGATCTCACCTCGTGGAGTTGCAATGATCATGAGAACGGTGAGGAATCAGCCCAGAACTACACGGGAGGATCTTGTCAATGATCTCAAGGCAGCTGGGACCATAGTCACCAAGATACAATTGGTAACACACTATGCCGTGAAGGACTGAAATCCTGCAGCGCCCGCAAGGTCCCCCTGCTCAAGAAAGCACATATACAGGCCCGTCTGAAGTTTGCCAATGAACATCTGAATGATTCAGAGGAGAACTGGGTGAAAGTGTTGTGGTCAGATGAGACCAAAATGGAGCTCTTTGGCATCAACTCAACTCGCCGTGTTTGGAGGAGGAGGAATGCTGCCTATGACCCCAAGAACACCATCCCCACCGTCAAACATGGAGGTGGAAACATTATGCTTTGGGGGTGTTTTTCTGCTAAGGGGACAGGACAACTTCACCGCATCAAAGGGACGATGGACGGGGCCATGTACCGTCAAATCTTGGGTGAGAACCTCCTTCCCTCAGCCAGGGCATTGAAAATGGGTCGTGGATGGGTATTCCAGCATGACAATGACCCAAAACACACGGCCAAGGCAACAAAGGAGTGGCTCAAGAAGAAGCACATTAAGGTCCTGGAGTGGCCTAGCCAGTCTCCAGACCTTGATCCCATAGTAAATCTGTGGAGGGAGCTGAATGTTCGAGTTGCCAAACGTCAGCCTCGAAACCTTAATGCCTTGGAGAAGATCTGCAAAGAGGAGTGGGACAAAATCCCTCCTGAGATGTGTGCAAACCTGGGTGCCAACTACAAGAAACGTCTGACCTCTGTGATTGCCAACAAGGGTTTTGCCACCAAGTACTAAGTAATGTTTTGCAGAGGGGTGAAATACTTATTTCCCTCATTAAAATGCAAATCAATTTATAACATTTTTGACATGCGTTTTTCTGGATTTTTTTGTTGTTATTCTGTCTCTCACTGTTCAAATAAACCTACCATTAAAATTAAAGACTGATCATGTCTTTGTCAGTGGGCAAACGTACAAAATCAGCAGGGGATCAAATACTTTTTTCCCTCACTGTACCTACCTACCTACCTACCTACCTACCTACCTACCTACCTACCTACCTACCTACCTACCTACAGGTTATGGAAAATTAGCTTCTACTCTATGTCAAAGATAATAAAACAAAACAAAAAACTATGGCAAATACTACAGTAATGTCTGCAAGAACACTACAGTAAATACTATATTATAAACTGGGTGGTTCGAGCCCTGAATGCTGATTGGCTGACAGCCGTGGTATACCACCGGTATGACAGAACATTTATTTTTACTGCTCTAATTACGTTGGTAACCAGTTTACTATAGCAATAAGGCACCTCGGGGGTTTGTGACATATGGCCAATATAACATGGCTAAGGGCTGTGTCCACACACTCCTCGTTGCGTCGTGCATAAGAACAGCCCTTAGCCTTTGTATATTGGCCATATACCACACCCCCTCGGGCCTTATTGCTTAAGTATACTACACCCGCAATATCACTATATTAATTAGTATAGTATATACTACAGTTTTCTTTTACAACAGTATTTGTACTTTAGTTAACTGTAAATAGTATATTATACTACAGTAAATGCTACAGTATTTACTGTGGTGTTTTTGAAGATTTTACTGTGTTTGTGTGGGTGTGGGTATATGTGTCACGATCGTTAACGGAAGATACGGACCAAGGCGCAGCGTGATAAGCGTACATTTTATTAAGTACTTAACACGACACAAAACAACAAACAAACGATACGTGAAGTCCTAGGTTACACAAAACAAACCTTTACGGAACAAGATCCCACACCGACTAGTGCCAAACAGGCTGCCTAAGTATGGACCCCAATCAGAGACAACGAGATACAGCTGCCTCTGATTGGGAACCACCCTGGCCAACATAGATCTAAACGATCTAGAACATCAACATAGAAAATATAACACAGAAACTACACACCCTGGCTCAACATTTCAGAGTCCCCAGAGCCAGGGCGTGACAGTACCCCCCCCCCCAAAGGCGCGGACTGCGACCGCGCCACACAAACACAACAGGGTAGGAGCCGGGTGGGCATTCCGCCTCGGAGGCGGATCCGGCTCCGGGCGTGACCACCAATTTCTCTCCATCTCCCTGTTGCGCCCCTGGTCTGGTCTGGCACCGCTGACTGGAGCTGGACCCGACGACGGTGGATCAAACCGTACAGGCTCCGGACTGGAGCCGCTGGCCGGAGCTGGACTGGACACCGGTGGAGCGGATTGCTCTGGCTCCGGAGTGGATCCGCTGACTGGAGTTGGACCGGACCCCGGTGGAGCGGATTGCTCTGGCTCCGGAGTGGATCAGCTGACCGGTGCCGGACCAGGCACCGGTGGAACAGGAACGGGCGGTGCCGGACTGGACACACGCACCACTGGCTTGGTGCGGGGAGCAGGAATGGGCCGGACCGGGCTGACGACGCGCACCACTGGCTTGGTGCGGGGAGCAGGAACGGGCCGGACCGTACTGGGAACACACACCACTGGCCTTGTGCGGGGATCAGGAATGGGCCGGACCGGACTGGTGACACACACCACTTGGTTGGTGCGAGGAGCGGGACTGGGTTTCCTTATAAACCTTCACTCCTTCTGCTGCCTAACCAGTTCCTCTCGCGGTGCCTCTACACTCTCCCTCTCCCTTAACGCCTCTTGTAGCTCCTCCCTCCGACCAATTAACTCCTGCTCCCTCTGGACCAATAGCCCCCGTAACCTGGTGGCCTCCTCTCCTAGTCTGCAGATTCGCCCTGTAGCTGCCTCCTGCTGCCCCGTCGTCCACGCCGTGTGCCCCCCCCAAAAAAATGTTCTTGGGGTTGCCTCTCGCGTGTCCGCCGTCGGCACGGTTGGCGCCGTTTCTCCTCTCCTGCCTGGGCATTTACCTTTGCCCATGGCCCCTTCCCCGCGAATATCTCCTCCCATGACCACCATTCGCCCACCTGAGACATCGCTATCTTCTCCTCCTGGGCACGCTGCTTGGTCCTCTTTTGGTGGGATCTTCTGTCACGATCGTTAACGGAAGACACGGACCAAGGCGCAGCGTGATAAGCGTACATTTTATTAAGTACTTAACACGTCACAAAACAACAAACAAACGATACGTGAAGTCCTAGGTTACACAAAACAAACCTTTACGGAACAAGATCCCACACCGACTAGTGCCAAACAGGCTGCCTAAGTATGGACCCCAATCAGAGACAACGAGATACAGCTGCCTCTGATTGGGAACCACCCTGGCCAACATAGATCTAAACGATCTAGAACATCAACATAGAAAATATAACACAGAAACTACACACCCTGGCTCAACATTTCAGAGTCCCCAGAGCCAGGGCGTGACAATATGTGTCTCACTGTCTCATCCCAAAAGACCATTCTCTGAAAGGAGCATAATGTAATCAATCATGAAATTAGTATTTTTAATTATTATTGTTTGATATGATGACTGCCATGTGTTTCAATTACCTGCTTATTGTCAAATTAACCACAGCGTATTGTCTCTGCTTTGTGGGACTGTCAAACTGAACAATGCACTTATATATTTCCATAGCCTGTTGAAGTGACTCACTGCGTCTGGTTAGATGTCCATTTGAGACATTCACCATAAAATGCTTGAGCTGAGAAATGTTTTATGAATATTGAAATATTGGTGCGTGTCTGTGTGTGTGCGTCTGTCTGTCTGTTTGTGTGTGTGTGTGCGTTGTGTGTGTGTGTGTGTGTGTGTGTGTTTTAATAATGAGCAGTAAGACAGAAGTAAGCCGGTCTGACCTTTCCGGAGTGCCTTATAATGATGTAGCAGCCATTTCATTGATTTGTTGTCGGTCGCTAAATCACTTCCTGCCTTCCCAAAATAAAAACAAAGTTATTTGGATTATGCAAAGCAGAGGAAGAGCATTCTTAATTGCAACTTCAATTTCAACCCACCACATCATAATTCCACTCTACCCCCATCCCCACACCTATCTGTCTGTTTTCCGCTCTTATCTCTGTAACTCTCTCTCCCTCTCTCTCTGTATCTCTCTCTCTCTCTATTTGTGTGTCTGTATCTCTTTCTGTTTCTTTCTCTCTGTGTCTCTTCTCTCTGTATCTCTTTCTCTGTATCTTTCTCTCTCTCTCTCCCACGTCTCTTCTCCCCTCTTCTTTCTAGTGTCAACCTATGTCTTGTTCCTTTCATCTCTCTTGACCTTGCTCTTTTTTCTCTCTTCAATGGGGATAACACTGTCGCTGTCAATGGTTACACCTTTGAACCACCTTTGAACCACCTTTGTGTGTTGTGATTGTATATAGGCACTTAGACATGATCTGTTATGAATGCTTATAATGTAGGTGTATAATGCACCATGAAGGACAATTAATTTATAATGCATGCTACACAGGTGGTTGATAGAAAATGTTATCATGTAGCTGGGATGTACATGATGTAACCATGTATAAACTCTTCCTTGCCGCTCTTCCCTACTCTTATTCAACAATAGCCATCTGCTGAACAGAGTGTAATCCAAACTAAGGGATAGGTGTAATAGGAGTAACCCTATATATATGTGTGTGTGTGAAAGGTACAACTATACCTGGTACTGGTACAAATGGTGTCCCACTGTGATTAAGTGACACCCTGCTTCCTGTCCCTCACTTCCTGCTTCCTGTGGTCTCCTAGGCGATCCACTCGGTTGCCTGGCACCATGAGGGCAAGCAGTTCATCTGTAGTCACTCAGACGGAACGCTCACCATATGGAACATTAAGGGCCAGGGCAAGCCATTTCAGACAATCACCCCACACGGTGAGGTTGAACATACGCACACATTCACACCATGCTGTCACTTTTCACCCTCAATTTTATAACAATTTGCAACCTGTCTTTATAACTTTTCTCAGGTTTTCAACCATTTCTCCTTTGTCAGTGATCAAGGGTTTAATTTACTCCTTGGTTAAATGTTTCCTTCGCTTAGATGTCTGTCCCCACACACACACACACACACACACACACACACACACACACACACACACACACACACACACACACACACACACACATATACACACACACACACACTGTTTGGGAGTCTTCTATTTTTACCCTGGATGAACCAGTCTGCTCTATTAGAGATATACCTCTAGTCTTAATCCTTCACTCTCTCCCCCTCTCCATCCTCACCCTTTTACCTCTCCTCACCCCTCAAAGCAGTGTCACAACATAAGCAAATAAAGCGAGAGAGAGAGAGAAAGCATAGTGAGAGATAGAAGAGAGATAACCAAGAGAAAGGGAGCGAGAGAAAGCAATGGAAACCTCTTTGAACCCCTTTCTAAAAGTACAGTTTCATTGCTGTTGAGTATGGTGTAATAGGGAAAGGATTCCATTGGAACTGTTTTTAATTAGTTGTTTCTCCCACTGCTGCATGCATAATCAGTTTAGTATTTAATGAACAATTATGAAAACGTGTGTGTCAGGTTTATGTGAAATTAAAAAAGGCTCCCTTTAAGCAATTTAATTCAGGCTAGGTAACAACTATAAATCATTTATGATTAAATTATTCCGTTGTAGTGTAGACTTATTTGACAACTCCTAGGTTTAATTTATTTGGTCTTTGTGCACATAGCTAGCATTTATTCACAAATGTATCTCTCTTTCCCTCTCTCTGATGGATAGACCTGAGTCACTGTCTGCCTTGCACTGGGTATTACTGCAGCGTCAGGGAAAAAGGTTGGAAGAAAATGAAAGAGAGAGAGAGTGTAGAGGAAAGGAAGTAGAGGAGAGGAGAGGAGCGAGAGCAAGGGAAAAGAGGAGAGAGGGAAGGAAGTAGAGAGCAGGAGGGGAATAAAGGGGAACTAAAGTGTTTTCCTATTTCAGGAAAACAGCCCAAGGATGGAAAGAAGCCAGAGCCTTGCAAACCCATTCTCAAAGTGGAGTACAAGACCACTAGACTGGGGTAAGGGCACACACACGCACACAGGCCTACCATGCTAGAAGAGGAGAAGGAATATGGCCTTCCATGTGTTCATGTGTCTCATGTGTCTGTTCATGTGTGTGTGTGTGTGTCTATGTGTGTTATACAGAGACCCATTCATGATCCTGTCTGGAGGTCTGTCTTATGACACGGTGGGTCGGCGGCCATGTCTGACGGTGATGCATGGGAAGAGTACAGCCGTGCTGGAAATGGATTACCCCATCGTAGACTTCCTCACGCTCTGTGAGACGCCATACCCTAACGGTCAGTCATCCTGTGCACGCGTACTTGTGTGTGTGTGTGTTTGTTTGTATGCTTGCTATATCATTATCTACAAATATCCCAGTATGCCAGTGTGTTTATGAGTGGAATCAATTTAATTAGCAAGTACACTGATGACTTTGTTGTTGTGTTTCCAGTTGGACTAATAATACATTGTGTCCTAGCCCTTTTCAACGTTGACATTTGACCTTTCTGTTGAATTTCCATTTGTACTCCAAACGAAGAGTGAGTGTGTGTATGTGTGTGTGTGTGTGTGTGTATATATGAAATATCCCAGGGGAGGTTTATGCTCTGCACTCAATATACAGTACAATTAATGTTATGTTTGTATTTTCTCCCTTGTTCACAATAGCTGTCTGACCTTATTACATTATTACATCAATGGCCTGTCCTTTGTGAGATGACATCCCTTGGGAAACGGTTTTCATTGATGGTGATGATTTGGGATGTTGTGTTCTCTAGATCATTATGAAATGACAGAGGTGTTGACTTTGTTGTCTTGTTTTGGTTTTGTTTGCTAGTAAAGATGTGTGTGTTTAATTGGGACACCTTTGAGTGGAGGTGGGAATAGACCTTATTCAATCGAATGGCGTTTTACAGGTGGGAATAGACCTTATTCAATCGAATGGTGCCGAAATGTCTGGTTGTCTGGGCCGGAGAGGAGAGGAGCTGGGTGTAGAACAGACAAAAGAGTACGCTCCCCTCCTCACTTCTGTTATTATTACCTGCGCAATAGCTCCAGGTAGCCTCTGATTAAAGCCTGAGAAATGATTCAGGTTAAGGTTGGATGGAGGTTTCAGCTTCCTTATTTAAATGCGCTTATTGTAAATCAGTTAGCCCCAGATTAAGGGGTAGTAGAGAATGTTCACCAATCAGCAAAATTGTCCTTCAAGGGGGAGAAGCAGTGTGTGGGGTGGTAGGTAGCCTAGCGGTTAAGAGTGTTGGGCCAGTAACCTAAAGGTCGCTGGTTTGAATCCCTGGGACGATTAGGTGAAAAATCTGTTGATATGCCCTTGAGCAGGCACTTAACCCTAATTTCTCCTGTAGGTCGTGCTAGATAAGAGCGTCTGCTAAATGATGAACATGTAAAAAATGTGTACTACAGTGGAAATAGCTACCATGTTGTCTCTCACAACAAACTATAATTTATTCATTGGTTTGATGTTATAATTTATATCATGGTTTAATGCTTGTTGTTTTGGGTTGATGGAAAAGATTGATGTTCCAGTCGGTTGCTGGTTCAAATGGTACAGTAGGCTAATCTTGGATTTTAGGATGATGCTTGATCAAGGTTGTACATACAGTTGAAGTCGGAAGTTTACATACGCTTAGGTTGGAGTCATTAAAACTTGTTTTTCAACCACTCCACAAATTTCTTGTTAACAAACTATAGTTTTGGCAAGTCGGTTAGGACATCTACTTTGTGCATGACACAAGTACTTTTTCCAACAATTGTTTACAGACAGATTATTTCACCTATAATTCACTGTATCACAATTCCAGTGGGTCAGAAGTTTACATACACTAAGTTGACTGTGCCTTTGAACAGCTTGGAGAATTCCATAAAATGATGCAATGGCTTTAGAAGCTTCTGATAGGCTAATTGACATAATTTGAGTATTTCAAGGCCTACCTTCAAACTCAGTGCCTCTTTGGGAAATCATGGGAAAATCAAAAGAAATCAGCCAAGACCTCAGAAAAAAAATTGTAGTTCTCCACAATTCTGGTTAATCCTTGGGAGCAATTTCCAAACGCCTGAAGGTACCACGTTCATCTGTACAAACAATAGTACGCAAGTATAAACACCATGGGACCACGCAGCCGTCATACCGCTCAGGAAGGAGACGCTTCTGTCTCCTAGAGATGAACGTACTTTGGTCGAAAAGTGCAATCCCAGAACAACAGCAAAGGACCTTGTGAAGATGCTGGAGGAAACAGGTACAAAAGTATCTATATCCACAGTAAAACGAGTCCTATATCGACATAACCTGAAAGGCTGCTCAGCAAGGAAGAAGCCACTGCTCCAAAACCGCCATAAAAAAGCCAGACCACGGTTTGCAACTGCACATGGGGACAAAGATCATACTTTTTGGAGAAATGTCCTCTGGTCTGATGGCACAAAAATAGAACTGTTTGGCCATAATCGTTATGTTTGGAGGAAAAAGGGGGTCACTTGCAAGCCGAAGAACATCATCCCAACCGTACATCATCCCAACCGTGAAGCACGAGGGTGGCAGCATCATGCTGTGGGGGTGCTTTGCTGCAGGAGGGACTGGTGCACTTCACAAAATAGATGGCATCATGAAGAAGGAAAATTATGTGGATATATTGAAGCAACATCTCAAGACATCAGTCAGGAAGTTAAAGCTTGGTCGCAAATGGGTCTTCCAAATGAACAATGACCCCAAGCATACTTCCAAAGTTTTGGCAAAATGGCTTAAGGACAACAACGTCAAGGTATTGGAGTGGCCATCACAAAGCCCTGATTTTCAATCCTATAGAAAATTTGTGGGCAGAACTGGAAAAGCGTGTGTGAGCAAGGAGGCCTACAAACCTGACTCAGTTACACCAGTTCTGACAGGAGGAATGGGCCAAAATTCACCCAACTTATTGTGGGAAGCTTGTGGAAGGCTACCCGAAATGTTTGACCCAAGTTAAACAATTTAAAGGCAATGCTACCAAATACTAATTGAGTGTATGTAAACGTCTGACCCCACTGGGAATGTGATTAAATAAATAAAAGCTGAAATAAATCATTCTCTCTACTATTAGTCTGACATTTCACATTCTTAAAATACAGTGGTGATCCTAACTGATCTAAGACAGGGAATTTTTACTAGGATTAAATGTCAGGAATTGTGAAAAACTGAGTTTAAATGTATTTGGCTAAGGTGTATGTAAACCTCCGACTTCAACTGTACTGTATTCAGACGATAGATGATGAAAAGTGTGTCAATGATGTTAAAAGTAATAACTTAATCCTTGGATTAAATCATGCTATGTAAAAGCAATTCACGAAACTATGAAATCTCTGTCATGACATAATCCTCCTTAGACCCTCATAAACAATGATGTATATCCTTAGGCAGTTTACTGTCGATATGCATGTGTGAATGGGTGTAAAGAGGATGAGAGTGCATCTTAACCGCAGCAAATGGGGGCTAAGTCATGTGGATGTAGCTCATTCAAAAAGTGTGTGTGCTGTAGCTTGAAGTGTGTGTGTGTGTGTGTGTGTGTGTGTGTGTGTAGCTTGAAGTGTGTGTGTTGTGTTTGGGGATGACGTGGGGGCTCGAGGAAATGGTTTAGCAGACGATCTGACGATGGTTACGGAATGGTGACCATGGCGAACGACCTGATGTTGGGATGCTTTGATTTCATCTCGTTATGACGACAATACTGGGCTGATTACTCCACCACTGGCTCAATCTGCTGTTACTGTGAGAGACAGGGAGGAGGGGGATGATGTTATGGAACATGATCATTTTACATTTTTATTATGGAATTTAGGCTTTTTGTGTGGTCATATGGAAAGATCAGAGACAGATCAATGACAGAGAGATATACAAACTAATAGATATTGGCAGGCAGGCAGGCAGCACAGACAGCTGGACGTAGATGGACTGACAGACATAGCGACAGACACCAAAGAATGAGAAACACTTAGAGAATGTCTGGAACATTCTAACAGACAAAAGGAGATAGTGAGAGAAGGCAAGAGGGAGTTGGTGAGAGAGGGACATTGATTGTGGCTGCCCTGGTATACAATGTGTTTCAATGGGGAGTTACAGCCTGTAGCTGCACTGACTTGGAAGTGAAGACACTGAATACATGTTCAAGGCTTCTAGCTCACACACTGTTCTCTCTGCACACACCTCACGCACACGCACGTATGCACCCACACACACATGCACACATGCATGCATGCACCCACCCACACACATACACACATAAACACACACTAACACACAAACACACACATCGTCCTCTTGCTGCCTCAGATGCTAACAAAAGAACACTGCATTTCTTCCTACCACCTCCAACAGCATACTGCTATTGTTCTGCCTTATGTACAGTATAGGCATTTCAGGTCTGATGTATTCTCTCATATTCCTACAGCTCAGTTCATTTTCATCCAAAGCTTTATTTAGCAAAATTATGTTCCATAATCAAACATGTAAACTCATATTCAGTTTAATATTGATATGCACTTTAAATGTTACTATATATTCCTAATGTACAAAGCCTCAAGCGAATTTATTTTGTCAACATCTTGAAGGCACTCATGATGTCCTTTGAGAATTGTAGATTTCAGAGGAGAAGATTTACAGTGAATATACCCTACATAGTGTATTGTGTTGAGGAATGACCTCCATCTTACTTTTTGTTGTTTGTTTTCTGTTCAGATTTTCAGGAACCTTATGCTGTAGTGGTCCTTCTAGAAAAGGATTTAGTGGTGATCGACCTTGCACAAAATGGGTATGTCTGTTAACAAACTGAACATGCTGTATTAACATAAAGGATGTACTGTAGCTACTGTATTATTCTGACTTCCTGAATGCTCCTCTTCATTTAAAATACAACAGTTATTACTGCCTACATGCTGTTATAACTATGTCACAAACAGGTAGTATACTTGTTGTCGCTGTAGATTTAGCTTTGATTCTGTACTTTCATTCATTTTCATTATGTTGCATGCATCTCTTACAGTTTCTATGATTTGTACATGGCCTAGCATTATAGGGACTTAAACTGAGAGCTAAATATAACTTTGTCCTGAACAAAACTCTTGTGTCAACATTTCCCCTCTCCCAGTTACCCCATATTCGAGAACCCCTATCCACTGACCATCCACGAGTCTCCTGTGACCTGCTGTGAGTACTTTGCTGACTGCCCTGTGGACCTCATACCCGCACTTTACTCTGTTGGCTCCAGACAGAAACGACAGGGCTACAGCAAAAAGGTACGGGAAAACACATCTCTATTTTACACCTTCTTGGCTACTTAGCTTTTTGGGCGCCCTAAGCAAGATTAGTTTTTTGGGGTTTTACCTCGCGTGTAAAACATTTTAGTGGTCCCCCTCTTGACGACGGAGAGACGTTTCAAACAGTTAATTTCCTGCAATTGTACACGTTTTGCCATGAGGCGAAGAGAAAATGCTGTGGTTTTAAAGCACATTTTTGGCCATTCTACACATTTTGCCATGGGGTGGAGATTTGCTTTTGCAGTTTTAAAACTCATTTCATGCAATTCTACTCATTGTGCCATGGGGCGGACAGAACAATATGCAGTTTCAAAGCTAATTTCCTGCAGTTCTACAAATGTTGCCATCGGGTGAAGAGAAAATGTGCAGTTTTAAAGCACATTTCCTGCAATTCTGCACATTCTGCGATGACTTATGCTCATATGATAGCTGAGTGCGAGTGGCTAACAAAATCAATGGGGGCCCCCTGGAGGTCAGCGCCCCTTGGCACATGCCCTGCGTGCCTGGTCAGTAATTCAGCCATGATTACTACAAGGTGTAGATAGCTGGCTAGACTAACTTACCAATTACATTTATTTTAGCTGACATGGGCTAATTGAGTGACTGTCAGTGACTGACATTACAAGAGAAACTGCTGATGCACAACTAACATTTCTACTATCTAACACTCACCAGTAAATTGAGACCCCTGCTGAGTTCCACATTTAAAAAATATATAATTGGGTTGGGGGCCCCCATGCAGCCGGTGGCCTTAAGCACCCGCTTATGTCACTTATGCCCAGGGCCGGCCCAGTACGTAATATTCAGTACTGTGCTATGTGCTATACCATCATATCCCATCATTGTTTACGTTGAATTTTATACAGTATATAATCTATCCCATTATATATTCTACATTCCAATCCCCACCCTGTTCCAGATCCTATCTCCTGAATGTTTTTTCTTTTCAAATGGATACATTTATCCTTTCATTTATCCTACAGTATCTCTGTTCTGCCCCTTTTTATGTCATTGTATTCTCGTTATATTCTCCCCCGCTGTTGGAAATGTCACCATGTCCTGACCCTCTCCTCCCTCCATCCCTTTCTCTCCTTCCCTGTTTCTTTCTGCTGTTTGTTAAGTAAGGGGTAGTTGTGGGAAGTGTTCTTACTGAAAGATCAATGTTGAGTCATACCACTGACCTTTGTATGTGCTACTGCATTTAACACAACCTAAAAAACACATTCACACTCTCTCAGACACATACACACACACGCACACGTGCACGCACACACACACACACTCACTCACTCACTCACTCACTCACTCACTCACTCACTCACTCACTCACTCACTCACTCACTCACTCACTCACTCACTCACTCACTCACTCACTCACTCACTCACTCACTCACTCACTCACTCACTCACTCACTCACTCACACTGACCTAAGCATTACTCATCCCTTTCCTCGACTGTGTCTGTCACCATTGTAAAGGTTCCCTCTCCCTCTATCTCTCAGACAAATGACGTCCCATCAGCCCAGCCTGGAGTCCAGTGGCTAAGAGAAGGCATTTGTCTCCCTCCTCTTGATTCCCTCCTGTCTCATTCCAATGCTCTCATCATCTTTTATACTGTTTGTGTAGGATAGCTAGATTGTATCTGAAATTATCTTATCACTGATTCCTTATACATACAGAATGTATCAATCTCAATAATGACAATTTATTGTGTTGTCTTGTTTGCTGTATTGTGTTGTGCAGGAGTGGCCCATCAGTGGTGGTAACTGGGGCCTTGGCACACAGAGCTACCCTGAGATCATCATCACTGGGTAGGAAACCAACTCTATTTAACCATTTTGCCTTTCCCCATCCTGCCTAGCAGTCATGATGGAAAAAAAACTCAGAGACAAGGAGAAGAAGCCTTTTACACTCTTAGAAAAAAGGGTTCCAAAACGGTTATTCAGCTGTCCCCATACAATAACCATTTTTGGTTCCAGGTAGAACACTTTTGGGGTTCCATGTAGAACCCTCTGTGGAAAGGGTTCTACATGGAACCCAAAAGTTTTATATCTGGAATCAAAAGGGTTCTACCTGGAACCAAAACAAAGTACACTCTTAGAAAAAAAAGGTGCTATCTAGAACCAAAAAGGGTTCTTTGGCTGCTCCCAAAGAAGAACCCTTTGAAGAACCCTTTTTGGTTGTAGGTAGAACCCTTTTGTTCCAGGTAGAACCCTTTTGGGTTCAATGTAGAACCCTTTCCACAGAGGGTTCTACATGGAACCCAAAATAGTTCTACCTTGAACCAAAAAGGGCTCTACTAGAAACCAAAAACGGATTCTAAGAATGTACCACTCTCTCTGTCTCCAACTCTCTGTTCAGCTGAAATTGCAAAAATAAAAAAAGAGAGATTGGAGGACTCCGAGTGACACCAAGTGCCAGTGACACCGAGTGCAGACTATACAGGACAATTCCAGAATGCATTGCACCATTGAGAGACAGGGTGATTGTCTCTCCTCTCATGTCGATGTATTCTTCTGTAGAGGTGAATCTAGAATATAATCAGAGGTAAAGCCAAGCTGAATCATTAGAGCTGTGGGTGTGTGTTGTGATGTCACGAGAGGCTACACAGCTTTCAGCGGGATTGCTCAAGTAGTGCAAGGAGACCAGGTTCAACCAAAACAAGGATTTTATTAAAGGTCTTGGGAAACTAACGAAAGTATAACACAATTTTGTTCTCTGGTGGCTCTTTAAGGGTTAACAGTTCAGGGATGTCTCTTCCACATCCAAAATCATAACTCTCCCTCGCTCAAATAACTTTTCCCCAGTCTTACTGTATTCCACGTTGCAGCTAGTGGCCAACCCAGCAAAACGTCCTTCCAAATGTCCCACACGTATTTCCACAGGTGCATATATCCAAAGGTGAGTATTTCCCAAAGGTAAGTATCTCCAAATCCTTATATTCCTCATGGAAGTGGACGTGCAGCACTCTTGTCCTCCAGAGAGCCCAGCCTCGAGACCGTGTCTCTTCCTTCAACAAACCTTCAGCTCATCAGCTCCTGATTTGTTTCAGCTGCGTGGGAAGATTGGCCATAGAGGGGGTGGAGTTCCCGACCATACCAGCAGATGGAGCCATAGCTGTCTGGGTTTGCAGCCACCTCAGGGGGATGTAACGTCCCTCCAGGACACAGCCTCTCGTGACATCACACATCCCCCTCCTCGGGACCGACGTCCTCGTCGGGTAAAGGCAGCGAAGAAGGCATCACGCCGGGAGAGGGCGTCCGCATTGCCGTGGTGCTTGCCAGCCTGCTCTCTCTTCAACTCCTCCACCTCTAGGACCAGGGACTCAGCCTCCTGTTGTCTCTCCTTGAGTTTCTTACTGAACGCATCAGCCTTGGTTTTAGCAGAGTTTAGCTTCTGTTGAGCAGCTTTCAGTTCCTTCTCTCTCTCTGCCTCCGCATTCTTCATCTTGTTCTCCAACACCTTGTACTTCTCCTCTGCCTTCTTCTGGACCTCCTTACTACTGCGCAGGGTCTCCTCACACTCCTCGATGGTCCTGCGCAGCCTCTCCAGCTCCTCCTGTTGCTTATGGAAGGAGCTCTGTTGGAGTTTAGCCTGGAGGATATCTAACTCTTCTGTCTTCATGTCTAACTGTTGCTTTAACAAACGATACCTCTCAGCGGTCCCCTTCAGACCAGACAGTTCTTTGTCCAGATTCTGTAGCTCCGTCTCTGTGTCGGTCTGGGCACCTGCCATCCCTATCAGAGCCCGGGGCGGGAGTGAGTAACTCGGAGGATTGCACCGGAGCCTTCCCAGGATGAGTCTTGCCTCTCCGTTTCCGAGGTACTCGGGTTATCCTCTCCTGAGACTCTCTCCAGAGTGGGTAAAAGGCTGGGCAGTCTCGTCCAATTAGGACAGGGACGGGGAGGGAATCAACCACCCCCGCCGTCGTGTGTATGGTTCCCCGTGTGCTGGTCATTGTAAGTTCAGTAATGGGGTATTCTCTGGTGTCCCCATGGACACAGGAAACTGGGAGGACTTTCCCCGGGGTCAGACACGTTGGGCCCACCAAATCCTTACGCACCAGGGTGGCCCGGCTACCAGAATCCAGTAAGGCCTCCACATCATGGTGATTCACAGTTACCGGGCAGGTGGGGGGGTCGATCTGGGCCGCCATCTACGACTCCCAAGAGCGAGGCAAAACGGTGTGTGGGTGCTGAGCTGGAGGACTCCGCAGTGGGCATAGGTTCATCGGCTGGTTTCCCACACTGCCAGGAGATATGTCCCATCTCCCCACACCGGTAACACTGTCGAGTTTCCCCCTCCTGGTGTACTCTTCTTGGACCCGCCTGGTTTCTGGCTCCCCCTGGAGCCGGGATAAGTCCTGACGTGGCTGGGTTCGAGACCTTGGGGGTTCTTTGGACGGGTTCTTCCCATTTGTGGTGGGGCCGCACTCCTGGGGTCTTTTCGGGAAGCATTCAGCATCTCCGCTGTGGCCTGGTACTTTTCCACAGCTTCCACGGTCAGATCAGCCGTGGTCAAGGCCTGTTGACTGATGAACCGTTTTGCCTCATAAGGCAGGGCGCGTAGGTAACGATCCACCACAACGGCCTCCACCACCGCCGCTGCTGTATTCCTCTGCGGATCCAGCCATTTCCTTGCGATTCGGACAAGTTCATGCATCTGCGCCCGAGGAGGTTGGTCTGGTTGGAAGGTCCAGCTGTGAAAGCGCTGGGCCATACCAAACTTTGTGAGTCCATATCTGCTGAGGATCTCAGACTTCAGGGCATCATAGTCAGTAACCTGGTCAGGGCCCAGGTCCCGGACAGCATTCAGCGATTCCCCCGGTTAGAAAGGGGGCTAACAGACCAACCCACTGTTGCTTGGGCCAGGCTTCCCTAGTGGCCGTGGCCTCAAATGCATGCAGGTATGCCTCAATGTCATCGGTAGCTCCCATCTTAGATATAAAGTCACTTGCCTTTATTGGGCGGGTATTTTGGACAACCCTCTGTCTCTGCAACTGCAATTCCTCTGCCTTCAGAAGGTTGGCTTTCTTTTGCTCCTCCAAGAGAGCCACGTTTGCTTGCATCTGGGCTTGCTGGCCAGCAACAAGGGCTTTCAATATGTCCTCCATTTCAGTCGGCGGGGAGCCTACGGCCAACTTGGAAAACTGGGTGATCAAACCTTCGGTATCCTCCTCTGACATGCACTATTAACGCTTGAGCGTGCCCGTATTCTCCACCATCTGTGATGTCACGAGAGGCTACACAGCTTTCAGCGGGATTGCTCAAGTAGTGCAAGGAGACCAGGTTCAACCAAAACAAGGATTTTATTAAAGGTCTTGGGAAACTAACGAAAGTATAACACAATTTTGTTCTCTGGTGGCTCTTTAAGGGTTAACAGTTCAGGGATGTCTCTTCCACATCCAAAATCATAACTCTCCCTCGCTCAAATAACTTTTCCCCAGTCTTACTGTATTCCACGTTGCAGCTAGTGGCCAACCCAGCAAAACGTCCTTCCAAATGTCCCACACGTATTTCCACAGGTGCATATATCCAAAGGTGAGTATTTCCCAAAGGTAAGTATCTCCAAATCCTTATATTCCTCATGGAAGTGGACGTGCAGCACTCTTGTCCTCCAGAGAGCCCAGCCTCGAGACCGTGTCTCTTCCCTTCAACAAACCTTCAGCTCATCAGCTCCTGATTTGTTTCAGCTGCGTGGGAAGATTGGCCATAGAGGGGTGGAGTTCCCGACCATACCAGCAGATGGAGCCATAGCTGTCTGGGTTTGCAGCCACCTCAGGGGGATGTAACGTCCCTCCAGGACACAGCCTCTCGTGACATCACAGTGTGCAGAAAGCTGAAGTCTTAATTATTCCCTCTCTGTTTCTCTGCCCCCTCTCCTTTCTTCGCCCTTTTCCTCTCTTTTTCTTTACGATTCACAGGCATGCTGATGGGACTGTGAAGTTTTGGGATGCTTCTGCAAGTAAGTGCCTTTACATGGCCTTCCTTATGTGTAATATCTTGGCCTAGATGGCCTTAAAGAGTGATTGTCAACATGGAGTCAACATGGAGCACAGTTTCCCAACTCTGTACGGTCTACCAATGTCTCTGGTGTGTAACTGAGCTCTCTCCTATCTTTTCCCAGTAATGCTCCAGGTACTGTACAAGCTGAAGACGGCCAAGGTGTTTGAGAAGAGCAGGAATAATAAGGAGGACAAGCAGAACACAGAGATTGTGGATGAGGACCCGTTTGCCATCCAGATCATGGCCTGGTGTCCTGAGAGCAGGATGCTGTGTGTGGCCGGGGTGTCTGCCAACCTCATCATATACCGCTTCAGCAAGCAGGAGATCACCACCGAGGTTGTACAGGTGGGTCAGTGTGTGTGTGTGTGTGCGCGTGTGTGTGTTCACCATTTCTCTGTACTTACCATATGGAATTGTTGGATAGTGTAAACTGAGAAACATACCCATTTATTCTTTATGCTTATAACCTGGCAGTATGGATGCCATGACAACATACAAATAGTGTAGTGGTAAATATAGCCACCTGTATACAGCTAGATTCTCCCTTACTGAGCAGCGTCATTAGTGGTTAAGTGATGTATCTCGTGTCCTGAAGGCTGTTCCTAGAGACAGTGATTACCTCCCAATGCCCTATTAGATGAGTCTCCAGCCAGTAAGAACACAATATGGTTGCCATGACAACAGACACACGGTAAACAACCTAACCAGTGTATCATTATTTTACATTTACATTTTTTACATTTTAGTCATTTAGCAGACGCTCTTATACAGAGCGACTTACAGTTAGTGAGTGCATACATTTTTCATTTTGTGGCAGCTATGAGAAGTGAAGTGATGTGAGTTGTTGGAATGCAGATAATGATATGAAGCTAATGCAGCCTTATCAGCATTATGTCAGTGGGTATGCATTTGGTTAGCAATGATGCCTTGGGTCTGGGGTGTGTGTCTGTGTCTGTCTGTGTGTGTGTGTGTGTGTGTGTGTGTCTGTCTGTGTCAAGTATGTGAGCTGTGGAGAGATTGAGAGCAGAGTTTAAGCCGAAGTGAATCTTATAATTAGGAGAGGAGCTTCTCTTCTCACAGGGCAATCTTTACCCCCAACCCCAGATACAGAGAGATGAAGGGAGAGAGAGAGAGAGAGAGAGAGAGAGAAGAGGGCACAGATCAGCATCACATACACATTCCAATAGGGCTAATTAGACTCCCATCATGCACTGCTTCGAGGCCTGTGGGTGCACTGGTGATTGGTTGTGTGTGTGGGGGGTTGGGGGGGAAGGTGATCTGACATGCAGGGTCTTAACTCTGTAGCGGGTGGAGTGTGTGTGTGGGTGGGTGTGTGGGAGTCCAGTAGCCTGAAGGAGGACTTAGAAGAAAACCCTGGGATAGCTCTGCTTCAGAGCACCTCCTTGACCCTGCAATCACCCCCGTGAGCACACACACACACACACACACACACCAGAGAGGCAAAGCCACTCACCAGATTGACGTGCTGAGACCATTTGTAGGTGTCATTATAGATGAAGAGTCCCTGCTCAGAAGGTGCTTTAGTCATACTGAAGTAATGGCTACTGAACTTTCATAATTGAGTTTGTGGAATGTGTGTGTATGTGTGTGTTCCCAAGCTGTTGGAGGTGCGTTTGCAGTACGAGGTGAATGACATGGAGTCCCCTCCAGAGGGGGGAGGCGGGGGGGACCGTGACCTGCCCACCCCCGGAGCAGCCTCACCCAGCCCCCAGACCACCGGACCCCCGACACACCCCTCCACCAGCAGCAACTCCTCTGACGGGGTCCGAGACAACGTACCCTGCCTTAAGTATGCACCCTGCACCACCACAGCGTCACATACAGTACATATCATACACACACATTCCCTCTCTGCAACAAAGTGTGGCATTGGGACGCACAACTTAGCTACCCACCCACAGACTATCCAATACAAGAACGGTCTCATTCTCTCACCCCCCCCCCCCTCTCTCTCTTTCTTTCTCTTCCTCTCCTTCTCTCTCTATCTGTAGGGTGCGTAGTACCCCTCTGAAGCAGTCTCCAGGGTACCAGGTAGAGTTGGTGGTGCAGCTGGTGTGGGTGAGTGGAGAGCCCCCCCAACAGATCACCAGCCTGGCCCTCAACTCCTCCTACGGCCTGTAAGTATAAGGTGATAGACAGTGTATCTATATGAGATTTACTGTACACCCTAATGAAACGACCCAATATGGCACTTAAATATGGAGCTGTGTGCAAACCAACCAAGGACACTGTAAAAGTAAGATAAGTTTCAAGGAGTGGTCTATATCTCAGCTTGAGTAACAAGTCCTCAATTCAAAGAGTCAAAATGTGGTTGTGAGCCCTAGATTTGGGCCTGTTTGATATGATTTCCCTCGTACAGCTGAATGGAATCAAGCCGTGTCAACACAAGTTATGTCCGCTGGGAAATTCAGACTGAGACTTCTGCTGCTTTGCTTTCTGGTAGATCTAGCTACAGTGGGGAAAAAAAGTATTTAGTCAGCCACCAATTGTGCAAGTTCTCCCACTTAAAAAGATGAGGCCTGTAATTTTCATCATAGGTACACGTCAACTATGACAGACAAATTGAGAAAAAAAAATCCAGAAAATCACATTGTAGGATTTTTTATGAATTTATTTGCAAATTATGGTGGAAAATAAGTATTTGGTCACCTACAAACAAGCAAGATTTCTGGCTCTCACAGACCTGTAACTTCTTCTTTAAGAGGCTCCTCTGTCCTCCACTCGTTACCTGTATTAATGGCACCTGTTTGAACTTGTTATCAGTATAAAAGACACCTGTCCACAACCTCAAACAGTCACACTCCAAACTCCACTATGGCCAAGACCAAAGAGGGTCAAAGGACACCAGAAACAAAATTGTAGACCTGCACCAGGCTGGGAAGACTGAATCTGCAATAGGTAAGCAGCTTGGTTTGAAGAAATCAACTGTGGGAGCAATTATTAGGAAATGGAAGACATACAAGACCACTGATAATCTCTCTCGATCTGGGGCTCCACGCAAGATCTCACCCCGTGGGGTCAAAATGATCACAAGAACGGTGAGCAAAAATCCCAGAACCACACGGGGGGACCTAGTGAATGACCTGCAGAGAGCTGGGACCAAAGTAACAAAGCCTACCATCAGTAACACGCTACGCCGCCAGGGACTCAAATCCTGCAGTGCCAGACGTGTCCCCCTACTTAAGCCAGTACATGTCCAGGCCCGTCTGAAGTTTGCTAGAGTGCATTTGGATGATCCAGAAGAGGATTGGGAGAATGTCAGATGAAACCAAAATAGAACTTTTTGGTAAAAACTCAACTCGTCGTGTTTGGAGGACAAAGAATGCTGAGTTGCATCCAAAGAACACCATACCTACTGTGAAGCATGGGGGTGGAAACATCATGCTTTGGGGCTTTTTCTGCAAAGGGACCAGGACGACTGATCCGTGTAAAGGAAAGAATGAATGGGGCCATGTATCGTGAGATTTTGAGTGAAAACCTCCTTCCATCAGCAAGGGCATTGAAGATGAAACGTGGCTAGGTCTTTCAGCATGACAATGATCCCAAACACACCGCCCGGGCAACGAAGGAGTGGCTTCGTAAGAAGCATTTCAAGGTCCTGGAGTGGCCTAGCCAGTCTCCAGATCTCAACCCCATAGAAAATCTTTGGAGGGAGTTGAAAGTCCGTGTTGCCCAGCGACAGCCCCAAAACATCACTGCTCTAGAGGAGATCTGCATGGAGGAATGGGCCAAAATACCAGCAACAGTGTGTGAAAACCTTGTGAAGACTTACAAAAAACGTTTGACCTGTGTCATTGCCAACAAAGGGTATATAACAAAGTATTGAGAAACTTTTGTTATTGACCAAATACTTATTTTCCACCATAATTTGCAAATAAATTCATAAAAAATCCTACAATGTGATTTTCTGGATTTTTTTTCCTCAATTTCTCTGTCATAGTTGACATGTACATATGATGAAAATTACAGGCCTCTCTCATCTTTTTAAGTGGGAGAACTTGCACAATTGGTGGCTGACTAAATACTTTTTTTCCCCACTGTACATCTCATCTGAACCCCAATCTCATATCTGTTTTTATATCTCCCTCTCTCTACGTCTCCTTCTCTCCTCTACCCCTACTCTCTCTCTCCTCTCTCACTCTCTCTCCCCCTCCCCTTCTTCTCTCCAACAGGATTGTGTTTGGGAACAGTAATGGTCTGGCGGTGGTGGACTACCTCCAGAAGACAGTGTTGTTGAACCTGGGGACAGTGGAGCTGTATGGGTCTAACGATCCCTATCAGAGACAGCCTCGCTCTCCACGCAAGACACGCCAGCCTTCCGGAGGTAATGGTAAAGACTGTTACCAGTTCACTGATTTACCACCAAGCAGATAGCTTTATGTAGGCTTGTACTATATATGGCCTTACAGTACAGTCTTTTGTAGTCTAATACTAGATATGGTTTATGTCATCTTAATTATACTATTACTTATAGTTATGTAGATATAGGCTGATGCAGTCTTATACGATGTTACAAGGATGAAAGGTATACTTGGTAGATGTGCTTAACGACTGTTCAGGCTGTATCACATGCACATGTAGGCAGTCAAAAAATAGCAATGGTGGTGGTGACGATGTTGTATGATGTTCTCTGTCTCCTCTCCTCCGTCTCTGTATCTTTGCAAATCCTTGATAGGATTTTGAATGGTATCTAAATTGTTCTTTTGATGATTCAGTACATCATCTTCTCTCTGTAGTGCCTGGCTGGCACACACACACTCAGACACATAAACGCCCCATCCCTCCTACACACACCCTGTCAGTGCAGCGCTGTGGTGTTATTGACAGACAGCAGCATCACTGACTGCATTATGACATACTGCCACCTTTTGTTCAGTGATGGTACTACAGTCTCCAGCATCACCAAATCAATGCCAATAACCACTGTGGTGTACTGACTCTGTAACCTGCGTGGCTTAGCAACAGCTTGGTGAGGAAATTAGAAGTATGTGTGTGTGTGTGTGTGTGTGCAGCATCTGGTGTAATTGACTTTGGTTAGCAGTGGGCTGGCACCTGTCAGAGTGTGGGGTCTTAGCAGTAATGACTTCTCCAGCTGTTCTGTCTGTCCTACCCACAGGATTAGAGTCTGGCTTGGGTCTGTCTGTCTGTCTGGGACTAGGCCTTCTGTCTCTATGTACAGGAAGGCTGAGGCAATGGCACAGCACAAGGGCAATGGCTTGGATAGCAGTCTGTTTAGTCTGTTTCAGCTCTGGTCTCTTTGGCAGACAGAGAAAATGGCGCTATACTCAAATTAAACCTACATATCATGACATCCTTATCAAACAGAAAGGGACAGAGTACATGTAATCTGTTGTTTGATGATAATGATATCTAATGTTGTGCAATGTCTGTCTCTTCTGCAACAGGTCTGTGTGACATCAACGAGAGTTCTGCCTCGGAGGACCGCTGCAAATCCCCCACTTCAGGTAAACTGTCTTTCAGCATATTAGAGTTAGCGTTACACTGGTACCCACATCAGTTACAACACCTACTGACTTTACCCACAACCCATTGTTTAGTAACAGGTGGGTTGTGGATAATAAGCATGATTCACTTGAAGACTGTATATTGACCTAACCTGAAAATTATGAATTCAGTGTAAACAACAGGTAGTACATACACTACATGACCAAAAGGATGTGGACACCTGCTCGTCGATGGGCATTAATATGGAGTTGGTCCCCCCTTTGCTGCTATAACAGCCTTCTGGGAAGGCTTTCCACTCGATGTTGGAACATTGCTGCGGGGACTTGCTTCCATTCAGCCACAAGAGTATTAGTGAGGTCGGGCACTGATGTTGGAAGATTAGGCCTGGCTCCCAAAAAATCCACTAATTTGAAGGGGTGTCCACATATTTTTGTATATACACTACCGTTCAACATTTTGGGGTCACTTAGAAATGTCCTTGTTGAAAAAAAAAGAAATACAGTGGAGACATTGTTAACGTTGTAAATGGCGATTGTAGCTGGAAATGGCTGATTTGTAATGGCAGATCTACATAGGCGTACAGAGGCCCATTATCAGCAACCATAAGTCCAGTGTTCCAATGGCACGTTGTGTTTGCTAATCCAAGTTTATCATTTTAAAAGGCTAATTGATCATTAGAAATCCCTTTTGCAATTATGTTAGCACAGCTAAAAACTGTTGTGCTGATTAAAGAAGCAATAAAACTGGCCTTCTTGACACTAGTTGAGTTTCTTGAGCATCAGCAATTGTGGGTTCGATTACAGGCTCAAAATGGCCAGAAACAAATAACTTTCTTCTGAAACTCGTCAGTCTATTCTTGTTCTGAGAAATGAAGGCTATTCCATGCGAGAAACTGGCAGCTTCATTAAATAGTACCCGCAAAACACCAGTCTCAATGTCAACAGTGAAGAGGCGACTCCGGGATACTGATTTTCTAGGCAGAGTTGCAAAGAAAAAGCCATATCTCAGACTGTCCATCTTAATCTTTTCTTTTTATTGGCTAGTCTGAGATATGGCTTTTTCTTTGCAACTCTGGCTAGAAGATCAGTATCCCGGAGGTACTATTTAATGAAGCTGCCAGCTGAGGACCTGTGAGGCGTCTGTTTCTTAAACTAGACACTAATGTATTTGTCCTCTTGCGCAGTTGTGCACCGGGGCCTCCCACTCTATTCCTGGTTAGAGCCAGTTTGCGCTGTTCTGTGAAGGGAGTAGTACACAGCGTTGTACAAGATCTTCAGTTTCTTGGCAATTTCTCGCATGGAATAGCCTTCATTTCTCAGAACAAGAATAGACTGATGAGTTTCAGAAGAAAGTTATTTGTTTCTGGCCATTTTGAGCCTGTAATCGAACCCACAATTGCTGATGCTCCAGATACTCATCTAGTCTCCCGAGTGGCGCAGTGGTCTAAGGCACTGCATCACAGTGCTAGCTGTGCCACTAGAGATCCTGATTCGAATCCAGGCTCTGTCGTAGCCGGCCGTGACCGGGAGACCCATGAGGCGGCTCACAATTGGCCCAGCGTCGTCCAGGGTAGGGGAGGGAATGGCCGGCAGGGATGTAGCTCAGTTGGTAGAGCATGGCGTTTGCAATGCCAGGGTTGTGGGTTCGATTCCCACAGGGGGCCAGTATAAAAAAATTAAAAAAAATAATAATGTATGGTCTCACTAACTGTAAGTCGCTCTGGATAACAGCGTCTGCTAAATGACTAAAATGTAAATGTAATGTAGTCTCAAGAAAGCCAGTTGTATTGCTTCTTTAATCAGCACAACAGTTTTCAGCTGTGCTAACATAATCGCAAAAGGGTTTTCTAATGATCAATTAGCCTTTTCAATTGATAAACTTGGATTAGCAAACACAACGTGCCATTGGAACACAGGACTGATGGTTGCTGATAATGGGCCTCTGTACGCCTATGTAGATATCCCATAAAAAATCTGCCGTTTCCAGCTACAATAGCCATTTACAACATTAACAATGTCTACACTGTATTTCTGATCAATTTGATGTTATTGTAATGGACAAAAAAAATGTTTTTCTTTCGAAAACAAGGACATTTCTATGTGACCCCAAACTTTTGAATGGTAGTGTATATAGTGTATTTGCATGTAATTCTATTAGAATGCATGAGCGAGATTTGGCTGCTATTGGTAAATATGGTTCTCTCTGAGATGTCACACTCACACCTTTGGATGTGGGAACCTTTTCTATAAAACCAAAAGTGTTACAATTCTCTGACTGAAAGTTTGATTTCAGGCAGACTTTATTGAAGGGTGAAGTTACAACTGGAGGTTTTTGGGTTTAAATAATTCTTTTTTTACAGGTCTCAGTTGTGTACTGACACTTCATACTTTCAATAAAATAGAAATAAGCATAAAAAATAAATTTGATTGATTTTGGCAGTTTTAAGATGTTTTATCAAAACCTGGGACATAAGCAGTAAACTGTGGAGTGGCCGCTATGATTCTGAATTGCCTAGACAGTTAAGGACCATAAAACTCACTGAATTAGTGAATAAGTACTCTGAGGTCAGTCCAAGATAGAAATGTATTGATTCCTACCAAATAGGATATTAGTTTATAAGGAGGGTTAGTTTATATGGACCTTCACAATCTTGGACAACCTCAATAATCCCATTAAAATGAGAAAAATTCTTTTTCTACCATTCTACGATTTGCCAAGATACATTTTTTTTCTATCTAGGATTTTGTCTGTGTCTTCCAGACCTCATATTTCGTTTGGACGTTTATAGGACCTGATGTAGTAGTTTCCTTGCCAGTTGGTTTTATTCATATAATGCTGTGGCATTTTCAGATCTAGAAATTAAATGAAACTGAAAACCTTCCTGTGAGTTCCAGGTGAGATCTGATCATGTAGCTAGGAGATGCAGATTCAATTATAGATTGTTGACAAACTACATCTGTATTTATTATCTAAAGTATATGGAACATGGTCATACACAGGTCAACAACAAACAACACTTTTCAAACATCTGCCCTTTGTTAGATTTGCACAAACAAATCGTTCTAGTCCCCTCCACAGTTACTGTCAAGACAAGGTGCTTCCTCGATGCCCTGCCCTGGATGATTATTCTCGGTTTGCTAAATTAGCATTTGAGGTGACGAGGCATGCTAATGAGAGAACAACCCAGTTCCATCTTATTACTGGGAGCTTGACATTAACACACAGACATTGGGGCTAAAACACAGAGCTGAGCTGATTTTTAAAAGGTCACACAGAAAAAAATAAGTTGTCCCAAGACTGAAGTCCTACTTCTAGCAATGTTCCAGGTGTTCAGTCAACTACGCCAACCCCCAACATCTGGTGTTGCTAGCTAGACACTGCCTCAGTTCACCTGCTATTTATGAGGATGGCATATCTGATATCCAGTCTTGCCTTGAGCATATGTCTCCTCCTAATTAAGATTATAGAGTCGTCGGGAGAGTCAACAAGGCTTTATAGATTTGTGCCGCTAAGAAAATAAGTAGTCTGAGCAAAAATGTACACTATGTCAACAAATATTCTGCATGCACCCAGGTATTGTTGAAACTGAAGATTGAGGAAAACTGCTACCAATTGGTTTACGTGTTACAATGATAACAAGACGAAAAACAGTCCTTCCACGAATGGACACATTTCGGGAACAGTGACTGGTAGGCGGTATGGTAAAGTACCAGGATGTTTCTAACTTCACGTTTATCTACTTCCTCTCAAAAGTGTTGGCGTCAAACCATCAGCAATTCTACAATGGAGGTGGGGGTAGAGGAGGTAAGAGTGGCCAAAGACTTCAACCCTGGAGTAGTTTGGTCAGGGATAGTACACTGTATAAAATAAGGTGTCCGCCCCTGTTTTCTTCTAGCAACCTGTCTCTGTCTCTGTTTCATAGTCACCTCAGTGGCACTGAATCACTGTTTGACTTAGAATAAAACTAAAATAACATGCACACACCCACACAGAGACACACTTAGAACGGTATACCCTAGACCTCCATTGCATGCTACATGTTTGTAGCACGAATGTCACGTCGTGAAATGTGCCTGTGGCAAATGTCCTTATCAGCCTCAACGATTGTTCCACCTTCACCCCCGCTCCTGATTGGCTGTCTGTCTGTCTGTAGTTATGACATCACAGCAGTCTATTTGTAGTCAATCTGTTCTTGTCCAACTCTGTCTTCTGTCTGTCCAACAC
Source organism: Coregonus clupeaformis (assembly GCF_020615455.1). NCBI lineage: Eukaryota > Metazoa > Chordata > Actinopteri > Salmoniformes > Salmonidae > Coregonus > Coregonus clupeaformis. The sequence continues at coordinate 2,488,312 of NC_059227.1, forward strand.
CGTTGACTTTGCAGCAAGGTTTAAATTCACTATCATTCTCTACCTCATAGATTTAGGGGACATTATCAGTTTAAGAAGTGCTGTCTTTGCTTACAAGACAAATTCTGTGTGCAAGGTGTCTCTAACATTAGTTAATAAGGAATATAAATGGACTGTAATAAGCTCAGGAGGCTCCAAAAGTTAACGTAGTTCTGACTACCTAGCTAACAGTGCCTTGTAGGCCCCACCAGAGATACACCTTCTCTGATTGTACTGTACTGTCCTTCCACTGCCTTCTTCCATCATGCTCACTTCCTGCTCACTTCCTGTTTCCTGTTTCCTTCCTGTCCTCGGTGCATGCTCCTGTGGTGAGGGGTTCTGAATGAATGTGTATCTTCTTATGATTCCTCTCTTCCAGGGCACTGTGTGTGCGACATATGACAGCTTACTTCCTTGTTGTTATTTTGTCCGTTCCAGCATTCATCTTTGATTCAACAGAGTTGTCTTCCTCTGATGCTCTAATGCTTCCTTCCTATTTCATTCTAAAGCATTTTGCCTCCCCTGAAGCACAATGAAGCAATGCCCAACAGTTATACCAAAGCCAAAGCTTTTGTCTAAGCTTATGTGTATGTATAGTAACGCTATAAGCACAACCACAGCCCAGTCCTAGCTGCTAGCTCCCAACTCCTAGCTCCTAGCTAGCTTTGCATGGCCTGTCGTGTTAGCTTAGGTGTGTTTGTAAAGAGGGATGTTCTCTTTTTTCCAGCAAAGATGTCTCGGAAATTAAGCTTGCCTACTGAGCTAAAGCCAGACTTGGGTAAGCCTTAACTTCGTGTTTACAATTTTGCTTTTCTTAATTATTTTTTTAGAAAAACTGGACTTCACTGTATCCTCAAGTCCAAATGGTCTCACGATATGAGCATCTCAAGGGAATAATATGAGTTCCATATTTAGGTTACTATCCATGAATATAACCTTATGTAGTTTGTATACATACAGTGGGGAGAACAAGTATTTGATACACTGCCGATTTTGCAGGTTTTCCTACTTACAAAGCATGTAGAGGTCTGTAATTTTTATCATAGGTACACTTCAACTGTGAGAGACGGAATCTAAAACAAAAATCCATAAAATCACATTGTATGATTTTTAAGTAATTAATTTGCATTTTATTGCATGACATAAGTATTTGATCACCTACCAACCAGTAAGAATTCCGGCTCTCACAGACTTGTTAGTTTTTCTTTAAGAAGCCCTCCTGTTCTCCACTCATTACCTGTATTAACTGCACCTGTTTGAACTCGTTACCTGTATAAAAGACACCTGTCCACACACTCAATCAAACAGACTCCAACCTCGCCACAATGGCCAAGACCAGAGAGCTGTGTAAGGACATCAGGGATAAAATTGTAGACCTGCACAAGGCTGGGATGGGCTACAGGACAATAAGCAAGCAGCTTGGTGAGAAGGCAACAACTGTTGGCGCAATTATTAGAAAATGGAAGAAGTTCAAGATGACGGTCAATCACCCTCGGTCTGGGGCTCCATGCAAGATCTCACCTCGTGGGGCATCAATGATCATGAGGAAGGTGAGGGATCAGCCCAGAACTACACGGCAGGACCTGGTCAATGACCTGAAGAGAGCTGGGACCACAGTCTCAAAGAAAACCATTAGTAACACACTACGCTGTCATGGATTAAAATCCTGCAGCGCACGCAAGGTCCCCCTGCTCAAGCCAGCGCATGTCCAGGCCCGTCTGAAGTTTGCCAATGACCATCTGGATGATCCAGAGGAGGAATGGGAGGTCATGTGTTCTGGTGAGACAAAAATAGAGCTTTTTGGTCTAAACTCCACTCGCCGTGTTTGGAGGAAGAAGAAGGATGAGTACAACCCCAAGAACACCATCCCAACCGTGAAGCATGGAGGTGGAAACATCATTCTTTGGGGATGCTTTTCTGCAAAGGGGACAGGACAACTGTACCGTATTGAGGGGAGGATGGATGGGGCCATGTATCGCGAGATCTTGGCCAACAACCTCCTACCCTCAGTAAGAGCATTGAAGATGGGTCGTGGCTGGGTCTTCCAGCATGACAACGACCCGAAACACACAGCCAGGGCAACTAAGGAGTGGCTCCGTAAGAAGCATCTCAAGGTCCTGGAGTGGCCTAGCCAGTCTCCAGACCTGAACCCAATAGAAAATCTTTGGAGGGAGCTGAAAGTCCGTATTGCCCAGCGACAGCCCCCGAAACCTGAAGGATCTGGAGAAGGTCTGTATGGAGGAGTGGGCCAAAATCCCTGCTGCAGTGTGTGCAAACCTGGTCAAGACCTACAGGAAACGTATGATCTCTGTAATTGCAAACAAAGGTTTCTGTACCAAATATTAAGTTCTGCTTTTCTGATGTATCAAATACTTATGTCATGCAATAAAATGCAAATTAATTACTTAAAAATCTTACAATGTGATTTTCTGGATTTTTGTTTTAGATTCCGTCTCTCACAGTTGAAGTGTACCTATGATAAAAATTACAGACCTCTACATGCTTTGTAAGTAGGAAAACCTGAAAAATCGGCAGTGTATCAAATACTTGTTCTCCCCACTGTATATTGCACTAGGGTTGGCAAAAAGCCCTGTTGATGGACTCATGACTACCAAAAGGATAGATGTGTCCTATGGATTTCCATATTCAGACTAACTAACAATCATCATTTGGTAGTCTATCTGCTACTTCTTGAGATAAACCTGGAGATAAGAGTGGGAGAGGACAGACATACAGCACCTTTTTTTGTAGAGAGCTTACCAAAAGTTCTACTACAGCACTTTTTGGTTGGATATTTTACAAATTGCTACGCTAAACTAACCAGCACACTGTTGCAATAGAGCTTTCTGTGTATGTGTGTGTGTTCAGCTTTCTCTTCCCCTTTTCTGTATCTCTACTTGTTTCTTTTGTGATTAGTCCTTTCCAAAAGATCAAACGTTTTCTTATAGGTGACCGACAGATGCAACGACAGAACAAAACGTCCTTCTTTAATTTTGTTTTTATCTGAACAGTTTACCCAAATCGAAAAGCACAATTACCTTCCTAGGATGCCCAAATGGCAGAAACCCTTAGATGGGAAAGAGAGGGGTATTGGGTCAGCACCTTATCGAATATGCCAAATCTGTCTGATGCAGGGATATGATAGACTGGTAAAATATTTTTTGAGGTGTCGACATATAACACACTAACTAAGTGTTTATACATTATTTATAAAATTTTGTTAATTCATCATCCCATTAATTCTTATTAACTTAATCATTAGCAACTCACAAGTAGTTATTAAGACTAATAAGACTGTATTAGCGTATTATATTGACACCTCGTTTAAGATTTTGATGATGGGTGAGTTGTTTTTAACTGATAAATAAAATAAGACAAGTACAAAGTTGTAAAGTTTCAGTGAAATCTTCCCATGGGTCTCTTTCCTACATGCCAAATGTTCTCTATGTGCCGACTCTTAATTTTATGAGTTCCATCTGCTCCACAGATAAAAGTTTTATATTCATTCTTACCCATCTGGACCTCAAACTCTAAGTTTGCCACGTAAGGAAAAAGGTTTTCCCCACAGTTTTTTCTACTTAAAAAAGATACAGTACATCTGGTCATCAACTGATAAAGTTATTTTACAGCTATTTTACTACATTTCAAAAGCTGTTTTAGACCTGTATAAAATGAACGTCTGCTCACTGTTTGCTGCTCCCGAGTGTAATTGCTATTTTAGCTTAGTGATACAATAATGTTTTAACCGCAATGTTGTTTGTCAGATTCCAACTGCAGTCTACCAACCATACAGCTGTTGTTTACAGTATTCAGGTACTGTATGTTTGTGTATTGTGTGTATTCTCTCTCTGTGTGTGTGGGTGCTTTACCTCTCTGTGCCCTCTCCTCTACTGTCCTCCTGTCTGTATGTCCTCCACGGGGTGCCAACCCACTAGACCACCGGGACAACTCCTTCAGCCGTTCACGCTCCTCCTCCGTCACCTCCATTGACAAGGAGGCACGCGAGGCCATCACCTCCTTCCACTTCTGTGAGACGTTCGCCCGGAAGGGGGACAGCACCATCACACCTTGCCTGTACGTGGGCACCTCCCTGGGCACAGTGCTGGCTGTGGCCCTCAACCTGCCCCCTGCTGGGGAACAGAGACTACTGCAGCCCGTCATCGTCTTGCCTAGCGGTGGGTGTCTGGGTTATGTGTAAATGGATGAGTGGGAGTGTGATTGTGTGAGTATGCAAATGAATACGTAAGGCATGCTAACAACTCTTTGCTATATGTTTGCATGTTTCTGTACACACATTACATCCCGCTCTACACATAATCTACATACCAAAAGTTTGATAATACGTAGATATATTTTCAACGCACCAACATCTCAATCCCCCCTATCTGTCCAGGTACCCTGGGGCGTCTGAAGGGCAGTATCCTGAGGATGGCCTTCCTGGACAACACGGGCACCTTCCTCCCCCCTGCCTTCGAGCCGTGGTACGAGCCCAACGCTGTGGGCGCCGACAGTGAGGAGCGAGACAAAGGCCGTAAACGCCGCCCGGTCTCTGTGTCGCCCTCCACCTCCCAGGAGCTGCAGGAGAGCCAGTATGCGGTGGTGTGCTCTGAGAAACAGGCTAAGGTCATAGCACTGCCCTCCCAGAACTGCATATTCAAACACAGCATCACAGAGACATCGTTCGTCCTGAGGGCTGACGTGGTCCAGATGAACATAGGGAACTGTGTGGCTTGCTTCTGTGCTAACGGACACATCATGACCCTCAGGTGAGTCAGTGAGCCATACAAACACACACAGGTCAGAGAGCTACATACACTAAAGCTAATTGATAATACCTATATTACAATAGCTTATCGAATACTAAGGTTAGACTGAACGTTTCTAGATGAAACGTTCCTTTTCTAGACACGCCCAGTAGAATGTTGTTGTGTTTGAGTAACACTGTGTTGTATGTGGTCTCCCTCTTTGTCTGCAGTCTGCCGGGGCTCAGACCGTTGCTGGATGTAAACTACCTGCCGCTGACAGACATGCGGATAGCCCGGACCTTCTGCTTCACCAACCTGGGCCAGGCCATGTACCTCACCTCCCCCACTGAGATACAGAGGATCACATACAGCCAGGAGACCTGCGAGAACCTGCAGGTCAGGACCACACAAATACGCCCACACAAGAACTCAGGCGCGCACGCATGCACGCAAACACACACATACAATCAACATACGTGTATTTACGTGTGTATGTGCGTGTTTCAGGAGATGCTGGGAGAATTGTTCACACCAGTGGAGACCCCGGAGGCTCCCAACCGAGGATTCTTCAAGGGCCTTTTTGGGGGAGGAGCAACTTCCCTGGACAGAGAGGAACTATGTGAGTGACACATACACAGAATGTACATACAGTGGAGGAAAAAAGTATTTAGTCAGCCACCAATTGTGCAAGTTCTCCCACTTAAAAAGATGAGAGAGGCCTGTCATTTTCATCATAGGTACACGTCAACTATGACAGACAAATTGAGGAGAAAAAATCCAGAAAATCACATTGTAGGATTTTTAATGAATTTATTTGCAAATTATGGTAGAAAATAAGTATTTGGTCACCTACAAACAAGCAAGATTTCTGGCTCTCACAGACCTGTAACTTCTTCTTTAAGAGGCTCCTCTGTCCTCCACTCGTTACCTGTATTAATGGCACCTGTTTGAACTTGTTATCAGTATAAAAGACACCTGTCCACAACCTCAAACAGTCACACTCCAAACTCCACTATGGCCAAGACCAAAGAGCTGTCAAAGGACACCAGAAACACAATTGTAGACCTGCACCAGGCTGGGAAGACTGAATCTGCAATAGGTAAGCAGCTTGGTTTGAAGAAATCAACTGTGGGAGCAATTATTAGGAAATGGAAGACATACAAGACCACTGATAATCTCCCTCGATCTGGGGCTCCACACAAGATCTCACCCGTGGGGTCAAAATGATCACAAGAACGGTGAGCAAAAATCCCAGAACCACACGGGGGGACCTAGTGAATGACCTGCAGAGAGCTGGGACCAAAGTAACAAAGCCTACCATCAGTAACACACTACGCCGCCAGGGACTCAAATCCTGCAGTGCCAGACGTGTCCCCCTGCTTAAGCCAGTACATGTCCAGGCCCGTCTGAAGTTTGCTAGAGTGCATTTGGATGATCCAGAAGAGGATTGGGAGAATGTCATATGGTCAGATGAAACCAAAATAGAACTTTTTGGTAAAAACTCAACTCGTCGTGTTTGGAGGACAAAGAATGCTGAGTTGCATCCAAAGAACACCATACCTACTGTGAAGCATGGGGGTGGAAACATCATGCTTTGGGGCTGTTTTTGTGCAAAGGGACCAGGACGACTGATCCGTGTAAAGGAAAGAATGAATGGGGCCATGTATCGTGAGATTTTGAGTGGTCCTTCCATCAGCAAGGGCATTGAAGATGAAAAGTGGCTGGGTCTTTCAGCATGACAATGATCCCAAACCGCCCGGGCAATGAAGGAGTGGCTTCGTAAGAAGCATTTCAAGGTCCTGGAGTGCCCTAGCCAGTCTCCAGATCTCAACCCCATAGAAAATCTTTGGAGGGAGTTGAAAGTCTGTGTTGCCCAGCGACAGCCCCAAAACATCACTGCTCTAGAGGAGATCTGCATGGAGGAATGGGCCAAAATACCAGCAACAGTGTGTGAAAACCTTGTGAAGACTTACAGAAAACGTTTGACCTGTGTCATTGCCAACAAAGGGTATATAACAAAGTATTGAGAAACTTTTGTTATTGACCAAATACTTATTTTCCACCATCATTTGCAAATAAATTCATTAAAAATCCTACAATGTGATTTTCTGGATTTTTTTTTCTTTTCAGTTGGTGAGACGCAGGCGGGTAAAGCGTCCCGTGGCCTTGCCCAGCACATCCCGGGTCCTCAGGGCCTGGAGGGAATGAAGGGGGCAGCCTCGGGCGTGGTGGCGGACCTGGCGCGTGCCCGGATAGCGCTGGACGAGAGAGGGCAGAAATTGGGCGAGCTGGACGAGAGGACGGCCGCCATGCTGGCCAGCGCCGACTCCTTTGGCAAACACGCCCACGACGTAAGAAAGAGAGACGTTACATTGTGAGACAAAAAATTAAACTGATCTTAGATCAGTATCTAGGAGCAACTTCATCCTGTACTCCTAGAAGATACTGCTTGTAGGCCTAGTAACACAAAAGTGTCATGTATAGCCCCTAGAGGGAGACAAAGGTGAGTTTTCTGTAACACTAGCTTTCCATTTTCCCGTCTTTCCACAGATGATGCTGAAGTGCAAAGACAAGAAGTGGTACCAGTTCTGATCTGAAAGAGGGGAGCAGAGCCAAATGGACACAGTTTCATCCAGACTCTACATGCCCCCCTCCTCCATCTCTCCATCCATCTCTCCTTCCATCTGTCCTTCCTTCGCTGGACACGTGGGATACTCTTCCCTAGCACAAGGTTGTATACTGTATTTACCTCAGTCATAAGATTTCAACTGAGGAACGGACTGGAGAGAAGGACAAACTGAGAAAAAAAGGTGTCCTCTTTATTGTTGTCTTTTGTTTGTTTGTTTTCCCCTCTGTGGCCTGCCAGTTGGCTGGAGCTCTGGGGTTCCCTCATCCTCATTCGCCAAAATGTTCTGTGCCGTCATCTCTGCTCCAACCAATCTGGGACCAGTATACTAAAGACAAAAACAGACACAACTGAGAGAAAAAAAATTAACAATGAAGAAACAACGACTACAAAAAAAATCTCAAAATGGAAAAAGAGGAAAAATAAAATATATACAGAATTATATATACATAAATCTATATAAATGATCAACACTGTATTCACTTCCAACTGTCAAGTGCAAAACAACAAGAGGACAACTTCACAGGTGAAGCGAAACTGGTGGTGGGCAAAAGAAGCTCTACTCAAAGTCACAGGATGTGATGTCATAGTGACAGCCGCCTCTATGCAGAGAGTTGCAGGATAAAAAAAAAGCAAGTCATTCCAATGTACACTGGATCCTCTCTCCTTGATCCAACTAGACTCTCCTCATCATATGGATTCACTGTTTTTGTATTGTTCCCAACTGTATTATACATGTATTAATTTATCTTTCCTCTTGTTTATCGTTTGTTTTATGCTCAGTCTGTTTTACTTGAAATCTATTTTAATTTTTTCTTAATTGTCGTGAACGTTGTGAATTATGATATATTTTTATTTGGACATGTTGCCAGTATGTTTTGTGGCTTTGTCAAACTCCCATTCATTTATCCTTATAAAAAGGGCTGGATTCAAAAAGAGGGCATGGATACAAAATACATAGATTTATCATTCAGATCAGTACACGTCACCATCAATAATTTGTCATATCAGGTGTCACACACACACACACACACACACACACACATCAGAAATCTAGAAGCAAGATCAGAACTCTACAAGCAAGACTGTCAGTGTCTCCTCACCCTGAAGTGTTTAATTTGACATGTAAATGGTACCTTCCTCACTGACCTCTTCATGCCATTAACATCTACTACAGTTTGGGTTTAATAGTGACTCTGTGTGAATTATGTCAGTGTTACAGTAGGCCTATACACTGCTGGTGTATCCAGACCTATTGAATTGGTTTTCAGGAGTAATACTGTATGGACGTGATCCTGAAGTGCACGTAAACTTGGAGATTACTACAGTATATACACATGGGAATAAAACCTATTTGTGTGTGTTCATTTATGCAGGACTGTATATGTACATTCAGGCAAAGTCATACGTTTTTGAAGACAGAAACCTGTTTTTTTGAGAATTGTCCATAAAATAACTTTGTGAGTGGTCTATTAATTCACATTTTATTGATTGAAGTGTAAGAGACGCTGCTATATGTGTGGTGTGTCGGAACCGTCCTTTGTTTAGAGATCTGTTTCTGTCCCCATTTCATTGGTGAAAACTCTCATTTGTGTCTCCTTCAATGTTCTGCCAGGCTTCTCTACCATTCTGTTGTAAATAGGTAAATAGTTTGACAATCTAAAACCAATTGAAAAGTGTTTGACGTTGCTCAAGCAAGCGACACAAGGACAGCTGCCATATTTTTTCTGACGCCAAAGAGTTACTTTAGCTTCCGTTTCATTGTTCTATTACTCAACTTGGCATTCCAGGTGTTTCACTAATTGAAATACAATAGGCCTAGGTGTGTCTATACAGGGCCTTGGGAACTGTGCATTCTGACTCAGTCACTGGGCTAGGTTCCATTCTGAAGACATTCTTCCTTCCCTAAGACCTTTTCGACTCTTCCTGATAGGAGATGGCTGGTTAGGTTGGAGCAAGATGACAGTAACTCAACTGTGAGGCCACTAGTGATGGTAGCAAGTTTTCAGAATGGAACACAACTATTGTATTCACAACATTGTGCCCTTCATAAAAGTTTTAAAGTGGTATTTGGCTAACTTCTAAAACAGCCTTTGACCAGCACAGTATCTTTAAAAGGTAGACGTTGCCATGAGCAGCACAGCAGATATTGAGATGAGCGAGATGCAAGACTTCGCTCTCACACAATCACACAGTATCAGCGCATGTGCGTGGGTTCGCTTCACACTGTTACAGCATGGTAGCCAGGGTGCCAAAATAGCGGAGAAGTTGAGCATCGTGCTTCAACGCTCTTAGTTGTTGCGGAAATTGACCCACTATGCCGTTTACTTTCTGCGTCTATGTCATATCGCTGAGTCTACTTTAAATTTTCAACTTTGTGGTCTTTTCCTTTCCTATTTTTAGTTGTACATTGTTCTTTGACATTTTTTGTGCTATATGATCGACAATGTCTTTCTTGTCTGAAATACTTGATTTCCATGACCAAGCAATCTGTGTCCAATCAATTGTGGGAAATCACCAAGAAAAAAGAAAAAAAAAGAAAAAAGAAACAACTCAGTAACCACGGTAACTAGAGGATGTCTGCATCAGCAGGATGATGTAACCTCTGTGTAATGTGGCTCCATCATAGACCGGCCTCGCATGTTCAGTGTCTCAGTCTGCATACATCATGCTTCAGCTCTCCCGCGCTCATCTTCTAATGCATTCTCCTACTCTGGTTAAACTTCCAAGTGGCTAATTTTGGTGATACTAACTAACAGGTTTGGTCTCCTTCTCTGTGTTCTAGTATGCATTGTTGTGTGGATGTCGGTAGGTAGCCCTGCTTCAATCGTCCAAGGATAAAAAAATACTTCAGGAAAAAAACTAGTCTATGATTGAGGTCCTTCCCTTCCCTTCTAGCTGTCTTTTCTTTTTCTGTTAGATTCTCTGTGTTTTTTGTTGTCTGTGAGTGAGTTGTTTCTTGTCCACACTCAGTATGCAGTATTCTTCTTACCTGGTATGATTCATACTAATTTACAAGAGGGAGTCTGTCTGCCATAATGCAATGTCTGTCCTGGATTTAACAGTTATCAGTGGGTTGCAGTATTTTCTCATTGTAGCCAATTTTCTTGTACAGTTTTATGCAAATTTCACATGGATGTTTATGACTTTATCTGCTGCCACAAACAATTTAGAAATTATGTAGATAGAAATGACTGTGCAATGGAAAATAAAAGTGGAAAAAAATGCAGACCTTTGGTGGTGGTTTATTCTCCATGTCCATCATGAAGCCTAAGATAATATGTCATATTTTGCAGGGTAGTGCTGCTTCTTTCATACGGTTATTGCTCAAATAAGTATATTAACGCAGAGGAATTTGTTTGAGTACTCATTTGAGAAGGCCAAAGCCATCGTCTTACAGCATTAATATGCCATCTGGGGTATCTAAAAGAATAGCCGCAGAAAGTAGGGGTGCTGAGGGTGCTGCAGCGCCCACTGAAAAATCGGAATTAAAAACTAATATTAACCTTCCAAACATCTCTAACGGTGTGAGTTTTTTTATGCACTTGATGTCAGAATGCGCTCACTGTTCCAAAATGTGATTGTTAAGCAACAGGACAGTTAACCCACGTTGTCCACAAACCAAGACACGCTGCCTGCTAATTATCTATAGGCTATGTTTCAGTTTTCAAATTATTTTCGAACAAGTTTTATTTTCTAACAACAGTTTGAATTGAGGTGGGTTCTGCCTCCTCATTAATTCGCAAAGAAGTAGCCCATTTCACTGCTGCAGACAATTTATGTTTGAGGCTTTACTGAGCTGCACAAACTTCTCTCTTCGAGGAGAGCCCAAGCACTTCCCCAGTGTTTCCACAGATCAGGTAAGCAGATATTTGCGCAGTCTTGCATAAACATTTTCCCTGTGGCACATTTTCTGGCTGGTGCTCGCATTGCCTTCATTGTTGTTTTCCTTACAAATAATAACTTTGGACATGTGTGCGTTCCTATCAAAGTAAATGCCTTATTTTCTGTTGTCGTTTTTACTGTAGTATGTATGGAGCATAATGTATTTACAGTTTTATTCACATGTTTTCAAGTACTGGTGACAAATCATGCATTCCAATTAATGCATAGATTGTAATGGACACCTATGATGTGTGTAAAATACTTTTTGAAGGTTGTACTGATTATGATGAGCTAATGCTAAGCTATTTACAGCTATGTGTGGCACCATTGTTGACATTATACAATGGATTCTGGGTGTCAACGTTTGTTAGACCAAAGATGTTATAACAAAATGAGGTGTAACGAGTAAACTTCCGGAAGTGAATGAAGGGAAGTGAATGATCGTAGATGACACGCCCCCTTCAAAATGCATACTGTGAACAGACCAAACTCATCTTGTCTCCTCTTATTATCTTTGGTTGACGTGAAAAAACAAACATGGTGGCGTCACAAACTACCCATCGTCGGATTACTTTCGATTTTTAGAAAGTGTTTTACTCAATTATTTTGATCAATGGTGAGCTCACCCATGATGTGATGAATTGTACATAGTAATTGCTATTAGCTAATTCATATTGTGGTTTCTGACAGCCGAGAGTTAGGTAAATATGACCGCTTGTGTTACGTCAATCTTTCCTCAGTTAGCGCTAGGACTAATGTAGCCTACATTTTCCAGTTTGGATGATTGTGTTATGCTGTCGCTACGTCTGTGAATGTCTGAACATTGCATCCAAAAATAAACTGGTCACATTCAGGACATAAGTTTGTAAGGACTGTGTTAGTGCAAAATGTTTCTGTTGAAAAACAGTATGGCCAGCTCAAACGCTGACTGTTGCGTCAATCAAAACTGGACATTCTAAATAAGCATTCTAATCACACTGGTTTGAGCGTACGCTGCAGGGACCACTGTAGAATGATCACACCTGTTTGTTGGTCCGTGTCAAAGGGTTAAGAAAAAAATATACTGTATATATTTGTTGAAAATATTTTTTCACAAAAGTAGTGTACTGGGCCTTTACTAGTCCTGTATTAGAGGACCGATATAGCCAAAAAAAATTACAGTGCCGCAATATATCTCAGTTTATTGCATAAATCGTGCATGCATTGGATTGCAATGCTGGTGCGGTAAAATAATCCAGTCCAGTTTAATTAATTACAGACTAGGCTAATCCAAGTGTAGGCTATGACACAATGTAAATGGAGGAGAAGGCTAAAACATGTTCAGCGGCAGATCAAAATAGTGACACGAAGTCTCCGGGTGAACGGAGGAGTTGTCCATGGTGCTGTCATTCAAGGTCCTTTTTTTACTGTGTTCGTAATGAGCATGGGACGGTTGCATTTTGGCTTCTGCTCAGATGGATGAAGCCAGCGGGGAACACATGCAGCACACAGACACCACCGGCTACAGAACTGCCACAGATCTCACTTGCAGCGGTGTATCACTTTTAGATGAGGGAGCGCAAAAAATATGTAAATGACATCATAATTTCCTCAATCATAGTTTGTACCGACAGATGTAGCTTTTTGAATAGCCTTTCATGGCTCTCCAACCCTGTTCCTGGAGTGCTACCGTCCAGTAGGGTTTCAGTCCAACCCCATTTGTATTCATTTTATGAGCGAATTAGAGCAGATGATGTTAACAAACTATTATCCTTTCCTGTATTTTGTATCAATCAAAGCATATATCCTGCATTGTGACTCTGAGTTTTGGCATGTGTTTTAGCATGTAAATCATGGTGGGGTAAACTCCCCAAAATGTTGGAGGATACATGCCAGCAAAGCTAGTACACAACACAACACTAAACAATACATTAATTGCACTGTAACGGTGACAAACAGTGCCCACAAACTGTTAGGGCCTACATAAAGCTGTCCCAAGAGCAGAGCTTTCTTTTCAGCAACATGGAGTGAATCCTTACCACTGCTACACCTGGCTATCAGCGGAGCCTTGTCTGGCAGCGAAACAGTTCATTCAGCCTCATTTACTGCCTTTAAAAAAAACATAAAGCATAAGGGGACGACGAGCGGATAAGAGGCAATCCGTAGTTTCGATTAAGACATTAATGAGCAAGCTAGGACGGACGTAATCAATATAACAATTTGTTCAGCACTTTTGAAATGCACAGCGACAGAATTCAGATCATGGGCCGTTCTTACAATATTCTCCCTGTACACCAAGTTAGATAAATAAAAAGGGCATATAAGCGAACAATGAAAGCTCTTACAATATTTGATGATTACATTTCTCTAAAACAGGCTATAGGCTACATGTGCACCACCAAGTCAGAACAGTAAGCTAGGCACATGGGCTACTAACAGCTTACTACACAACATACACTTAGTATTACTTTCTTGGCTACAGTATACATATCTCCCTGGAATATTACATCATTTATGCAGCAGGATACAATACATTTTTGGACTCACCTTTTTGTGCTGTGCTCACTTGAACAGGAAGGTGGCGCGTCGGTCCTTGTGGACAAATCAAGCTTTGTCATCAAAATCTGACATTCTCTGGATTTATGGTGCTTTCAAGACAACTGGGAACTCGGAACAAAACAAGGTTGAATCATGACGTCAGTGATCTTCATGTCTGTCACGTCTACTCACGCTCCCCCGCTCTGGCGCTCGATGTCACCGGTATACAAACCACCGGTCCTGGCAACCCATCATTACGTTCACCTGGGAACCCACATTGCGCACACCTGCGCCCCATCATGAGGCATACCTGGACTCCATCACTACCCTGATTACTCCCCCTTTATCTAGCACTCCCTAGCATCACTCTTCAGGCAGTATTGGTTTTGTGTTCATGTCAAGACGCTTCTCTTGTTTTGTATCGCTCAATGTTCTTTATGATTATTAAACTCACCCCCTGCTTCCTGACTCCCAGCGTCTTCGTTACAAGGTCGGAGCTCTAGAAAGAGGCCCGAGTTCCCGACTTGGAATTCCGAGTTGGATGACCGTTCAAAACTTATTTTCCCAGTCGGAGCTAATTTCTTTCCGAGTTTCCAGTTGTTTTGAATGCAGCAGAAGTCATGCTGTATTGATAGCATAGCAAATGTATTCAACCTTCTCTGGCCCATGGTGTTGAATGTTTATCCTTTTAAGAAAAGAGACCCTTAAACCCAGACTTGGACCACACACCCACACAGCTGAATAGCAGGCTAGTGATTGCTTTGCAATGCTTGCAGTTAGCCACTTATTCCTTCCAAACCACTCATTGTTGAATTTGCAATTTCCACCTTGTTGTGTAATGTTTATTTCCAATGGCCGATGAGCACCAATATGTTGTTTCTATAATTTATCTTCACATGACAAGGATTGAAAATGATTTGGCAGTAGATTGTCGATGTGATTCATGATGATGACTGCTTGTCTAACTTGCTAGCTAAGATTTAGAAAGTATGATGTTGACATGATTAGTCCAATCAAAGCTACGGTAGATATAACGTGATTTGACGTCATTTTATCTGTGGCCAATGACCTTGAGCCTTCTTGGATGGGCACTTCTAATGTAACTCTATGGCAGCACCAAAGGGGCTTGAATTTTCGAGCTCTCCCCGTCGATTTTGCAGTGATGTAGTGTCCCCATGAGTGACAGAACACTGAGCCAATCACAGCGCAACTAGAGAACATTACCAACCCCTACACTGAGCTAGGCTGAAACACCTGCATTTTGGAGCTGCCTTACTCAAGAAAGCAAAAAATAGACAATGTTTGTATGCGGCGTTATTAACTCAATGTTGTTGTTTTGTTTTACATTGTTTGCAAACTGATATGTGACAAGTATTAATGCCAAAATAACATGCAAAACATGCAACAAAACAGGTGGGGCTCAAAACTGCCCTAAATGATGGGGCGCCACTGCGCATGATATGTTTCTTGGACTATTCACCTTCAGCTAACCATCCTAAAATATAATTATAAATTATGTGTTTTTGGTGTAACAGTAATGTTATAGGCCTGCTATGCTGTTTGGTTTTGTTATATAAAATACTAATTAATCGTTATGTGATCTTGCAAGACATTGATTCAGCTTTGCTCTATCTTTATTAAACAAGCACCATTGTGAGAGGTGCAAATCTTCTATTTGTAATAATAATAATCATAATAAGTGATGAGTAGGACTATTAGGCGTAGGCAACAGATCTTGATGAGTTTTAAACGATTGGAGAGCCCTTCGTGGTTCTAAAAGCACTTCACTGGCACCTCTCCAAACTTCCATTGACGCATTTCCAGAATCAGTCAACACATTTGGGCGACGCCTCTCTACACTAGAAGGTTTCTCTACTGACAACACCGAGCGGATTGCAGAGCTAGAGGCAGCCGTCTCTCATATGAAAACGGCCAACACAACTCTACTTTCCAAGGTAGATTCGTTGGAGAATTATACCAGAAGGGAAAACATCCGGATCGTTGGCGTCATGGAGGGAATTGAGACTGGAGTCAACCCTGTGAAATTTGTCTCCGACATTCTGGTGGAAGTGATGGGTAACGGTGTCTTTGACAAGCCGCCGGAGCTCGACCGAGCGCACAGATCCCTCACCCCCAAACCCAACTCAGGGGAGCAGCCTAGGGCAATCATAGCCCGCTTTCATAATTTCCAAGACAAGGGAACGTGCAATGCGCTGGGCAAGGGAGCATCAACCAATATTTCGTGGCCAAGATATACGATTCTACCCAGACCTGAGTGCCAATCTCGTGAAGAAAATAGCTGAGTTCAAGGACATCAAAACCTGTCTCTATAAGAAGGGGATAACGTTTCAGCTCCTACACCCTACCCATCTTCGTGTCTTTTATGAGGGAGAGACCCACATTTTTGACACACTGGCCGAGGCTAAAGCATTCTCTGTCCGTCGCATAGAGTAAAGGAAGCAGCCCAGCTGACTAGCCATGGCGGGAGGAATATGTGGCTGGCTACTTTGCTAGCTGGCAACGGACTGATTTTCATGACAGCCACTTGGATATTACTTTCACATGAAAGCAATGTTGGTTTTTTTCTCATTCCGGGAGCACCCGATTACATCTTTATTTTATTTTGTTTCATTTGACTGAGATTAGTGGCAACGTTAGCTAATACATCACAATCAAATTGGCTGATAGCGGGAGCTGGCTGGACACAATTGACTGTTTGCTATCTGGCAAGCTAGCTAGCGCCACATTATTTTAAATGTTTTAATGTATTTTTACATGGCAACAAGATGAATGCTTAACTCCAGGAGCACCCAGGGATATCTTTATTACGTCTATACTTGGCTGAGAAGATTTCAGAAAACAGGAACATTGGGCTGTTTTGCTAGTATGGCTAGCTACGCACAACAAAAACCGGAGTGCTCAAGGACTGACTGGGCTATTTGAATGTGGCGGTGGATTTAGCTAAGCACTTCTCCACCATTTCTAGCTACTAGCTAGCTGAGACTAGCTCTTAGGAAACTTTGCGGTATTTTGTTTTTTTATGTATTATTTTTTACATTATTAGCTCAGAAAGTGTTTTGTATCATTACATACAGCCGGGAAAAACTATTGGATATCAGAGCGGCGGTAACTCACCAGCATTACGACCAGGAATATGACTTTCCCAGAGCAGATCCTTTGTTTGCTCTTCCTAGGGCAATTGAACTGATTCCAGCGGCTGACCCAAAACATCGCCGGTGGAGGAGAGGCACTCGGAGCGGCCTGCTGGTTCGACTTAGGAAGTGAGCACACCACCCACCGCTTCCAAGTATACTACTCGCTAATGTTCAGTCTTTGGATAACAAGGTTGATGAGCTCAGGGCAAGGATTTCTTTCCAGAGAGACATCAAGGCCTGTAACATACTTTGTTTCACGGAAACATGGCTCTCTGGGGATATTCTGTCGAAATCGGTCCAGCCAGATTGTCACGAGTGCTGAAGGTGGGTGTGGTGCAGGAATCAAGCGCAGGACGCAGAAACTAAGTCCAAAAGACTTTAGTGAAATATTCACGTAGTACACGAGCACAACAGGCCCGGAGGTGAAATAAAGGCACACACAGGCATCAAACAAAAGGCGCACTAACATGTGCGAAAACCTCTCTAAAACAACGGAGGGAAACACGTAGCACAGAACACCAAACAGAAGCGTAATCACACACAACACCTGACACACACAATGAGAACTAAATAGGACACTAATGAGCACTAACTAGAAACAGGTGTACAACATCAAGACAAAACCAAACGAACATGAAACATACAACGGTGGCAGCAATACTCCGGGGACAACGACCGCCGAAACCTGCCCGAGCAAGGAGGAGGAGCAGCCTCGGCAGATTCCGTGACACAGATGGGTTCTCAGTTCATCGCGCAGACAGAAATAAACATCTCTCCGGGAAGCAGAAGGGCGGAGGTGTGTGTTTCATGATTAACGACGCATGGTGTAATTGTAGTAACATACAGGAACTCAAGTCCTTTTGTTCATCCGACCTAGAATACCTCACAATCAAATGTCGACCGTATTATCTCCCAAGATAATTTTATTCGGTTATAGTCACGGCCATGTATATCCCCCCTCAAGCCGATACCACAATGGCCCTCAAAGAACTTCCCTGGACTTCATGCAAACTGGAAACCACATATCCTGAGGCTGCATTTATTGTTGCCGGGGATTTTAACAAAGCAAATTTGAGGACTAGGCTGCCGAAGTTCTATCAACATATCGACTGTTGTACTCGGGCTGCTAAAATCCTCAACCATTGCTATTCGAACTTCCGGGATGGTTATAAGGCCCTCCCCCGCCCTCCTTTTGGCAAATCTGACCACGATTCAATTTTGCTCCTCCCTTCCTATAGGCAGAAACTCAAAGGAAGTACCCGTGCTAAGGACTATTCAACGCTGGTCTGACCAATCGGAATCACGCGGACTGGGATATGTTCCGGGTAGCTTGCGGATTTTTTTTTTTTACGAATACACTGAAACAGTGTCTGAGTTTATCAGGAAGTGTATAGGTGATGTTGTGCCCACTGTGACTATTAAAACCTACCCTAACCAGAAACCGTGGATAGATGGCAGCATTCACGCAAAACTGAAAGAGGGAACCACCGCATTTAACCATGGCAAGGTGACTGGGAATATGGAAGAATACAAACAGTGTAGCTACTCACTATGCAAGGCAATTAAACTGGCAAAACATCAGTATAGAGAAAAAGTGGAGTCACAATTCAGACACGAGACGTATGTGGCAGGGTCTACAGACGATCATGGACTACAAAAGGAAAATCAGCCACGTCGCCAACACCGACGTCTCGCTTCCAGACAAGCTAAACACCTTCTTCACCCGCTTTGAGGATAACACAGTGCCACTGACGAGGCCCACTACCAAGAACTGTGGCCTTTCCTTCTCTGTCGCCGACATGAGTAAGACATTTAAGCATGTTAACCCCCGCAAGGCTGCCGGCCCAGACGGCATCCCTAGCCGCGTCCTCAGAGCATGCGCAGACCAGCTGGTTGGTGTGTTTACGGACATATTCAATCTCTCCCTTTCCCAGTCTGCTGTCCCCACATGCTTCAAGATGGCCACCATTGTTCCTGTACCCAAGAAAGCAAAGGTAACTGAACTAAATGACTATTGCCCCGTAGCACTCACCTCTGTCATCATGAAGTGCTTTGAGAGACTAGTCAAGGATCATATCACCTCTACCTTACCTGTCACCCTAGACCCACTCAATTTGCTTACCGCCCCAATAGATCCACAGACGATGCAATCGCCATCACACTGCACACTGCCCTATCCCATCTGGACAAGAGGAATACCTATGTAAGAATCACCGCCTGGTACGGCAACTGCACCGCCCGGAACCCGCTATCATCCAGAAGGCGAGGTCAGTACAGGTACATCAAAGCTGGGACCGAGAGACTGAAAAACAGCTTCTATCTCAAGGCCATCAGACTGTTAAATAGCCATCACTAGTACATTAGAGGCTGCTGCTGCCTATTGATAATCACTGGCCACTTTAAGAAATGGAACACTAGTCACTTTAATAATGTTTACATATCTTGCACTACTCATCTCAAATGTATATACTGTATTCTATAATATTATATTGTATCTTAGTCCATGCCGCTCTGTCATTGCTTGTCCATATATGTAAATTCCATTCCTTAGATTTGTGTGTATTGGGTATATGTTGTGACATTGTTAGATAATACTTGTTAGATATTACTGCACTGTCGGAGCTAGAAGCACAAGCATTTCGCTACACCCGCAATAACATCTGCTAAACACGTGTATGTAACAAATAACATTTGATTTGACTTGATTTGATATAGCTTGACGTATGGACAACTACCTAGCTAGCTACATCTAGAATCAACTGAACGAAGACCTGCATCCATGTAAGTAATATTGCCTGGCTGACTAGCTTAGCTGGCACTAGTAACATGTTAAATATCCAACGTGAGTTTTTTTTTTTTTGAACTACTAAGTTGGCATTAGCTAGTCATTTAACGTTACCTCTCTAAAGACTATTTACCAATGCTACAATCTTAGGGTTTGACTTGGGTTACTTTCTTGTTTGCATTTGCTTTCATGTGACTGTAATGCCTTTGTTTGATTGAGTGGGTGTTTGGATATATTTAGCTTTTGCCTCTACGGAGGTTAATTGACGTTGAAATATTTTGGCATTTGTGTTTGTGGGGTGTGTTCCCTGCTGTGGTGTTTGTGGTTGCGCTGCGCCTGAGTATCATATTTTACACCTTGTGGTTGTGGACACAGTTGCGCGGTGCGGCTGCGGGAAAGTGGCGTGGAGCGCGCCCCTAACACAACCCATGTGCGAAGTCTTGACTAAAAGAAGCATTTTATTTGGCTGTTTGCGTTTGTTAAAGCCAATGGAGGATGTAACTGATCGACTATTGAGTTACACTGTTAATATTTGAGTTTAAACAATTTAAAACTGGCGTTGTAAATAATTATGTTAATAATTGGAAGCCCTCTTGTGTAGGGTAAGTTAAGTGGTAGATGGTTAACCGGGAGTTTGACCCTATTTGGGGAAGCCTGCAGTCCACCCTAGAGGCGAGCATAGGACAGTGTTATTATGTACTGTGTTTATTTTGTTGTGTTATTTTTAGGGTTTTATGTTAGGGGGGGTGGGGGGACGTTGTTTGCCTTCATTAACCATTTGATTGTTACACATTCTACTTCAACAGTATTTTGCCTAACTTTTCGGTACATGCTTTTTATTTTGTCACAGGATATGATTGGTGGTCTTATACAGGGTTTTCATCTCTATTCCAGTTAAAATTTAGTAATCTCAACCTTTAATGACTGACAATTCAGATATTAGGGTGGGAGGTGGAGGGTCAGCTATTAGGTTTACAAGCTGGAACGTCAAGGCAATGAATGGTCCGGTTAAACGGGCTAGAGTATTTGCTCATCTTAAGAATTTAAAAACCGATATACCATTCTTACAAGAAACACATCTGTGTACAGCAGATCATGGTAGACTCCGTAAAGCTTGGGTAGGACAAATATTCCATTCAAAATTCAATGCTAAGGCAAGGTGAACAGCAATACTTATTCATAAGCTCTTGCTGCTGGTGACGCTCGGATCCACCTCTATGCGGACAACACCATTTTGTATATATCTGGCCCTTCATTGGACACTGTGTTAACAAACATCCAAACGAACTTCAACGCCATACAACACTCCTTCCGTAGCCTCCAACTGCTCTTAAACACTAGTAAAACTAAATGCATGCTCTTCAAGCAAATGCTGCTTGCACCCGCCCACCCGACTAGAATCACTACTCTCGGCGGGTCTGACCTAAAGTATGTGGACAACTACAAATACCTAGGTGTCTGGTTAGACTGTAAACTCTCCTTCCAGACTCACATTAAGCATCTCCAATCAAAAGTTAGATCTAGAATCGGCTTCCTATTTCGCAACAAAGCCTCCTTCATTCATGCTGCCAAACATGCCCTCGTAAAACTGACTATCCTACCGATCCTTGACTTCGGCGATGTCATTTACAAAATAGCCTCCAA
The DNA here is from genome assembly GCF_020615455.1 of Coregonus clupeaformis. Taxonomy (NCBI): domain Eukaryota; kingdom Metazoa; phylum Chordata; class Actinopteri; order Salmoniformes; family Salmonidae; genus Coregonus; species Coregonus clupeaformis. The sequence goes on from NC_059227.1 coordinate 2,509,687, forward strand.
CACTCTACTCAGCAAAAGCCCCATATACTACCCACCTTTGTGACCAATACGCTCTTGTTGGCTGGCCCTCACTACATATTCGTCGCCAAACCCACTGGCTCCAGGTCATCTATAAATCACTGCTAGGCAAATCCCCGTTTTATCTTAGCTCACTGGTCACCATAGCAACACCCACCTGTTGTCTGCGCTCCAGCAGGTATATCTCACTGGCCATCCCCAAAGCCAACACCTCCTTTGGCCACCATTCCTTCCAGTTCTCTGCTGCCAATGACTGGAACGAACTGCAAAAATCTCTGAAGCTGGAGACTCTTATCTCCCTCTCTAACTTTAGGCGGCAGTTGTCAGAGCAGCTTACCGATCACTGCACCTGTACACAGCCCATCTGTAATTAGCCCATCCAACTACCTCATCCCCATATTGTTATTTATTTTGCTAATTTGCACCCCAGTATCTCTATTTGCACATCACCTTTTGCACATCTATCATTCCAGTGTTAATACGAAATTGTAATTATTTTGCACTATGGCCTATTTATTGCCTTACCTCCATAATTTACTACATTCGCACACACTGTATATATATTTTCCGTAGTATTTTTGACTTTATGTTTCGTTTACCCCATATGTATCTCCATGTTGTTGTTTTTATCGCACTGCTTTGCTTTATCTTGGCCAGGTCGCAGTTGTAAATGAGAACTTGTTCTCAACTGGCTTACCTGGTTAAATAAAGGTGAAAAAAATATCAGATCCACAGGGGCGTTTTATTGTGGCATCTGGTTCTCTCTTTCACACCTCTGTTTTGCTCCCAATTGGGATTATTTTGAGTTTATTAACAAACGTATTTCTTTGCTGCCCAATCTCAACTCACACTATTTAATTTTATGAGGCGACTTCAATTGTGTGATCCACCCAGTCTTGGACCGCTCAAACTCTAGATCATTATCTCCTTCAAAAATGTCCAGGGCTTTGTCTGCATTTATGAGCCAGGCAGGATGTGTAGATCCATGGAGATTCATTTTTCCCAGTAACAAATAATTGTCTTTCTTTTCACATGTGCATCACTCCTATTCTAGAATAGACTACTTTTTCGTAGATAAAGCCCTTCTCCCCTCTGTTAAGAAAGTAGAATACTCTGCCATTGTTTTTAGTAACCATGCTCCTCTGTCGCTCAACCTCTCATTTTCATTGAACTATACAGATCGCCCCCCATGGAGACTTAACTCATCTTTACTTTCAAACAATTCATTCTGCACCATTCTATCGAATGCAATTGATGTCTTTATTGAGACAAATAAAACAGAATCGATCTCTCCATCTACACTTTGGGAAACACTTAAAGTTGTTCTTAGAGGTCGAAATAATTTCCTATTCCTCTCTTCTCAATAAACAACGGAAAATTGAACAACAACAGTTGATCAACGCAATTCTGAAATTAGACCAACAATACTCCACCTCTCCATCACCAGAACTTTACAAAGAAAGGCTGAGTCTTCAAACTCAGTACAATTTACTATCCACAAATAAGGCTTTGCAGCAGCTACGCCACGCACACAGTTTTGTTTACGAACATGGAGAAAAGGCTGGTCGACTTCTAGCTCATCAACTCAAGTGCAAATCTGTCTCACAGCTGATCCCTCAAATTCACAACACCTCGGGTGTCTTAACAGTTAGTCCCACTGAAATCAATAATACTTTCAAATTTTTGTATTCAGATATTTACACGTCAGAATCACCTGAAGACAATTCAATTATGAATTATTTTCTTGACAACATGGAAACTCCTATCATTAGTACAGAGAAGAGAGAGGAAATGCATCAACCTTTGCAGTTACTGGAGATTATTAATTCAATTACAGCATTGCAAAGTGGGAAATCCCCTGGCCCAGATGGCTACCCAATCAAATTCTACAATAAGTTTTCTGCCAAATTGGCCCCACTCCTGCTTGAAATGTTTGAAAATGCCCTGGACCAGGGTATCCAGGGCGTTTGTTAAAACAAAGATGCACCTGAGTGTGGCTCATACAGACCGATCTCACTTTTAAAATGCAGATGTAAAAATATTAGCGAAATTGCTTGCCTCTCAAATAGAATCCACTATGACAGACATCATATCGACTGAACAGACAGTGTTTATTAAGGGTCACCACTCCTTTTCTAACATTCGTCGTCTGCTTAATGTCATACACTCTCCTGCATCTTCGGACGTTCCTGAAGTAGTTATCTCTTTAGATGCGGAGAAGGCATTTGACAGGGTAGAATGGGAATATTTATTCTCTGTACTGGGAAAATGTGGCTTTGGTGCAAACTTCATTTCCTTGGTCTGACCGTTGCACTCATCACCCAAGGCTTCAGAACTTACAAACAGACTTCATTCACAGTATTTCCCATTATCAAGGGCCACATGCCAGGGATGTCCAATGTCCCCTCTGTTATTTGTTCTGGCGATAGAACCCCTTTCTATTATGCTAAAGGCCACACCCTCAATACATGGTATCTACAGATGGGGACTGGAACACAAAGTTTCCTTGTATGCAGATTATTTGCTTTTATATATCTCAGACCCTGAAGCGTGTGTCCCTGAGGTAGTGGACTTACTGCATAGGTTTGGTGTGTTTTCGGGTTATAAATGGAATTTCTCAAAAAGTGAATATTTTCCTATTAATTAATTAGCATTACAAATTCCACGGGATACTATTCCATTTCATATGTCCAAGTCTGGCTTTAAATATTTATGGATCAATATCACCCGTACCTTGTCTTCCCTCCATGATGAGAACTTTACTCCCCTGATTAGCAAACTTAATGTGGACTTTCAGAGATAGAGTATTCTCCATTTTACTTTAGCTGGTAAAGTGAATTGTATCAAGATTAATGTGTTGCCCAGATTTCTGTATTTGTTCCAATGTGTACCTCCTTTTTTTTTACCAAAGTATTTTTTCACTTCAGTGGATAAGCTTATATCTTTTTTTTATGGGGCGGTGGGAATCCAATAATACGTAAGGTATTCCTCCAGAGAGATAGAACACACAGAGGACTAGCCCTTCCTAACTTTATGTATTATTACTGGGCAACAAATATACAAAATATTGTTTACTGGCTTCACACCCCAGAAACGGACTAATGTCAAACAGAAGCCAACTCCTGTTTCTCCTCCTCTTTGTCAACTTTAGTCACCTCCAATCTCCCTCTTTCAGTTTCGCGCTACACATCCAATTCAATTGTTGTCAATACTCTTAAAATGTGTAATCAATTCCGTCAACATTTTACATTCGGTGATTTCTCTATTCAAGGTTGTATATGTAATAATCACCTCTTCCTTCCAGGCAAACTGGAATCAGCTTTCAGGCTGTGGCAGAGGAATGGCCTTACTAAGTTTAATGACCTTTGTATTGATGGCACCTTTGCCAATTCCGAAGACCTCGCTATGAAATTTAATCTACCCCATTCAAGTTTATTTAGGTATTTCCAAATCTGCAAGTTTATTCACACTCAAAGCCCAACCTTTCCAATTTTATCCCCCGGATCGGGTTTGGATGCCCTTTTGAAAACACCTTTTCAACTAAAGGGACTCATATCCCGTATTCTTTAGATAATGATGTCCCTTGATAACCCGTCACTCAATAATTCCGATCTGAGTGGGAAAGGGAACTTGGTGGAGAGATCTCTGATGAAGTCTGGAATGCTACCTTACTGAGGGTAAATGGAAGCTCCTCTTGTGCCCGGCTCATCCTTATACAGTTTAAGGTATTTCACCGTATCCATTTCAGTAAGGCCAGATTGTCCAAATTCTACCCAAATATTGATGGTACATGTGACAGGTGTAAAGGCTCCTTGGCGGACTTGACGCACATGTTCTGGTCCTGTCCCTGTCTGGCAGATTATTGTTCCACTATATTTAAAACCCTTTCTGAAGCATTTGATATAAAGTTGTAGCCTAGTGCAGAAATGTCAATTTTTGGAGTACCAAACAACTATCCTTCTCTGACCAATGGACAGCTGGATGCCATTGCCTTTGCCTCCCTGTTAGCCCGCAGAAGGATTTTGTTGGATTGGAAATCTATCAATCCTCCCTTAGCCTCTCTTTGGCTCAAAGATCTGATGCTGTTCCTAAAATTTGAAAAATGTAAGTATACCATTCGAGGGTGAACCAACTCATTCTTTTCCACCTGGGACCCGATGAGGGAGGTCGAAGGGGGACAAAAAGGGGAAAATTGTACAAATGTTATCTTTCATTCATTGTGAATAAAAATATTATATATATTTTTTTTTATGAATCACCAAATCAATTGACCAAGTAGTGAACAGAAATCATTACTACGTAGAATTGCAGGAAATTCATTTTAAAACAGCCATAAAGTCAAGCTTTTGGTGTGGTGTATTCATGCATCTCAATAAACTATAACCTAAATGCATTAGATTACCTCTAACTTGGCCCAATTCACATTTCCAATTTCCCACCATGACATAGCCTACTCTAACGGGTCCTGCATCTCAACCAATAGTCAATATAGGCTAAAGATCCCAAGCAGGGTTACAGCAACTTCCAGAGATAGTCAGGCTCTTGGGCTTTATGGTGGCCACTCTGGTTTGGGTGTCCTCGGCAGAACTGTGTCGCTGTAACCAAGTGGTCACATATCGTTCTGGGTTCCACTGCACAAGAGCAAGTCGGTGGACCAACGTTCTGAAGTTGTCAAGCCTCCAATGGGCCTCTGCAGTGCACACATGTAGCCTACAGTTCTTCATCATTCGCCAGAGAGAAGACAGGGAAGAAACCACCATTTACCTACCTCTAGGCTGCTGTAGCCTACATATTTGTTTGGTTTGTCATTCTATCGCTTTTCATGGAATTTTTGTGGTAATTCAATATAGTTTATTTAGAAATAATCAGAATACATTTTCAGTGTATTCTCAAATTGAAAAAAGTTAGGGAGCGCTGCTCCCTCGCACATCCCCAGCACTACACACCTGATTACTTGTGAAGCTAAGGCAGATACACTGGGCTTTTTCATCATTAAAAATATCTTTAAAAAAAAAATGAATTGAGGGGGGGGTTTATTTGACTTCCCGCAGCTATGTCTAAAAGTGGGTGCCTCAGGTTTGTGGGTGCCCTGAAGTTTGAGGCTAAAAGCTGAGAATCAGGACAGTCTCATCATGGTCAAGTCCCAGAGCCTATCCATGTCCTTCTTTGGTCCACTCAGAGGCACATTTACGGACAAATCAATAACTTCCCACTAGATGGCAGCAAACACTCACGAATCAGTTCTAGTCATTTGAATGCAGGCAGGGCACCAGTGCATTGGGATGGTCCTGGGCAATGGCGACCCGTCATTCTGCCCCACCTGTGTCACATATCAGTTTGCTAACAATGTAAAAAACATATATATCATTGAGTTAATAAAGCCGCATACAAACATGGTCTCTTTTTTGTTTTCTTGAGTAAGGCAGCTCCAAAATGCAGGTGCTTCAGCCTAGCTCTTTCTGTGGTGGTGGGGCAAACCAGCAGAAAATAGGAGCGCTGCGCCGTGATTGGCTCAGTGTTCTGTCACTCATGGGGACACTACGTCACTGCCAAGTCCATGTCCTTAGTAAGGGTAGACATTGAAAATTCAAGCCCTTTGGGTCCTGCCATAGAGTTACATTAGAATTGCCCTTCCAAGAAGGCTCAAGGTCATTGGCCACAGATAGAATGACGTTATATGTACAGTAGCTTTGATTGGACTGATCATGTCAACATCTTACTTTCAAAATCTTAGCTATTAGTTATCATCATGAATCAAGTCGACAATCTACTGGCAAATCCTTTTTAATCCTTGTCATATGAAGAGAAATAATGAAGAGAAATTATAGATAAAATGTATCGGTGCTCATCGGCCATTGGACATAAACATTACACAACAAGTTGGAAATTGCAAATTCAACAATGAGTGGTTTGGAAGGAATCGGTGACAACGGCTAACTGCAAGCATTGCAACTGGGGAGTCAGGAATAAACAAGCTCAGACTGGGAAAATACGTTTTCTCCTTTCCCTGATGTTTAGTTCATTTCATTCCGATCTCCTCTGCATTATTGTAGCCATCTGCTGCAGCCTGTCAACTATGCCTCTGCCTATCCCTGTTCTCTCCTCTCCGCACAGGCTACACAAACGCCTCACACCGCGTGGCTGCTGCCTCTCTAACCTGGTGGTCCCTGCACGCACCACACACCTGGAGTTCCAGGTCTCAGGCAGCCTCTGGAACTGCCGTTCTGCCGCCAACAAGGCTGACTTCATCCCAGCCTATGCTACCCTCCAGTCCCTCGACTTCCTGGCACTGACGGAAACATGGATTACCACTGAAAACACTGCTACTCCTACTGCTCTCTCCTCGTCTGACCATGTGTTCTCGCATACCCCGAGAGCATCTGGTCAGAGGGGTGGTGGCACAGGAATCCTCATCTCTCCCAAGTGGTCATTCTCAATTTTTCCCCTAACCCATCTGTCTATCTCCTCATTTGAATTCCACGCTGTCACAGTCACTAGCCCATTTAAGCTTAATATCCTTGTCATCTATCGCCCTCCAGGTTCCCTTGGAGAGTTCATCAATGAGCTTGACGCCTTGATAAGTTCCTTTCCTGAGGATGGCTCACCCTTCACAGTTTTGGGGGATTTCAACCTCCCCACGTCTACATTTGACTCATTTCTCTCTGCCTCCTTCTTTCCACTCCTCTCCTCTTTTGACCTCACCCTCTCACCATCCCCCCACTCACAAGGCAGGCAATATGCTTGACTTCATCTTTACTAGATGTTGCTCTTCTACTAATCTCACTGCAACTCCCCTCCATGTCTCCGACCACTACTTTGTATCCTTTTCTCTCTCGCTCTCCTCCAACACTACTCACTCTGCCCCTACACAGATGGTAACGCGCCGCCGCAACCTTCGCTCTCTCTCTCCCACTACTCATTCCTCTTCCATCCTATCATCTCTTCCCTCTGCTCAATCCTTCTCCCTCCAATCTCCTGATTCTGCCTCCTCAACCCTCCTCTCCTCCCTTTCTGCATCCTTTGACTCCTATCCTCCCGGCCGGCTCGGTCCTCCCCTCCAGCTCTGTGGCTTGATGACTCATTGCGAGCTCACAGAACAGAGCTCCGGGCAGCTGAGCGGAAATGGAAGAAAACTAAACTCCCTGCCGACCTGGCATCTTTTCACTCCCTCCTCTCTACATTTTCTTCATCCGTTTCTGCTGCTAAGGCCACTTTATACCACTCTAAATTCCAAGCATCTGCCTCTAACCCTAGGAAGCTCTTTGCCACATTCTCCTCACTCGCTGAATCCTTCCCCCTCCTCCCTCTCTGTGGATGACTTTGTCAACCACTTTGAAAAGAAGGTTGACGACATCCGATCCTCGTTTGTTAAGTCTAATGACACTGCTGGTCCTGCTCACACTGCCCTACCCTATGCTTTGACTTCTTTCTCCCCTCTCTCTCCAGATAAAATCTTGCGACTAGTGACTGCAGGCCGCCCAACAACCTGCCCGCTTGACCCCATCCCCTCCTCTCTTCTCCAGACCATCTCCGGTGACCTTCTCCCCTACCTCACCTCGCTGATCAACTCATCCTTGACCGCTGGCCATGTCCCTTCCGTCTTCAAGAGAGCGAGAGTTGCACCCCTTCTCAAAAAAACCAACACTCGATCCCACTGATGTCAACAACTACAGACCAGTATCCCTTCTTTCTTTTCTTTCCAAAACTATTGAGCGTGCCGTCTTTAGCCAACTCTCTTGCTATCTCTCTCAGAATGACCTTCTTGATCCAAACCAGTCAGGTTTCAGGACTGGTCATTCAACTGAGACTGCTCTTCTCTGTGTCACGGAGGCTCTCCCGCACTGCTAAAGCTAACTCTCTCTCCTCTGCTCTTGTCCTTCTAGACCTGTCTGCTGCCTTTGATACAGTGAACCATCAGATCCTCCTCTCCACCCTCTCCGAGCTGGGCATCTCCGGCGCGGCTCACTCCTGGATTGCGTCCTACCTGACCGGTCGCTCCTACCAAGTGGCGTGGCGAAAGCTGTCTCCGCACCACGTGCTCTCACCACTGGTGTCCCCCAGGGCTCAGTTCTAGGCCCTCTCCTTTTCTCCCTATACACCAAGTCACTTGGCTCTGTCATATCCTCACATGGCCTCTCCTATCATTGCTACGCTGACGATACACAACTAATCTTCTCCTTTCCCCCCTTCTGATAACCAGGTGGCGAATCGCATCTCTGCATGTCTGGCCGACATATCAGTATGGATGACGGATCACCACCTCAAGCTGAACCCTGGCAAGACGGAGCTGCTCTTCCTCCCGGGGAAGGACTGCCCGTTCCATGATCTCGCCATCACGGTTGACAACTCCGTTGTGTCCTCCTCCCAGAGTGCGAAGAGCCTTGGCGTGACCCTGGACAACACCCTGTCGTTCTCCGCTAACATCAAGGCGGTGACCCGATCCTGCAGGATCATGCTCTACAACATTCGGAGAGTACGACCCTGCCTTACACAGGAAGCGGCACAGGTCCTAATCCAGGCACTTGTCATCTCCCGTCTGGATTACTGCAACTCGCTGTTGGCTGGGCTCCCTGCCTGTGCCATTAAACCCCTACAACTCATCCAGAATGCCGCAGCCCGTCTGGTGTTCAACCTTCCCAAGTTCTCTCACGTCACCCCCCCTCCTCCGCACACTCCACTGGCTTCCAGTTGAAGCTCGCATCCGTTACAAGACCATGGTGCTTGCCTATGGAGCAGTGAGGGGAACGGCACCTCCGTACCTTCAGGCTCTGATCAGTCCCTACACCCAGGCGAGGGCATTGCGTTCATCCACCTCTGGCCTGCTGGCTCCCCTTCCTCTGCGGAAGCATAGTTCCCGCTCAGCCCAGTCAAAGCTGTTCGCTGCTCTGGCACCCCAATGGTGGAACAAGCTCCCTCACGACGCCAGGACAGCGGAGTCACTCACCACCTTCCGGAGACATTTGAAACCCCACCTCTTTAAGGAACACCTGGGATAGGATAAAGTAATCCTTCTACCCCCCAAAAAAAAATACATTAAAAAAAAAAGTATATTTGTAAAGTGGTTATCCCACTGGCTATAGGGTGAATGCACCAATTTGTAGTCGCTCTGGATAAGAGCGTCTGCTAAATGACGTAAATGTGCCCTTGAGCAAGGCACTTAACCCTAATTGCTCCTGTAAGTCGCTCTGGATAAGAGCGTCTGCTAAATGACTAAAATGTAAAATGTAAAATGTTTTGAACGTCATCCAACTCGGAATTGTAAATGTGAGCACATCACAACAAGGTGAGTCCAAAAATGTCTCATATGCTGCTGCATAAATGATGTAATATGCCAGGGAGATATGTATACTGTAGCTAAGAAAGTAATACTAAGTGTATGTTGTGTAGTAAGCTGTTAGTAGCCCATGTGCCTCACCCTAATAATTTGGTCTATTTTCACCTCTTAATTTCGTCTACTGTTCTGACTCGGTGGTGCACATGTAGCCTATAACCTGTTTTTGAGAAATGTAATCATCGAATATTGTAAGAGATTTCATTGTCTGCTTTTATGCCCCCTTTATTTATCCTACGGTTCTGACTTTGTGTACAGGGAGAACACTGTAAGAACGGCCCATGTTCTGAATTCTGTCATTGTACATTTCAAAAGTGCTGAACAAATATTATATTGACTATGTCTGTCCTGGCTCGCTCATTAATGTCTTAATCGAAATTACGGATTTGTTTAAGCAAGTCAGCCATATCAGCTACTTTATGTTTTTTAAAAGTTAGTAAATGAGGCTGAATTAACTGTTGTTTCTCTGCGAGACAAGGCTCCGCTGATAGCCAGGTGTAGCAGTGGTAAGGTGTTGGGACTGCTGTTGGGACTCTGCTGTTTGGACAGCTTCATGTGGGCCCTAACAGTTTGTGGGCACCGTTTGTCACCGTTATAGTGCAGTTAATGTATTGTTTAGTGTTGTGTTGTGTAGTGGCTTTGCTGGCATGCATCCCACAATTATTATTTTTTGCCCCATCAATATTTACATGCTAATATCGCCACTGGTGCTGGGGACTATCCATAGTAGTGGGGATACTGCGTAGTGGGGACTGTCCTGTAGCTGGCAAACACTGTCTCTATGCATAGCGGGCACGGCGGTGTATGGGATACATGGAGAAGAGGAGAGGATGAGCATGCTACATCAGTCAGGATTTTCAATAGCATAAAGCAGAATGACTAGTGTTTTTCTGATTGACTGAATCATTACGTTGAGGGAAAACAGTGAACTGCTGTGAACCTTTTTCCTTAGCATCTGTTCTCCTTGCTTGCCCACCAAAATGACCACCGGTGGACCTAGCATCGTGTTTGAGTGGCTGAAAACCCTCAAGCTCTCTCAGTATGTGGAGTCCTTCGTGGATAAAGGCTATGATGATCTGGAAGTTTGCAAACATATTGGGGACCCCAACCTGGTGGTATCGGTGTCTACATACCGCACCACCGGCGAAGGATCCACAATGCGGTGCAAAGGCTGAAAGATGAGGATGAGGCAGCCGCCGGGCTTTACTTCACACTTGAGCTGATGCCCACCACGCCCCCCAACAGCCACCTGTTGGACCATTACGATTCCAAACTCCAAGGGTCAAAGTCTTGGACCGAACCGAACAGTGACTGGGTAGGGAGGAACGGGGGGCGCGTATCTGGGCTCGCAAAGGAACCTGACGTTTGGCAACCGAAGGGAGTTGGCGATTTACCCCAAACTGAAGCTGAAGAGCTTGATTAGGGATAAAGTCATCAGAGATGGAATCAACCTCGCCAAGCCACCATACTCAAACAAGGTAGATAGGTCACCTAAAGGTTTTTGGTGTGCCTTGTATGGTCTTACAGAAACCTCCCTGTATTGATCCAATACTCTTCACATCCTTATAATCTAAAAAATGAGTTTGTATCAGCCAACTGCCCTGAGGGCAGGGGCCTCAGAGAGAAGTGGCAATATTAATCAAACCTTCCGAATACACCCAAAACACAAACTCTGGATCAGCACCTCACCTCACACTTGTCAGGCCCAGTGCTAGTGTAATGAGTGACTGACTGGTCACAGATCAGATTCATCACTCCAGAGAACGCATTTCCACTGCTCCAAAGTCTAATGGCGGCGAGCTTTACACCACTCCAGCCGACGCTTGGCATTGCGCATAGTCCATGGAAACCCAATTGATGAAGCTCCCGATGAACAGTTGTTGTGCTGTCGTTGCTTTCAGAGGCAGTTTGGAACTCGGAAGTGAGTGTTGCAACCAAGGACAGAAGATTTTTACGCGCAATGCGCTTCAGCACTCGGTAGTCCCGTTCTGTGAGCTTGTGTGGCCTACCACTTCTCGGCTGAGCCGTTGTTGCTCCTAGACATTTCCACTTCACAATAACAGCACTTACAGTTGACCGGGGCAGCGCTAGCAGGGAAGAAATTTGACAAACTGACTTGTTGGAAAGTTGGTATCCTATGATGGTGCCACGTTGAAAGTCACTGGGCTCTTCATTAAGGCCATTCTACTGCCAATGTTTGTCTATGGAGATTGCATGGCTGTGTGCTCGATTTTATACACCTGTCGAGTGTGGCTGTAATAGCCGAATACAATAATTTTAAGGGGTGTCCACATACTTTTGTATATATAGTGTATGTACTAATGGTCCAGTTAATTTAGACAAACTTAAGGGCGTTGGTCGGGGAGGATGGGTAGGAGAATACCACGACTGTCTAACAATCCAAAGGTTGCCTGTTCGAGTCGTGGCGGGGACAAAGTTTATATACACTTAGGTTGGGGTCATTAAAACTCGTTTTTCAACCACTCCACAAATTTCTTGTTACAAACTATAGTTTTGACAAGTAATTTTTCCAACAATTGTTTACAGACAGATTATTTCACTTATAATTCACTGTATCACAATTCCAGTGGGTCAGAAGTTTACATACACTAAGTTGACTGTGCCTTTGAACAGCTTGGAGAATTCCATAAAATGATGTAATGGCTTTAAAAGCTTCTGATAGGCTAATTGACATAATTTGAGTATTTCAAGGCCTACCTTCAAACTCAGTGCCTCTTTGCTTGACATCATGGGAAAATCAAAAGAAATCAGCCAAGACCTCAGAAAAAAAATTGTAGTTCTCCACAATTCTGGTTAATCCTTGGGAGCAATTTCCAAACGCTTTAGAAGCTTCTGATAGGCTAATTGACATCATTTGAGTCAATTGGAGGTGTACCTGTGGATGTATTTAAAGGCATACCTTCAAACTCAGTGCCTCTTGCTTGACATCATGAGAAAATCAAAATAAACCTCAGAGAAAAAATTGTAGACCTCCACAAGTCTGGTTAATCCTTGGGAGCAATTTCCAAACGCCTGAAGGTACCACATTAATCTGTACAAACAATAGTACGCAAGTATAAACACCATTGGACCACGCAGCCATCATACCGCTCAGGAAGGAGACACGTTCTGTCTCCTAGAGATGAACGTACTTTGGTGCGAAAAGTGCAAATCAATCTCAGAACAACAGCAAAGGACATTGTGAAGATGCTGGAGGAAACAGGTACAAAAGTATCTATATCCACAGTAAAACCAGTCCTATATCGACATAACCTGAAAGGACGCTCAGCAAGAAAGAAGCCACTGCTCCAAAACCGCCATAAAAAAGCCAGACTACGGTTTGCAACTGCACATGGGGACAAAGATCGTACTTTTTGGAGAAATGTCATCTGGTCTGATGAAACAAAAATATAACTGTTTGGCCATAATTGTTATGTTTGGAGGAAAAAGGGGGTCGCTTGCAAGCCGAAGAACACCATCCCAACCGTGAAGCACGGTGGTGGCAGCATCATGCTGTGGGGGTGCTTTGCTGCAGGAGGGACTGGTGCACTTCACAAAATAGATGGCATCATGAGGAAGGAAAATGATGTGGATATATTGAAGCAACATCTCAAGACATCAGTCAGGAAGTTAAAGCTTGGTCGCAAATGGGTCTTCCAAATGGACAATGACCCCAAGCAAACTTCCAAAGTTGTGGCAAAATGGCTTAAGGACAACAAAGTCAAGGTATTGGAGTGGCCATCACAAAGCCCTGACCTCAATCCTATAGAAAATGTGTGGGCAGAACTGAAAAAACGTGTGCGAGCAATGAGGCCTACAAACCTGACTCAGTTACACCAGCTCTGTCAGGAGGAATGGGCCAAAATTCACCTTGGGCCAAAATTCATAATATATAACTTATTATAGGAAGCTTGTGGAAGGCTTCCCGAAACGTTTGACCCAAGTTAAACAATTTAAAGGCAATGCTACCAAATACTAATTGAGTGTATGTAAACTTCTGACCCACTGGGAATTTGATGAAAGAAATAAAAGCTGAAATAAATCATTCTCTCTACTCTTATTCTGACATTTCACATTCTTAAAATAAAGTGGTGATCCTAACTGACCTAAGACATGGAATTTTTACTTGGATTAAATGTCAGGAATTGTGAAAAACTGAGTTTAAATGTATTTGGCTAAGGTGTATGTAAACTTCTGACTTCAACTGTATCTGAGTACAGTTACTTAAAGTGATTTTGTAGTCATAGCTCAAACCGATAGAGTCACTGTGACCCTTTATGGGGTAATATCAGCTTGAAAAAGTTGAGTAATGCACCCACTAAGCCACGCCTCCGATATACTTTCCCAGTGTGCCTTGCCTTTTAGAGTGAATTGTTGAGTTACCACCCATGACTGTATTTGTTAGTGACAGAGACATAGTTGTTGAATCCTTTCAATTTCAGTCCTGTGGCCTTCACGGTCCTAGGCGAATGTTGCCATTATAACTCTTTATGACTATATATCTCATAAGGCCTTAGTTTGAGGCCTTGTTTTGCCCTAACACTTTTGCCTGAAACTCGTGGTTTTCAGGCCCCCAAAAATGTCCCAGATAAAAAAATATATATCCTGGTTGAAGGATTTACATCAATCTTCCAACCAGGATTTCTGTTAAACGTGGGAAAATTATCCAAATTTTGCAACCCTACCTGCAAGTCACATTATGCAGGCTTGCAAAGCGATGTGTAATTCCTATTGGAATCCAGCCAGAGTTAGGATATCCAACAGTTTGTTTTTATTCATCCGCAAACTGCATTCATAATAACTGCCCGGGTTAGAAACAGTGTGAGGAGACTACCTAAGGCATTTAAACTAGAACAACCATTTCAGTAATGGTGCAGAAAATCTAACTAAATGATTGGATTAGTTTAGACAAATGTATGTGATTTATCTTTGTGGCATAAGATGAATCAATCAATCACTCAATGTACATGCAAAAACACAGATATTAAAAACAATTTAAAAAAATCTACCTGCAGTAGAGCATGCTGGGGAAAAAGTTAATTTGTTATCATAACTTTAAGAAATAGAGTTGATTTGACTTCAGAATTAGTTTTGAGTCAGTACCACATAAACATTTTAAGTAATAATGACTTTTCATTGACTTTGAGTTCAACTGGAGGTATTTGAGTTAAACATGCCTTGGGGTTTACAGTGTCAATTCTCCCTATAATTCTCCTTTGTTGTTGTAACGAAACAAGCAATCTGGTCTCAGAGAAAGACTTATAATACTATACACCCTCCAAGAGTTATGATAAGTTACGTCACCCAATTTGTATGCTATTGTACGACCGGGTACGACTTATGATACTCTAAGTCGTCTAACTCGTATGATATTGTACAACCGCTATTCCATTCATAATGTAACCTAACATAAAGGAATATATCATACTAAATGGAGGGAATAAATATACATAACACATCCTACATATTGTCCTAAGAACAGGTTGCACCCTGGGGAGGTCTGAGTTAGTGTTGCTGTGGTGACGGCTGCTGTGAATCGATGATGTGCAGGAAGAGGAGGAGCCTTCAATCAGTCTCTAATTTCCTGTAGAGGGTGGCGATTTACAACCTGATTATTGTTTATTCACACTGACCTCACCTGTCTAGTGTCCTCTACTCCCAGGCCCCAGGGCTAGATGGTGGTTAAGAACTAGCATTAGAGTGTAGCGAGGCCTCTCTGTTTATGGGGTTCCAGTGTTTCCCCTATATTATTTTGTAGGTGGGCGCAGACTTCCTGAACCTACATTGAAGGTTGCTAACACAAAATTCCATTTAACTGTGTCTAAGTAATTAAAGGAAAAGCAGTGTGATTTTTCATTGGGGGATTTCCCCACTCTCTATTAGTGATTCAATTCCTCTTTTTCCCTGTGGAAAGGTCAAGGCAGTTGTTCTATGATCAATTTAACTAACAGCCAATACAGCTTTCCTTACAGACTCATAAATCACAAATTATTTTGGTGAAGAAAAACATAATCCTTTTAATGGACGGTTTGGGATGTGCATGTTTGGCAGGAACACAAATAAAATGACAGTTTAGAGTGGAGAGAGGAGCATCTCCCCTTTCTCTGTCTCTGTCTGTCTCTGTTTCTGTCTGTGTGCTGGCGTGTATACTTATGTGTTTGTGCATGTCTGTATGTGCATGTGTACAATGTGAGTCTGTGTACTGTACCCAATGTGAGTCTATGTACTGTACCCTACACATTACGTGTGCCTGTGAGGTGTGGTAGACTACAGGGCATCTAGTGCTGCTAATGCTTTATTTACCAAAACTAAATTATCCACCAAATGTTGGTCTTAATTTGATTAGGTGGTGCATACAAGTGTTTTTCATCAAGCATAAGGATATGTGTGGTTGTGCAGAATGACGTTGTTGGGTGAGGTAGAGGGGTGAGTGAGAGGGGTGTTGCTTTGTTCAATTTGCCTGACTGTTGCCATGTTCATTGAGTAGAGCTAACTGTTGATGTTGCATTCTCTCCTGACCTACTGGCCTGTTCACAGGGTAGGACATGCACGCGTACACACACACACACACACACACACACACACACACACACCTCAGACACGGTCAAAGCTGCCCAGCTCAGTAGATGACATGTCAATGTGAGTGGTTGCCAAGGCGACCCGGAGCATGAATGACCCCACCATGTCCGCACAGCAGGGAATCCGTGTGTCATGAGGAGCGAGGGAAAAATATAAAAGGAAAAGAAAAGAGAGATCAGTCTTATCGAGGCCTATGACAGGTTATTATTTAGTGGCATTTAAAGCATCACTCAATGGCAGGAGACAAACATCTGTTTGTTTTTCGACCAGACAGGGTGTGTTTTGTCTTCCTGTACTGTGTGAGGTTAACAGGTTCTTCCTGTACTGTGTGAAGTTAATAGGTTTCCCCATGATGTTTAAATGATTATTCTTTGATCTCTCTACTGTAGATACTGAATTGCACCTCACTGTTAAATGTTGTTTATCCTGAAATGCAGATGTGTGACACTCTTTCCTATGGAGCCTGAAACAACACAATTAAGAGTGTAGTGATGGGTGGATAACATTATCTCCTCACCTTCAGCTCTCTTTTCATTTGTTGCATTTACGCGTGACTAAAGCTGCACTATGCAGAAATTGCTCTGCCATTTCCTGGTTAATAAAAGCTAATAGTTTGCCTAATTTCAGTTTATGTGACAAAACAATCACATATAGTGTAGAGAATCATTGTAAAATCTAAACTGCTGTGAAATATATTTTCCATAACCAGAAATATTGTATTTTCAACTGTTTGAAGCTGGTGTACAACATTGAAAGTTAAAGACGCAAAAATGAAACGTAAGAACGTGAAGCATAGAAATAGCACACAAAGAACATATCTACCGCTTCTTAGAATTACTTTCAATGAGAATGACAGATCTGTAACTGATATTTCTATGTGAATTTGGTCAGGTCACCCAAAAAGTTACATATTGCAGTTTGGGTCAGAATCCCCAACTATATGCATTATTCTGGATCAGGGCTCATAGGGCTCTGGTCAAAAGTATTGCACTATGTAGGGAATAGCAGGGTGCCATTTCAGATGCATCCTCACTGTAGCCTACTGTTCCCTAGATACAGGTGAGCGGCCAGTCCAGTTTCCCTCATTAGAATGCTATGCAAAATGCCCTTTCACCCATATGACTTGAATCAGGTCTCAGTAGACTATATATCAAATGTGAAATATAAAATCTAGATGAAATGGTGACAGTTGACTTCACTCAGATGACGCGGATGCTACGCTACAGGACTGTTTTGCTAGCACAGACTGATATGTTCCGGGATACCACCTCAGTCATCGGCTTCATCAATAAGTGCATCGACGACATCGTCCCCACAGTGAGCGTACGTACATATCCCAACCAGAGGCCATGGATTACAGGCAACATCCGCATGGAGCTAAAGGCTAGAGCTGCCGCTTCCAGGGAGCGGGACACTAATCTGGATGCTTATAAGAAATCCCGCTACGCCCTCAGACAAACAATCAAACAGGCAAAGCGTCAATACAGGATTAATATTGAATCCTACTACACAGGCTCTGACGCTCGTCGGATGTGGCAGGGCTTGAAAACTATTACGGACTACAGAGGGAAACCCAGCCAAGAGCTGCCCAGAGACGCGAGCCTACCAGACGAGCTCAATGCCTTTTATGCTCGCTTCGAGGCAAGCGACACTGAAGCATGCATGAGAGCATCAGCTGTTCCGGACGACTGTGTGATAACGCTCTCAGTAGCCGATGTGAGCAAGACCTTTAAACATGTCAACATTCACAAAGCCGCGAACAGATTACCAGGACGTGTACTCAAAGCATGCGCGGACCAACTGGCAAGTGTCTTCACTGACATTTTCAACCTCTCCCTGACCGAGTCTATAATACCTACATGTTTCAAGCAGACCACCATAGTCCC